>NC_087355.1:89435000-89765833 GCF_030014295.1 Loxodonta africana | reverse complement strand
TCAGACATTGTATGGTCCCAAGTATAGGAGATATCTAGAGTAGACGAAGGCATAGAGGCCGAGGTTTTATTAGTGGTTCCCAGGAGCAGGAGGGAGGAGGAGAGGGGAGCCATTGCTCCGTGGGCACTGAGCTTCCGTTTGATGGAGAAATTTAGAAAGGGGTGATGATGGCTGCACCCAGGGGGAGCGTAATGGACGTCATGGAGTTGTACACTTACGAATGGGCGGAAGGACACCTTCTAGGTTGTAATGTTTTACAATGAAACTAAAGGAGAAGAGTAGCTGGGTCGTTGGGGCCAGCTGTCCTCTCTAAGACTCAGACGTGAAGGCCCTGGGTACTTTCTTGGGGAGCCATGGGAAGAAGAAGCCCCTAGCAGGGAGAACCCCACTCTGAACAGGGCCAACAGGATGAGTGAGCATTGTGAGGGGGGCGGGAGGCAGCAGCGCTCTGCTTGGGCCCACTGAGAGCTTGGGTGAATGGGACCGGCCACCCAGAAAATAGGGTTGGAGCCTGAAGAAGCTGTTAAGTTTTGTGCAATTTCCTGCTTAGAGGGGTTGACACAGGCATGGGGAATTTGGCATGATGGATGGGCCCGGGGGTGCTGTTGGGAGCTGCAAACACGCAAGCGCCAGGGGCCTGGGCCAGTGCTGCCAGCAGATCGAGAGCCTGTCCAACTGGGTGGCCGCCATGCAGACATGGCCCATCATTGCTCACAGATGGTCTCCGCAAATTGTGAGGGTGGCAGGGGACAGGAGGGTCCTGTGTGCTAGTAGGATGATTGATTCTGCCAACATTTACCAAGACACCAGTGCCAGCCCTGAATGGGACAGCAGAGGCATAGAGGGGGACATGGCACTGATGCCAGGCTCCAGGGTGCCAGCACCAGTGGATGGAATCTCCAGGGCCCATTCTGCTCTCACTGCACCCTCTGCGCTACGTTGACACTGTCTAAGGGGTCTGCCTCTGCCATCAGACGGTGAATTCACCCAAACCCATCTTCACCCCCCTCCCACCTGCTGCGGAACCCTTTGTCCCCGCTTCCTCATGAATACCACCATGCGCCCGGCCCAGAGGGAGCCTTCTTTAGTGGTTTATTGACCAGAGCTCAGCTCAAGACTGGGAAGAGGATGCTCTGGTTTGGATAGTGTCGCTCCCAAATTCACGTCCACCCAGAACCTCAGAATGTGACTTATTTGGAAATAGGGTTGCCACAGATGTAATTAGGGAAGTTAAGATGAGGTCATGCTGAATTACTGTGGGTCCTAAATCCGATGACTGGGCTTCTTCTACAAGACCACTTGAAACACACACACACACACACACACACACACGGAAGACAACCATGTGAAGATGGAGGCAGAGATTGGAATAATGTCATGAGCCAAGGAATGCCAGGATTGCCAGCAACCACCAGAAGCTGGAAGGAGCTAGGATCTTTGGAGAGAATGTGGCCCTACCAACACCAGAACTGTGAGAGAATCAATTTCTGTTGTTTGAAGTCACCCAGAGTGTGGTGACTTGTTATGGGGGCCCCAGAGACTGAATACAGAGAGTTGGGGGTATGAAGACACTCCAAAGGGAAACTAGAGTTACTGATAGTAAGGACAAGCTGGCTAAGCTGTGCAACCACCCCCACATCTCCATGGCTTACAGCCACGATAGCTCACTTCGTATGCATTGCAGGTCAACAGGGCTGTTCGATCACCATGGCAACTCAGGGATTCAGCCTGACAGGATGGGCAGCACCTCCAGTGTCCCCTTGCTCCTGCTGAGGGAAAGCTCTCTGGTGGGTGCCTGGGTCTCACATCAGCGAGTTAATATTCCAGTCTGTACATGACATGTGTCCATCTGCACAAGGCTCATTCTCCAGAACTAGTCAGGAGGCTCCACCCAACCACAGGGGGCTGGGAAGGGAAGTCTTCCTCTCCCATGAGGAGAAGGGACCTAGGACTCTGTGAAGAGCACTAATGTCTACCCACAGTCACCTCTTTAAAGTGTTAAAAAGCAAAGATGTCACCTTTGAAGACTAAGGTGCACCTGACCTAAGCCATGATATTTTCAATCACCTCATATGCTTGCAAAAGCTGGACAATGAACAGGGAAGACTGAAGAATTGAAGACCTTGAATTATGGTGTTGGCAAAGATTGTTGAATATACCACGGACTGCCAGAAGAACAAAAAACTTTGTCTTGGAAGAAGTACAGCCAGAATGCTCCTTAGAAGTAAGGGTGGCAAGACTTTATCTCATGTACTTTGGACATGTTATCAGGAAGGATGGCTCCCTGGAGAAGGACAGCATGCTTGGTAAAGTAGAGGTCCAGTGAAAAAGAGGAAGACCCTCAATGAGGTGGACTGAGGCAGTGGCTACAATGGGCTCAAACATAGCGATGATTGTGAAGATGGTGCGGGATCGGGCAATATTTTGTTTTGTTGTACATAGAGTCACTATGAGTCAGAACTAACTTGATAGCACCTAACAACAACATATATTTATATATATGCTTCACTGGTTTTGCCCCTCTAGAGAACCCAGCCTAAGATGGATGGATGGATGGACGGATGGACGGACAGACGGATGGATGGTTGGATGGTTGGATGAATGAGTGGATAGATGAGTGGGTGGGTGGGTGGATGGATGGAGATGGATGGATGGATAGGTGGGTGGATGGATGGATTTACTGATTGCCTACTCTGCCCCAGTTGCTTTTGCAGAGTAACTAAGCCTTGTACCACCTATGATGTTGCGGTCCCTAATTTGCAGTTGAAGAAACTGAGCTCAAGATGCCTAACTAATATTTCTAGAGTCTCACAGGTCGTGAGTAACAGGTGGGATTTACACCCCAGCCTGTGCAGTGCCCAAGCCTGAATCCCAGTTCTATTAACTAACCGAACCAAATGAAACCTATCGCCATCAACTTGATGCCGACTTATAGTGACCCTATATAGGACAGAGTAGAACTGCCCCAAAGGGAGTCTAGCAGCAGTGAAATCCTGGGCAGGTAACTTGAATTTTTCAGCCTCCATATTCCCATCTGTAAATAATAACATCTTTATAAAAAATTTTAGTTTTAGATAAAGTATTTTTATTGGTAACTAGCTCAGTATTGATCTATAGATACATCCATACTTATCAGACAAGCAGTTTTCACTCTTGAAGGCACAGGGAGCCTGGCTAGAAGTCAGAAGTCCAATGGGAAAGCTTTGATAGAGAAGGACGATGGGCAGGATAGATCCAGGATGACCAGCAAGGCTGAGGCAGGCCTGACCAGTCGTCTGAGGAAGGCTATGGCCAGGCTGTGCGCTGGGACAGGAGAGGCAGGGAGGGGCTCTTCCCACACTGACAGTCCCAGCAGACACACCTGGGGACCTGTGAGTGTGGATCTTCTGTCACTGCACTGGCTGACAGTCCACATAAGCCGGGCTATCCACGCAGGACTGTGAGCAAGATGGCAGCCCATCAATGACAAACCACCAGAAGGGCAGGCTGGATGTGCTGAACCCCAGAAAGGAGCTGGGTTGCTGAAGTCCCTGTGTCTTCTAGCCCAGGGCGCTATGGGTGGTAGGTGATGGCTAGTGGCAGTGCAGGGGTGGGAAGGGGTCGTGCATCTGTGTTTTAGATGCCTTTGCTGGTGGATCAAATGGGAGGGGGGATGGGGAGGCAGAGAGATCATATAGAATTCCTATTCCATCTTCTGGAGTTTAAACCAAGCAAAAAACAAAAAACCAACCAACCAAATGAAACTTGTTGCCATCGAGTTGACTCTGACTCATGGTGACTCTATGTGTGCAGAGTAGAACTGTGCTCTGTAGGATTTTTAAGGCTGTGACCCTTCAGAAGCAGATCGCCAGGCCTTTGTCCCAAGAAGCCTCTGGTGGGTTTGAACCACCAACCTTTTGGTTAATAGTTGAGTGCTCAGCCATTTTTGCCACCCAGAGATTCCCTTTCTAGAGTTTAGTGTTCAGATCTCAGATGAGGAGGGAGAGACTTGCCCAAGAGGGACAGCACTGGCGGAGAGACAGAAAAGCCCCCAAAGCCACCGCGCGGCCTTCTCCAACCCAGCCCAGCCTCATAGATCCCGTGGCGAGGACTCCCCCAGGCGAGGAGAGCCCAAGGATCAATCCCAGGAGACCACCCTCTCCCCACAACACAGAAAGCCCCAGCCCAGCTCAGCTCAGACCATGCCAGCCTGTCCAGCTGCTGCTGGGACTCCACCGACCCGCAAGCCTCCCATCCCAGAAAGATCACCAGAAGGAAGCTCCACGCTCCGGCCACCCCGCTGGGCACTGAGGTAGCACAGTCAACCCTAATTTCACAGCCAGGGCTCCCGAGCCCCCCGGCGCTGGCGAGGACTCAGTTCTTCCTGCTCAGGGTCTTTGTGTGAGGGAAATCTTCTGATGCCATTCTTTTCATACAAAGAACAAGGCTCATAAAAGGGCCTGAAGCCACAGTGCTTCGTCTCCAATTCATCTCAGAGTTTCAATTATCGAAATTACTGCTTTGCCCTGGCACAAAAGGAGGAAGCGCTATTTTTAAGTCGCTGGGAGATAAATGCCGGGTGCCTCCCTGTCAACAACGCGTCATGATTCCGGTCAGGCCTTCATCACGCTCCTGCAGCAGCCACAATGGCAGTGACTGGGGTCCCCGGAGATCTTATTTTTAGCTTGAAAATCACAAAAGAGGAGCCAGGAGGAGTGTTCGCAGGGCAGCCTGGGCCTTTGAGCACCGCCCCCGCGAGGCCAGCCAGAAACCACGGTTGGCTGCTGGGAGCGGGGGTGTCTCGGGGTGGCGTGTGGCTGGGAGCTGAACAAGTGGGTGGACAGGGCGTCCAAGTCCTTGTAGGGAGGGAATGCCCGTGAGACTCAGTGTCTGCCACCGGGACGGCGGCTTCTCCCTGAGACAACATGTGTACAAATACACAAGGTCCCTGCAGGAGAGAGACAGGGAGAGATTGAGTTCTGTCCCCTAGAGTATGTGTTGGAACCCCAACCTGCATATCTGTGGTTATGATCCCATTTGGAAATAGGGTTTTCTTTGTTATGTTAACAAGGCCATATCAGGGTAGAGTGTGCCCTAAACCAAGTTACTTCAGAGTGACAAGGAGCAGCATAGATGGAGAGAAGCCAGCACAGAGGGAAGATAGAGGCCACGTGAGGGTCGCCAAGGACCCGAGGAACAGAAGCTGAAGAGACAAGCATCTTCCCCCAGAGCCCACAGAGAGAGAGAGAGAGCGCCTTCCTCTAGAGCCGACGCCCTGATTTCAGACTTCCAGCCTCCTGAACTGTCTGCTCTCTAAACCCCTACGTGTGGTGTTTCCTCACAGCAGCCCTAGGAGACTCAGTGGGGTCCTGGGTGGGCTGGAGGGGGAGCCCTCAGCGGCCGACTGGCCTCAGGGATGCTGTGGAGGATGGGCGGTCAGCAGGGCCCTGGGGAAGCCCGTCCAGGTCTGAGGGCTGGGGAACAGCCTGTGGAGGGGCGAGGGTGTTCCAGGTGGACCGGCAAGGACCCACGTCTGGAGGCAGAGGAGGGAGAGCATGTAGAGGGGAAGGGAGACAGAGACTGAAAGGGACTGGGGGTCTAAGCAAAGAGGCAGCCAGGATTCTGAGGATGGTGAGGGGGCACGCAACGCTCCAGCACTGGGGAGTGGCATGTGGGTGCCATGTGGGCCCTGGCCTCAGTGGTTCTGGACCCCAGCCTCCCACTGGCCCCGCAGAGGACCCCCTGTCTTCGTGGGTCAGTCCCCTGGGCCTCAACAGCCTGCCAGGAGCAATGGGGCTGAGGGATCACCTGGTTCCTGCCCTCTGCTGGGCATGGTTCAGAGCAGAGCAGGGACTCAGTCAGAGCAGGGCTTCACTGAAGGCCCTGGGGAGCTGCTAGGTCCCTCCCTGTGTGGCACAAATGGTTTGTACTTGACTACTAAACCTGGTGGCATAGTGATTAAGTACTAAGGCTGCTAACCAAAAGTTGGCAGTTCGAATCCGCCAGGTGCTCTTTGGAAACTCTATGGGTGGCTATGAGTCAGAATCGACTCGACAGCAGTGGGTGTGGTTTTTTTTTTTTTTTTAAACTAACTTAAAGGTTGACAGTTCAAACCCACCCAACAGCGCAGGAGGCGAAAGTCTGGTGATCTGCTCCTGTAAAGATTACAGACGAGAGAACTCCGTGGAGCACAGTTCTATTCTGTCACATGGGGTGGCGGTGAGTCAGAACTGATTTGAGAGCAATGGGTTTGCTTTGGGATTTAGGTAGCAGTGCCAGGAGGGCTTGAGATCCAGGCTCAGAAACAGGTTGGACAGGGAAACCACACAACCAGACCTGGGGCTGGCGGGACGCCCGGATGCCTCTCTGGGGGCTGGGAGCTGCGGCTATGCTAGGACAGTGGCTGGCCCCAAGCACCACTGCTGGCCCTGTCCCTGGGCCAGGGCAGACTCATCTTCATGAGTCACAGCCTCTCTGGACATTTTTGTTGTTGTGTTAAGTGCCTTCGAGTTGCTTCTAACTCATACTGACCCTATGTACCACAGAATGAAACACTGCCCGGTCCTGTGCCACCCATACAATCCTTGTTATGCTCGAGCCCATTGTTGCAGCCACTGTGTCAATCCATCTCGTTGAGGGTCTTTCTCTTTTCTGCTGACCCTGTACTTTACCAAGCATGATGCCCTTCTCCGGGGACTGATCCCTCCTGACAACATGTCCAAAGTACGTAAGAAGCAATCTCCCCATCCTTGCTTCGAAGGAGCATTCTGGTTGTACTTCCTCCAGGTCAGATTTGTTCGTTCTTCTGGCAGTCCACGGTGTATTCAATGCTCTTTGCCAACACCACAATTCAAAGGCGTCAACTCTTCTTCGGTCTTCCTTATTCATTGTCCAGCTTTCACATGCATATGATGTGATTGAAAATGCCATGGCTTGGGTCAGGCGCTCCTTAGTGTTCAAGGTGACGTCTTTGCTCTTCAACATTTTAAAGAGGTCCTTTGCAGCAGATTTACCCAATGCAATGCGTCTTTTGATTTCTTGACTGCCACTTCCATGGGTGTTGATTGTGGATCCAAGTAAAATGAAATCCTTGACAACTTCAATCTTTTCTCCGCTTATCATGATGTTGCTCATTGGTCCAGTTGTGAGGATTTTTGTTTTCTTTATGTTGAGGTGCAATCCGTAGTGAAGGGTGTGGTCTTTGGTCTTCATCAGTAAGTGCTTCAAGTGCTCTTCACTTTCAGCAAGCAAGGTTGTGTCATCTGCATAACAGGTTGTTAATCAGTCTTCCTCCAATCCTGGTGCCCCATTCTTCTTCATATAGTCCAGCTTCTCGGATTATTTGCTCAGCATACAGATTGAGTATGTATGGTGAAAGGATACAACCCTGACGCGCACCTTTCCTGACTTTAAACCAATCAGTATCCCCTTGTTCTGTCCAAACAACTACCTCTTGATCTATGTACAGCTTCCTCATAAGCACAATTAAGTGTTCTGGAATGCCCATTCTTTGCAATGTTATCCATAGTTTGTTATGATCCACACGGTAGAATGCCTTTGCATAGTCAATAAAACACAGGTAAACATCCTTCTGGTATTCTCTGCTTTCAGCCAGGATCCATCTGACATCAGCAATGATATCCCTGGTCCCACGTCCTCTTCTGAAACCGGCCTGAATTTCTGGCAATACCCTGTTGATATACAGCTGCAGCCGTTTTTTGAATGATCTTCAGCAAAATTTTGCTTGCGTGTGATATTAATGATATTGTTCTATAATTTCCACATTCAGTTGGATCACCTTTCTTGGGAATAAGCATAAATTTGGATCTTTTCCAGTCAATTGGCCAGGTAACTGTCTTCCAAATTTTCTTGGCATAGACGGGTGAGCATTTCCACCACTGCATCCATTTGTTGGAACATCTCAGTGGGTATTCCGTCAATTCCTGGAGCCTTGTTTTATGCCAGTGCCTTCAGTGCAGCCTGGACTTCTTCTTTTGGTACCATCGGTTCCTGATCATATGCTACCTCTTGAAATGGTTGAATATTGGCTAATTCTTTTTGGTATAATGACTCTGTGTATTCCTTCCATCTTCTTTTGATGCTTCATGTGCCATTTAATATTTTCCCCCATAGAATCCTTCACTGTTGCAACTTGAGGCTTGAATTTTTTCTTCAGTTCTTTCAGCTTGAGAAATGCCGAGCATGTTCTTCCCTTTTGGTTTTCCATCTCCAGGTCTTCCCACAAGTCATTATAATACTTTACTGTGTCTTCTTGAGCCGCCCTTTGAAATCCTCTGTTCAGTTCTTTTGTTTGATCATTTCTTCCTCTTGCTTTAGCTGCTCGACATTTCAGAGAGCAAGTTCCAGAGTCTCTTCTGACATCCATCTTGGTCTTTTCTTTCTTTCCTGTAGGTGTCCAGATACTGGGCCTGAGTGACTGAGTCAGGGACACTGCCCATGTCCCCACAACAGGTGACAGTGACAGGGGCAGAGTTGTGACTTCCTGCAGTTCTGACATCTATATTGGAGTTGTTAGTTGCTGTTGAGTCGGTTCATGGAGACCTTACGTACAACAGAACGGAGCTCTGCCAGGTCTGCAGCATCTTCACCACTGCTGGCATGCAAGAGTCCATTGTTGCGGCCACCATGTATTCGGAGTGACTTCCAGCCTAGGGGGTTCATCTTCCAGCGCTATCTCAGACAATATTCATTGTGATCTATAGGGTTTTTGTTGGCTAATTTTTGGAACTTGACCTTTCTTCCTAGTCTATCTTAATCTGGAAGTTCTACCATGGGTGGCCCTGCTGATATGTGAAATACTAGTAATATAATTTGTAGCATCACAGCAATATGCAAGCTGCCCCAGTACCGCAGACCGACAGACAGGTGGTGACTATGTTAGAGAAGGGCACAGGAAGGGGTCCAGATGCTAAATGGCCAAAAGACCCCCACAGCCATTGGTGGCTCCCTTTTGGATATCATGCCTTTTCTTTAGTCTACCACATCGTCCCTGGGCAGGAAGCCAATGCAAGAAGATTCAGACCAGAGTTAGGGAGCCCCTTGCTTGGCAGGCTCTGCTGTTCATCGTCCATACTGACCCCCACCCACCACCCTCCGTCTCCCCAGGCGGAGCGAGGAGCTGGCAGTGGGACAGTGCAAACTGGAATTTGGGGCTAAGCTCTGTGCTTGGTGCCTGCTCCTCTGGGCTGAACCCAGCCCAATCCCGCCTCTCCCTCCCGGACTTCATATTGGAGGGGGTCACTCCACAGAGTGGGGAAAGGAGTCCCCAGGCTCCATGCTTCTTCCTCTTGCAGATATAGCCAATCCACCACCTTCAGTTGCCAGTGAGTTGATTCTGCCTCATGGTGACCCTGTGTGTGTCAGAGTAGAACAGGGCCCCATAGGGTTTCCACCGCTGATTTTTTGGAATTAGGTTGCCTGGCCTTTCTGTTGAGGTACCTCTGGGTAGACTCGAAACTCCAACCTTTTGGTTAGCAGCTGAGCCTGTTCACCACTGGCACCGTGCAGGGCCTCCTAGACAGCCAGCAGACAAACAATATAAAACATTTCCCCCCAACAAACCCCTGGCCCTGCTTCTCACCCAGGTTGGGGGTTTGGTGTGGCTGAGGTCTTTTCTCCAATGACTCTGTGGAGGCTTGCTAATCCCTTATCCAGACGCTTTTCTGAGCCCTCCCTTCCAGCTCCCCACCCCAGTGGGTCCTCCCTGGCCTTCATGCTTTGTAATCAGAGCGCGTGCTTTCTCTGTGCTTACGCCCTGCCTTCAGCCCGCAGGTGGAGGCCGGGGCTGCAGACTTGGCCGTCAGCCTCCTTTCCCAGTTCTTCACGGATGGAATCACTCCTTGCTTAATAATCAGCCTGACAAAGAACGGTTAGTCTGGAAGGGTCAGAAAATTAGCCCGTCTTCACGTGGACTCAGCGTTTCCATCCATCTCACTCACCCAGCCGCAGTTCTGGGGTGATTGATGGGGCGAGGAAGATGGAGGGCTGGTTTAAGCAGCTGGAATCCAGTGGAGCTCTGAACCCTGGGATGCTCTGAACAGGTGGTTTACCCTGAATTTACCCCATTGTATCTGGAATCTGGCTGCTCACAGGGGGTTAAAGTTCATGTGAAAGGGAGCATCTGGCCAGGAAGGGCCAGGAAGGGCTGGCCAAGTCAGCACCCGGTGAGGAGAACAGGGCTGTAGGATGGGGTGGGGATCGTGGGGGCTGTGATGAGGGGTTGGAGTTGATGGAAGAGCTCTGGTTGTAAGCATGGAGTAGTGGGTAGATTTGTGTTTTGAAAAGATGGCTCTGGGCACTGTGCAGAGGGAGGTGGTGGGCCAAGCTCTGATGCAGGGGTGCTGAGCAGAGACTAGTTCATGTGCCAGGTAAGTGGTGGCGTGAGGGAGCTTGGGGGTGGCTGGCCCCAGCTCAGGCAGAGCTACTGACTTGTGGGTTCGTGGCTCCAGCCTGTTCTCCAACCATACTGTCCAATTTCCAACCTCTGCTTGTCACACAGAACGTTCAGTCAGGGCCAAGAGGGGCTGTTGGCTCAATCCCCCATTTGCTGAAGAAGATACTTGTTGTCGTTGTTGTTAGGTGCTGTTGCGTTGGTTCTGGCTCATACCAACCGTATGTACCACAGAATGAAATACTGCTTGGTCCTACGCCATCCTCACAATCATTGCTGTGTTTCAACCCATTGCTGTAGTCACTGTGTCAATCCATCTCCTTGAGGGTCTTCCTCTTTTTCGCTGACCCTGTACTTTCCCAAGCATGATGTCCTTCTCCAGGGACTGATCCCTCCTGACAATATGTCCAAAGTACGTGAGACAAAGTCTCACCATCTTTGGTTCTAAGGAGCATTCTTGTTGCACTTCGTCTAAGACAGATTTGTTCACCGTTTTGGCAGTCCGTGGTATGTATATTCAATATTCTTCACCAACACCACAAGTCAACGGCATCAATTCTTCTTCAGTCTCATTCATTGTCCAGCTTTCACATGCATATGAGACTATTGAAAACGCTATGGCTTGGGTTAGGCGCACCTCAGAAGATGCTTAGTAGGGTGAAAAGAGGAGGTTTTGGTACTAACTCCAGTGGTCTGGGTCATCCCACGTCTTCCTAATTGTGAGTGGGATGTCAGACAAGTTATATAGGGTCTCCTCTTCGACAGCGGTGGGTTTTGGGTTTACCAGCGTAAACTTTCTATGTCTGCCTGCATGGCCTGGGAAGCTCCCAGGCCCCTTCCCACTGCTGTGAGGGTTTTATGGGCAAGGGTAGTCCCCAAAGCCATGGGACTTTGGGGTGACTTTGCCAGGGGCAGCCCTGCTCAGTAGGTGTGGAGGTCGTGCTCTAGAGTCAGAGAAGTTTCAAGGTGAAATGGTTTCCTTGCACAGGAGAGCAACGCAAGCCTGGGGATGTTCACTGCAGACTCAGTGGGGTCTAAAGAACACCCTTGTCCATCAGAGATGCTGCCATCTGGGGGAAGATCTTGGCTCAGGGAGGCGGGGTAGACCAGATGGCTTCTCCCATCTCTCAGCTGCAAGCCCCCAGAGCCAAGAGTGGCCCCTGTGCCGTTCTCTGTTTGTCTTGCTGCTGGCTGGATTTTGACTCAGAGAATGGGTAGCTAATGAAGAGGAGACATGGGGGCTTCCTGGGAAGTGACGGAGACTGCTGTCAGCCCAAGGAACACAGCTGCTAATTAGCACTTCTGGCTGGCGGCCTATGGGAGACCATGGAAGGCGGTGAGACCAAACGATGAGAGGCCTGGAGGATGGAAATGCCTCCAGATGCAGCCTGTCCTGACCCCTTGGGCCCAGCCTGGTGCCATGGGGATCTGGGGGATGGGTGGGGAGCCAAAATTCTGCTCTTCTTGCTGCTAGGTTCCCCATTGCTGGACCAGACTCAGGACCCTGGCCCCTCCTGCCAGGCTGGGTGTCCTCCCAGCTCCCTTGGCCTTGGAGGTCCCCAGGCTCACCCTGTCTCTTGCCTGTCACTTCATTCAACTGGGCCTGACAGGGCAGAAACCCCAAACACCACGGGTGTAAGCAGCTGTTGCCAACTTTGGGTGAGGAGATGGATCTTAGTGGCCAGGAAGCTTCCTCTGGACCCTGATGCCTGTATAGCCATGACGCCTGTGACCTCCATCTGAAATAAAGGCAGAGGAGGGAGCATGCCCCTGTCTCCCCTCAAGCCCTGGGACCCCGATGCCTGCACTGCCATGATGTGTGAGGTCTCCATACGAAATAAAGGCAGAGGTGGGAGAGTCTCCGCCTCATTCCCTAGGTTAATATCCTGGGGCTGCGCTGACAAATGACCACCAACCAGTGACTTGAAAGAGCAGGAATGTGTTGTGTCAAGGTTCAGGAGATCAGACGTCCACAATCAAAGTGGTGGCTGGGTTGGTTCCTGCTGGAGGGCTGAGGGAGGATCAGTTCCAGGCCTCTCTCCCAGTTCCTGATGACGGCCAGCCATCCTTGGCTTGTGGCCGCATCACTCCAATCTTCGTCTCCGTTTTCACATGGCCTTCTCACTCTGTGTCTCCGTCTCTGTATCTCTTCGCCTTTTCTTAGGAGGACGCCAGTCATATAGACTAGGACCCACCCTTCTCCAGTATGACCTCACAGGAACTTAACTAATGGCATCTGCAAAGACCTGGTGTTCAAATATGGTCACATTCTGAGATTACTCGTGGACATGAATTTGGGGAGACACTGTTCACCTCAATAAGGAGCCACAGTGGCACAGTAGTTAAAGAGCTCGGCTGCTAAAATGAAAGATCAGCTGCTGGAACCCACCCAGTGGCTCCACGGGAGAAAGATGTGGCAGTCTGCTTCCATAAAGGTTACAGCCTTGGAAACACTGGAGCAGTTCTGCTCTGTCCTACAGGGTCGCTAGGAGTCAGAATCAACTCAACAGAAACGGGTATTCAACTCAGTACACTCCCAAATGACTCTGTCCTTCTGGGGTTTCTCAAACTCCTCTACAGTCCCTGTGCCCCATCCTGTCAGCCCTGTCCCTCACAGCACCTCAAACCAGCCACCAAAGCCCAGCTTAGGAGCTGTGGGCTCTGCCACCAAGGGAGATGCTAGGAGAGCCAGGACTCAGGTGCCAGGACCCTGTCTTTGAGTCTCATGGAACGGGAGCTCCCAGAAGAGAGAGCTGGTGACAAGGAGCATTCCTGCTGAGGAGCAGCCTTCAGCCACCTGAGTCCACCAAGGACCTTCACCCAGGGCTGCCTAAGAACTGGGGGGCAGGGGAGCCCCACCGTTCTGGAGGTCCAGAAAAGGCTGCAGGGCTGCATGCAGCTCCTGGACTCAGTGACCACTGAGATGCTGTGATTTCACACTCTTCAAACCATGACCCCCAACATCCCCATCACCACGGTCACCCCAATCTGGCAGGTTTACCTGTGTTTCTTGTTCTCACTGCTAATAATAGCAGCCTGGGATTCTGTGCACTTTGTAGAAACAGCTTGTCATCAGCTGTCTCGTGTGACCCTCACCATGCCCATGAAGGAGGCAGGACAGGCAAGGCCATCAGCCATTGAGATGAGACGCCCTCTGGGACCGTGCCCACTGCTGTGGCACTTGCTGTGGTCAGCTGCTAGCCCCTCATGAGCAGCGGCGCCCCTTCTTCTCAGCCTCCCAGCACCTGGGAGGGACACTCCTTGGGTCCACAGAGAGCTTGTGAGCCTCTCACCTCACAATCTAGAATCTTTCAAGCCCTGTTATCATATCCCCGACTTCCTTGTTTCTGGAGAAGGGACTTACAGCCACAAGTTACCCCCTGGTCTGTTGAGGAGAAGCAGAGGCCTTGTGGTGAGGGTGATGAAGATGATGGAGATCAAGAATCTCAGAGGGGGCTGCCTCGGCATCAGCTGACCGTCACGGCTTCTCCTCTGTGGGCAGCAGGGACGCCTCCAAGAGCCAGAAGCTGCCAGGTAAACATGGGAGTTGCCAACACGGCCTGGCCTTGGTGAGGGGGTATAAGTGTGGGAGTCACTGGCTCGGCCTGGCCTTGGTGAGGGGGTGAAAGTGTGGGAGTCGCTGGCTCGGCCTGGCCTTGGTGAAGGGGCGTGAGCAGGGAAGTTGCTGGCACACCTGGCCTTGGTGAGGGGGCAATGAAGCGGTGACTGCCATGATTCTCGGCAGTGGGGCTGCAGAAGGGAGTGGAGTACACCAGGAGAAGGCCCTTCTTCATTTTGTAACTGTGAAAGTTATACACAACGACAGATCATCAGCCATGGCAACAGCAGCAGCCACAGCTGTCAGGAGAGAGAGCTTGCACACTCCGGACCCCCGCCTGGTCTACAGGTGTTGGCCGCGCTCCCGGGTGGGGGCAGCAGCATGAACATTTTCGCGGAGGGGAGCACTCACTCACGTGGGCAGGGCAGCTCGGCTGCCTGCCCCCAACCCCTCCTGTGCCCACAGGGGATGCCCAGCTGATACCAGAGCGCTGGGCAGCCTGGCCACTCCCTGCAGCTCTGAGAACCCCTGTTCGCTGCCCTGCCCCCTTAGGGTAAAGGAAAATGAAGAGTAACCGGGAGGGCTTCCTGAAAGACTAGTCTTGTTTCCCCAAACGTAAAACCCCTCCATTAGCATGAGAAAAACAAAACCAAAAACAAACCTCTTGCCCTTGAGTCAATTCCAACTCATAGTGACCCCATGTGACAGAGTAGAGCTGTCCCGTAGGGTTTCCTAGGCTGCAATCCTTAGGAGGCAGACTGCCACATCTTTCTCCTGCAGAGCGGCTGGTGGGTTAGAAACCTTGACCGTTGGTCAGCGGCTGAGTGCTTAACCACTGTGCCCCCAGGGCCCCTTTAGCATGAGAAGAGTACCCCTGAATCCCAGAGCCTGTTCACCCACAGGGACATGCACACTCCTGCACACAGGCGCACACACGCATCTACACACACGCACACACTGCACCACGCTTGGCACAGGACCAGGAATCTCTCTCATTTGCTGTAAGGGGAGCTAACGAGTGAGGAGAGGAAGTTAGGCGTGGCAGGAAAGTGGTGTATCTTTTCCAGGTAATTACCCATACCTTGTGTAGCCTAATGAGCCACTGAGCACCTGGATGTAACATTTAGGGAGAGCTATTGAATGTTTCCTCACAGTTTACCCAGTTGTAGGAGTTAATGGATTTACAGAATGAAAGAGTGAGAGTGCCTGTATGTGTGTGTGTGTGTGCATATGTGTGAGCATGCCTGTGTGTGTGCTATTGTTAGTGTCTTATTCTCCTGTGTAAAAGCAAGGGGGGTGTGCGGGTGGACTGGGGCAGGGCTTGCTCAGCTCTGATACCTGCAACGCCGACAAGAAAGGAGCAGGGCGGCGCTGATGGCTGGGATCTTAACTACTTGACTTAAAACAGCCCTGGGATGGGGTGGGGGTGGGGCTTTGCACACGCGTGCAGGCTCACACACAAACACACCTGTCTGAATCCCATGTATGGGTTTTTCCCTACCACATCTCAGCGTTTCTCGAACTTCAGTCATTCTCACAGCTACCCTGATCACCACACACGCATTTAAATTGACTCATGTTCGTATTTAAATCAAGCACGTGGAGACACCCTATTGCTCAATGATACCTGTGAAGTCATATCACTTCTTTAATGCTCATCAAAATAATCGTGTAACCCGTCATTAAAAAATCGCCCGTCAGATGTGGATTAGTGCTTAGCAGGGCCCGGGGGAGCAGGGAGTTATAAAAACACAATAAATTAATAAAAGCCAACATTTTCCCATTAAAAAAAAAATGCAACGCAGCATGGGACAGGAACACTTGCTCTTGGCAGGGTGTCTTGTGCCCCCCTGGCGCTTCAGCCAAGCCCACGGTAAGGCACAGAGGGGAGGCAGCTTGTGGGGCTGCCCGGGGTGGGGGTAGCGGGCGGCTGGAGGGCAGGCAGCGGTCAGTCCTGGCCTCAGGGACCAGAGCCATGTCTGCCCAGGCTCCAGCCCTGTCCTCCCTGCCTTATCACGTGGCCTTCCTTTGCCTCCATCCTGTTTTCAGAGTCCTTGTTCTTTTGTTCCAGATCTCCCAAACTCTACGCAAACCCGAAGGCTGCGGGAGTAACCACAGAAACACCAGCTGAAGACAGAGTTGTGGGTGGCTGCGCCCAGCACCCAGGTGTCCGGAGTCCTGCCTCTGCCTGAGCTTCCTTTGGAGCCTCCTCTGGGCCTGCCGCCCTCACTGGCTGGAAAAAGGACAATAGAATCTCGGGGAGAGATTCCTGAAAGGTCTGTCATGTTTCCGCACAGGCCCACAGACGAAGGCCGGCTCCCCCGGCCACACCAAGTGGTCAGAAAAACAAACCCTTCGTATTAGTGCCTAGGGAAGCCCCGGTGTGATGGCAACAGCGGGTCCGTGGTGTAAAAACTGCTGGGCACGAGGGGGATCTGATAACCAGCTCTCAACCGATTGTCCAGTTAAATTCCATGCAGCAAGCCTAGTCTGAGTCTAGCTTGGGCCTGTTACACGACAATGAGGAGCACCTGGGTGGTGCAAAGGGTTAACGTGCTCGGCAGCTAACCAAAAGGTCGGAGGTTCAAGTCCACCCAGAGGTGCCTCGGAATAAATCCTGGCGATCAATTTCCAAAAACTCACCCATTGCAAACCCTGTGGAGCACAGTTCTACTCTGACACACAAGGGGTTGCTATGAGTCAGAGCTGACTCGACAGCAGCTGGGTCCATGGCCCTGAGCTGGACAAGCGTGCCCGTCTGCTTGAGATGCTGGACCATCCCACTGTCCGCTGAAGCCAGGTGTGGGAGGGATGACGGGGAGAGGTAGCCCTTCTCCTGTCCACCCTGCCTCCTGAGCAAAACTGAGCAGAAGCCCTGTGGAGCTCAGTCTAAGTCGGGGAATCTGGTTCTTTCTCCTAGAGTTTCCTTCTCAGATGGCTCTGTTTCTTGGGGGAACGCCTGTTTCTCCCCTCCGAAAAGGGACACAGCAGCACGGTGCATAGAAGGCTCTGCTGTGCTTCCGCCCAGAGACACATGCCCTGTTGCACTTTGGCTACATCCTGGCACTTCCCTTCCTGAGCCTCAGTTTCTCCTCCTGGATACCCCCTCCAGGGACCATGGCCATGACTTACTAGCTTTCAAAGAAGCCATAGCCTGCTCCTCTGCCTTGCCCTCCAGGCCCCCCAAAGCGCCTTCCACCATGGTCCCTCTCTGGAGAGTTTGTCAAGTGCAGCACTTCCTCCTTGTTTCCACCTAGGCTCACCTGCCTTTTTCTCAACGCCTTCGCGGAGGTGTGGCCGGTGGTCTCTGTAGCCGCCTCAATCCCTTCTCACTCCTCCGTCTTCTCTTTTGCAGGTTACTTAGCCCCCTCCTTTTAGTTGGCAGACTGAAGGATGGGAGATTTGCATAGCAATGAAAAGGTAATTAAAATCTCCAACATGTGAAAAGCCCTTTCTGGGATTCCCTGGGAAAGAGGCCTCCACTGGTCTGGAAAGACCCAGGAAGAAGGCGGGGGTGCCCAGCCAATTAACCAAGCCTGTTAGCTGTCCATTATCAGTGCGGGCACTGCAAACATAAATATTAATCGCCACAGGGCCAAGCTGTTAACAGCCCACCGAACTCATAAATATCCCACACACAATTAATGGAGACTCAGAGCGCTTTACAGCTGGGCTCTGACAAGCTCTGTGCCCAGAGAAGGGAGCTGAGCTCGGCTGCCACAAATCTCAGCTCTCCATTTGTTCGTCTCACATGCAATTGCAGTTCCCCAGAAGTATCTGGTTGCTTGTCAAGGTCTGCATTATCATGTGACAGTTTATTGGTTTAGTCATTATTTATGGCCACTTAAAAAGAATATAGGTGTGTGTGTACATGTATATGTGCACTGATAAAATTAGCACACCCCATCAAGTTATTGTTCAGCTGATAATTCAATTAGAGCTTTTTTTTTGGCTCTTAATGACCAGCAGGAGTCCCTGGCGGTGGTATCCTTTCTGAGGGAGGGCCACGGCTTCTCGAGTAATAGCTTCAATCAACGACACCCCGTTGGCCATGAATGGGCACTCAGAGCTAGAAACGATGGCCCCCAGTGCATTGTCTCACAGATTGGGCACTTTCAGGAATCTGAGTGATCTGATGCCTCCCTCTCACACCGTGATTTGCTCACGAAAACCAACAGAGAATCCCGCTCTGGCCTTCAGCTGGAGACCGCTTGTGTTCTGCAGACTCTTTGCATACTGAGCAGCAGTGTCCAGGGTCTAGATGAACAAAGGACAGCCTGTGGAAATTCAGAGTTAGCCTGCCTGTCTGCCTTCCTTTCTCTTCCAAACCCCACATCTGTCAGTTGTGGCTACTTGACTTAGGCCTGCCCAGATGCTGTTTCTAGGTGGGAAGGGTATAGGGAGCATCAGACCAGTGAGGCTTGTGGCTTGGAGTCCATAAGACATAAAACACGTTTCTGCTGGAACCTGGATCCACACTTGTCCATCCACCCTGGACTGTGCTCCCTGACCACTTGGAATACTTGATCTCCAGAGTGGCCTAAAGTAACCCAATCCACACTCCCTCTGCTCTGCTCTCCTTGGGTCGTCCATCCATCCATCCATCCATCCATCCATCCATCCATCCATCCATCCATCCATCCATCCATCCATCCAATAATCTGTTCATTGAGAAATAATTTCCCAAGGGTGTACTATGTGGCCTGGGATGCGATAAGCACCAAGAGAGTGTGAGGATGAATCAGACCTAGTCCCTGATGTCCAGAGATTTACCACCAAATGGTAGAGATAGCCTGTACCAAGTTTCCTCCTTTTCCTTCCTTCCCTACTTGCTTTTCTTCTTCCTTCCTTACTTCCCTTCCTCCCTCCTTCCTTCTTTCCTTCCCTCCTTTCCTCCTTCCCCTACATTCCATCTGACAAATGTTATTGACCTAGTGCTATTCTAAGAGCTGAACATGGATGAGTGAACACGACAGTCTTTGCTGTCATGGAGTTGACATTCCAGTGGGGCGAGCACACAATAAGTAAATGATGGGCCAAGCAGTGACGTGTGCTATAAGACAAAAAGAATAAATGTGGAAGGTACTGTTTCCTGTATGGTGGCTGGGGAAGGCATCCGATGAGGTGGCATTTAAACTTAGAGCTAAAGGACAAAGTGTGAGACATGATCAGAGCAGGGGAAGAACATTCCAGGCAGAGAAGGCAGTGTGGGAGAAGGCTCTGAGGAGGGAGTGTGGCTAGAAAGGGGTGAATGAGAGACAAGATGGTAGGATCTGAGGGGAAGATTGTGTGTATGGGGTGTGGTGGTGGGATATTTTAGGTCATGTAGGACCTTCTGCATCATTGCGTGGACCTTGGCCATTATTCTGGGGAGATGGGAGCCATCGGAGAGTTTGAGTAGAAGAGAAATATGGCATGACCTAAGTCTTTAACAGGATAGTCCTCAGTGCATTGTTGGTAATAGACTGGAGAGATGAAAAAACAAAAGCAACAGAAGAAGGAGAGGAAATGAAAAGAAAATTGAGACCTCCTTGGAGATATTGCAGTATTCAGGCGACAATAATTCAGGTGACAGTAATGATGGGTTGGACAAATGTTCTGACAGGAGGGCGGTGGGGAGTGACTGGACTTAGGATATATTTTGAAAGTAGAGCCAAAAAGATTTTCTTCCAAATTGGACCTAAGCTGTAATAGGAAGAGAGGAGTCAAAAACATCTCTAAGGTTTCTAACCTGAGATTTGAAAAGAAATTGCCCTTTACTGAGACAGGAGAGATTGCAGTACAGCAGGTATTTTGGAAGCGGGGGGAGAGGGGTGGATAAAATTTTGGGTTTTGTCATCTTAAATTTGAGTGTTGTTTAGACATCTAAGTGCGATTTTGGTTAGGTGTTTGGGTCTATGAACCTGGAGTTCAGAAGAAAGGCTTAGACAGAATTATTTTATTTATAAAGTAAGTTTAGAAACAAAGCACTGGTTTGATGACTCATTCCAGAACTCCAGGATCTAGAGGTGGGAAGCTGATGACTAACCGGCAGAGGCTACTGTGAAGGAGTAACCAGAGGGGTCATGTGTGTGTCCTGGAAGCCAAGTCAAGAAAGCACTTCATAAACATGGGCAGGACCGATGGTGCCAGATGGTGCTGACAGGCCGAGTAAGATGCACGGTGAGAGGAGACCCCTGGATTTGGCAACACGAGGTCACTGACAAACGCGGTTTTTGTCCGCAGTGGAAACAACCAACTGATAAAAGTAGGTACAGGTGAGAATGGAGGGAGAAGTGGAAACAGCAAGTAGAGACAACTAGTATAAGGGTCACGCTAGAAACGGGAGGATACGAAAAGGCAGTCACTGCGGGGGAAACTAGGGTCAATATATATGGAAACACACACGTATGTGGAAGATATTTACAGCACAATTTTGATTCCATAGAGGGGGAAAATGTGACGATCCAGGAAACAGATAAGGCACCGGCTCATAATCCCAAGAAACACGTAAGTAATGTGGATGACAGTTTCATTTAAACTCAGCCTCAGGACCCCCAGCCTCCTGTGGGATTGCGGGACTCTGGTGTGCTGTCCGTGGTGCTGAACGTGACCTTGCTCCAGCCGCGGTTACACTCGGGGCCCAGAGGAGTTGAACAAGTGATTTATGGTTTGGCATTTGACTACATTAGCCTATCTATTTAATTACTACTTTATTATCCATTAAATCATAAACATGGCATAATTTATTGCACTCCATCTCTACTGGAGAGAATGGAATATAGAGGAACGGGCAATGGGAGAAAGAAAGAGGTTAGTTTTGGACACAGAGTCTGTGACGTGGCAGGCACATTGCTAGGCAGCTTTCCTAGGTCATCGCATATAATTCTCACATGGCCCTGAGTACTTGGGATGCCATTTTATCAATGTGGCTCTGGAAGACTCAGAGGGTGTCCAAGGAGCACAGCAAGTGAGGGACAGAGGCTAGGTTGAGATTTGAATCCAGGTCTGCCTGAGTGCCCTTGCCCACTTGTATGGCCTTTACTAACACCTACGGGACATATCATTTCTCTACTCCCCTCCTCCACTATGACTCTCCTGAGGCCAGCAGAGAACAAGACTAGGACTGGGTCAGTCTGCTCAGCTAGCAGAATCTTGAGGAAGCTAACACCTTGTGGGCATCATGGAAGGAGGTTTACACAGTATCTCCAGCTCACCTCAAGACAATATGTTTTCACAAAGTGCAAACGTGCTCAGTCCCTCTCTGTGTTAGCTAGCCTTGACAGTCGCACCCATCTGAACAACTTTAGTGCAATAGTTCATATTCTGTCATTATCAGTGAAATTGTTTTCAGGATAGAAGGGATGGTGGCCACAGAAATGTGCTGCTCAGATATCCTGCTGCCGCGAGCATGGTTGACTGGTGGGCCAGCAACTACTCTCTGCGTCCATCAGTGCATTTGCGCCAAGGCATTCAGTCCTCCCACTTGCCCTATTTCTTTGCAGGAGTCCAAACCACAAAATTGCCGATGGCTCTCCCTGCCTTCTCTATTTCCCTCCCTTGATGTTCCCCCACAGAACGTCCTGCACTTCTCATCTCCTCTTGGCATCTGCTTCTCAAAGGATCCAGACTAACTCAGAACAAACTAACTCAGGCAGGCAGCACTGACCTACAAGTCCGGCTTCTCTCTGTAACCCAGAGAGGTGCCATCAAGGTCTTACTCACCGGTCTTTTCTGTGTGCATGTGTGTGTGTGCCCGCATGTGTTCACCTGTGTGCATGTGTGTGCACATTTGTATGTGTGTGCATGTGTATATTTTTATGCTCTGGTACGTAGTCCTGATTAATCATCCCTTGTGAGCCCTCTTCTAGGCCATGCTTCTTTCAGCATCTAACTTGCAACTATTCCATCAATTACCAAACTGACCTCCCTTTCACCTGGCATCAATGATTGGGTGATTCTTAGGGAGAAGGACCTTTAGCCTCTCCCCCTTTTCTACCCTCTTCATAACTTCCTCTTTTCCTCCCCACAAAAATATTACTCATTGGGCCCATTGTTAAGAGCTGGGTCTAACGTGTTCTCTTAGCATGTATGGCTGCCCCATGTGGCTGGACAGAGAGCTTAGGGAGAGAAGGAGACTTGCTTCAGCATTTGGGGCCGTGTGATATTCTACATCTACATTTTCTCAGAGATTCCCGTGGTGGTCTCAGTTAATAATAAAATAGCACGTTGTTTCCTTGCACATCTTAGGTTGAACTCTCTGAAGCTGATATTTTCGTAGGTCAAAAATGGTTGAACATCATAGTTCACTGTGATATCTTCCTTGAGAATCTTGCTGGGGGAACGGACTGAGAAGGTTAGCATGGAAAGATTCAGGCATCCCTGGCTGTCTGGCCCTAATATCATTCAACCCAAACTCTTCCCAACCAGACTTGCCAAACCTACCCAGGAATGACAAGCAGAGTGAAGACTCTCAGCATTAACTCTATTACTAAATTCCGATCACAAAGAGGACCAGATGTCTTCTTTAAAAAAAAAAAAATCTATTAGAGCCCAGAGGACTCTCTGAACCAGAAGGCAGTGCTTTAAGAGACAAAAGTCAGGCTTGATTCAGAGGCATAAAAGGGAAGAATTAGGCCAATGGGAGGACTAAATGCATAAATATGTCCCTCATCCTGGCTACTCGGTATTGCTCACTGATCCTAGTGCATTTTTGTTGAATCCTGCCCAAATCATTTCCCCATTCTTCACCCTGAATTCCCCATCTCATGCCCCCTCTCCTCCATCCACTTAGCTGCCCAAATCAGAAACCTGAGACTCTCCCTTCTCCCTCAGCCCCACACTCAACCCGTCACTGAATTCTATTGAATCCACCTCTGAATTATTTCTGAATCTGTGCACTGTCTCTATCCCACAGCCTCTATGCTGGCTGAAGTCACCATCCACCCCCATCCAGGTGACTGTGATGGCCTCCTCACCAGCCCCTCACCTCAAATTTTATCCCCTATGCATTTATTCCCCACACCAAAGCCAGAGCAATCTTTAAGTTGCAAATATGACTATACCATGTTGTTGTTATTCTTAGGTGCCGTCGAGTCGGTTCTGATTCTCGGCAACCCTACGTACAACGGAACAGAACACTGCCTGGTCCTGCGCCATCCTCACCATTGTTATTATGCCTGAGCCCCTTGTCGCAGCCACGGTGTCAGTCCGTCTCGTTGGGGGTCTCTGACATGGCTTGACCGCCTTCGGTTTCTTTCTATCACCTCCAGGACAACGTCCACTTCACGGATCTTGGCCACCAGGCCTTTCTCAGCCTCAGCTCTCACCACCACACCCTTGCCCCAGAAGGACTTCACTCACCAAACACACTCCTCTTTGGCTTCACAGCAAATTTCCTGTCCTAAAAAACGCCTCCTCCTCCCTCGCTTTTCACTCCCTTAACTCCTATTCTCACCTCCCACCTCAGTCTGTCATTCTGTGGTGGCTTGAGTGTTGCTGTGATGTAGGAAGCCATGACACCAGTATTTCAACACCAGCAGGGCCTCCTGTGTTGGGCAGGTTTCAGCAGAGCTTCCAGGTTAAGAGAGACTAGGAAGAAAGGCTTGAAAATTCACTTTCAAAGATCAGCCAATGACCCAATGGATCACAACAGGATATTGCCCAATGTAGTGCTGGAAGATGGGCCTCTAGGTTGGAAGGCACACAAAATACACAGTGGCTGCAGCAATGGACTTCAGCATGCCAACTATCATGAGGGTGACGCAAGGCTGGGCAACATTTAGTTCTGTTGAAAAACTCACGGAGGTGATGACAACCAACAACAGTAACTCCTACTTATCTTTTGGAGCTCAGATCTTTAGGACTGCTCCATTCCATGCTCCTCTGTATCCAAATCCAATTCAATACCATCCATTCTCACTGCCTCTTTGTGTGTAAACACTTTCCTTTCTTGAAAACAGTCCTTGAGGCAAAGGCTGTCCTTTACCTGCCTTTGTGCCTCCAGAGCCTGAAGCACAGATGAGCACTCGAAACCTAGCCGTTGAATGAGTATGCCCTTGCCTCTGTGACCCCTGCCTCGAAGGCCCTCCCTCCCTGACTGGGGTTCAAGGACTGCAGAGCCCATGGAGTCTGTCCCCGGGGCAGCTCTTCTGCAGACAGGTGGCTGAGAAGAGGGGTTTGCAATTCCCAGGAGAGAGGGTACAGAGGTACATGAGAGGGGTTGCCGGCTGGCAGGCTTCGGGGGCCAGTTGGAGGAGGAGTTTGGGGGGCCTTTTATTTCTCCCCAGTATCCTGCAATTCTAGCACCTGTGGGGGAGGCTGGGGCCCACTGTGTGGGCAGAAGAGCTCTGGCTGGGATTGGGTGGCCATCTTCACTTCTCATGTTGTGATCAGAACTAGTCCTTTATTGCACTCTCAGAGAGGGCAATGTTTTGGAGAAGAGAGAATCACGGCTGGGACTCCTGTGATAAAGGTTTGTGTCCCCCGTTTTCTGACCCTGTGATCTTATTCAACCTCACATCCTGGAAAAAGCCTGGGCTTCAGTGTGAACCTGGAGTCAGATTCTAGCTCTGCTCTCTTTGACTGTGAGGCCCTTGTCAAGTGGCATCTACTCTGAGCTTTGGGCTCTTCCTCTGCACCGTGAGGACAGTGGTAACTGCTCTGCAGGATTGTTGTGAGGAGACAGTGAGACATGGGTTTGAGTTCCCTAACTTCACAGTGCCTTAGTTTCCCCAGGTGAAAACCTGTGGGGGAAGGGGGCTTGGTGGCATCACTCCTAGTTACATGTAGTCATCCGTGTTTTCTGCTCGGCTGAATGTGAGCTTCGTGGGGCAGCAGTTACTTCAGTCTCTGTCTCGTTCTCTGTCTAAAGCCTCTTGCTGGGCCAAGGTAGGTGCCCGTATGTGTTGAGTGAAGCCTTTTCCGAGGGGATCCGATACACCACACTCCTCAGAGGCACGCTCTCCCTGCAACCCTGGGCCCCAGGATTCTCGACAGAGGGATCTGCTCATGCCCTTCTCTTCTAATGAGCTCTCATGTCAGCCTGTAAACTGGCAAAACTGTCAGACAAGCAACAACAGAAAAAAAGAGTTTTTAATTAGTTCTTCGTAAAGATGAGGAAACGCTTGGTTCTGCACGTGGTTCTTTGAACTATAATTAGTGTGTTGGATTTAAAAGCTGTAAAAGCCCATTAGCTGCTGTGCAGGCTGCTGAAAAGTGAGGTGGGAGAGAGTGGGGGCGGGGGGAGGGCGGTGAGATCAATGCTCTCACTCTGGGGAGGCGCGTACTCCGGGCCTTACGTGGCTGGAATGTATCCTGCCTGTGCGTGCTTCTGCACAGCCTGTCTGAGAGTTCACTGTGGTTGGGTGCTGTGCTCAGCAACGGGGGTACGATAGGACCCTCTCCACCCACAGGTGTCTGCAGCCTAATAAAGCAGACAGGATGCCACAGGTGACAACGTCTGGGTGGGCTAAGGGTGTGACCAAGAGCATCCCCAGGTGCCTGAGGAACATAGAGAGAAGAGCCCCACCTCAGACCCATGTGGACCCTTGAAGGGGTGTCTCAGGGCGGCTGTTTCCTCCTTAGACAATGGGGAGAGGGTCAGTTAGGCTGCACTCCATGATTCTGAGTTTCTCGATTCCAACAGGAAAGGAAGGGAACCCTATTCAGGGGGAAGGAGACCAAAAAAACCCTAATTCACCTGAATTAAGATGCTCCAAATCCCACTCATCCTTGTAAGGCCACCCAAAGCCCCACCTTCTCTTAGAATCCTCCCACAAGCCTCCCACCTGCAAGGACCTTCCCCACCCCAAGCTCTGGTATCACACCATCACCACTGTGATGGCTAAGGTTGCGTGTCAGCCTGGCTGGACCATGAGGCCCAGTGGTTTGGCAGTTAGGAAGCAGCTTGGCGGTTATGTAATGATGTAATCGCCTCCGTGATGAGATCTGATATAATGTGTGGTCACCTCCATGATGAGATCTGCTATGAGCAGACAATCTGTTGAAAGTGAATTTCCTTGGGGGTATGGCCTGCACCCAATGTGCATGGACTTTCTGGCAAGGCTCACAGGCTTGCTTGGATCCTGAGTCTGGCCTCTAGTTCTTGGGACTCGAGCTAGCAGCTTTCCTGCCAAGCTTGGGACTCGTCAGCCTCTGCGTTATTCCTCACGGCGTTGTGTTCATTTTATAGATGAGGTAACAGATGCTCAGGGAAGCTGAATCACTGGCTGAGGAACAGGCGACTCTACACGGTAGGGTCTGAATTCAAACCCAGGCAGCCAGACCCCAGAATCTATGCCTGCTACATGCCTGGCTCGGACTTAGGCACGTCAACCGTGTTCCCTTTTAAGCCTAGGATGAAGCTGAAAAGCTGGGCCATTGAAGCCAAGGAACTGTGAACTAGGAAGTGGTAAACCAAAAACCAAACCAAACCCGTTGCCATGGAGCCAATTCCGACTCACAGCCACCCTGTTGGACAGAATGCAACCGCCCCGTAGGGTTCCCAAGACCGTAAATCTTCACAGAAGTAGATTGCCACGTTTGTCTCCAGTGGAGCAGCTGGTGGGCTCGAACCACCCACCTTTCGGTTAGCAGATGAGCACTTTAACCATTGTAACACCAGGGCTCCTGGAAGGTGATGGAACCAGGATTCGGGCCCAGAATTCCCTATTGTGGTATGTTGCTCCTCATGAGGTATTAGAACCACACAGGTTGACATTGTTGTTGTCGTTATTTCATACAGCTATTTAACATTCTATTTGAGTAAAATACACATTCAGAAAAATGCACCAGTCACAAGTGAAGAGGTTGATGAGCTTTTGTGGAGAGAATTCTCCCATGTAACCACCAACCCCATCAAGGAATAGACAATGCCAGCATCCCAGAGCCTCCCTGTGTCCCTCCCAGTCATGACAACCCTTCCCCAAGGTAACACTATCCTAACTTCTAGCAGTAGAGATTAGTTTTGCCTATAAACTTCCTATAAGTGGAATCATAAGCTATGTACCCTTCTGTGTCTGGCTCCTTTTATTCAATGATACGTTGTGAGCCATTCATGTTGCTGCAAGTAGCAGTCTTCCTTCACTTCTATTGCTCCATTGCTCCACCGTATGACCATATGAAAATTTATTTATCTGTTCTACTGAAGATAAATAATAGAATTGTTTTTCCCTAATTTCTGACTATTACAAATAGAACTGCTCTAAACCATCATGTGCATATTTTTTTGGCAAACAAGAAAATTTCCTGTTGGATATCTATCCGGGACCGGAATTAGTAGGCCATAAAATACGGTATGCTTAGCTTTAGTAGTTGCTGGTAAATGCCTCTTCAAAGTCGGTGTACCAACTTACGTTTTCTATCAGCAGTGTTTTTCCGGTGACTTCCCATCTTTGCCAACAGTCAGTATTTTCAATTAAATAATTTTGCCATTCTGTGTAGTGACACTGTTTTGTGATTTCAGTACACATTTACTTGATGGCTTAGACTGAGCACACTCATTTATTGTTCAATTCAATATTTCCCTTGTGAAGTGCCTGTCCACACTATTTGCCACTAAAAAACTGGATTTGGTCTAGGAGTTTATAGAAGTATTCTCTTAACTGTTATTCTGGATATGAGTCTGTTGATGAACATAAACTCTCAATTCTAATAATATCCATTGTATTAACCGTTTCCTTTATGGTAGTGACTACCCCAAAGTCATAAAGAAAGCAGCCTGTGTTATCTTCTAGAAGATTTTCACATCCCACTTTTCCCATTTAGGCCTAAAATTCATCTGGAACTGTCCTGTTGATTTGGTGCTTACACTGCTTTTCAACGATGTGAGGTGAGCGTCAGTTCATTTTTTTCCCAAACAGACATCCAATTGGCCAAGCATCACTTATTGAATGGCCCATCTTTGCCTGCCATATTGGAGTGGCACTCTGTCAAAAATCATGTGGCCATATGTATGTGTGGGTCTATTTCTGGACTCTGTTTTGTTTCTTTGCTTTATCTTCCTTTGTACCATTGACTCACTTTTTAAATTAAAACAGAAGTGATATGTGGTAATGCGAGTCTTCCAACTTTGTTGTTCTTCAGAATTGCCTTGGATATTCTTGGTCCTTTGCATTTCCATATAAATTTAAAGTTAATTTTCTAATTTCTTAAGTTTAGGAAAATTTTAAGTGAAACAATCTAGGTCTAGAATTTACTTTGAGAAAAGATGTTTTAAATTACAGATTCAAGTTCTTTATAAATTCAGGAATATTCGGACTTTCTTCTTGTGTCAGTTATGTTAAATTGTGTACCTAAAATTTTTTACTATTTCATCTTTATTTTTGAATTGATTGACATGAAATCGTTCATGATATCCTTTAATACCTTTGTACTGCATGTAGGATCCATAACGATGCTCCCTTTGCCTTTACGGATATTTGTTATTTGTACCTTGTTTGTCTTATTATGGAAACATTTTGTTAGGGGTTTGTCCATTCCGTTAGTCTTTTCAAAGATCCAGCTCTTGGTTTTGTTTCTTTTCTCTATTGCACATTCGTTTTGTATGTCATTTATTTCAGTCACTATCCTAATTTTCTCTTCCTTCTACCTTGCATGTATTTTATTTGCTGCTCTTTATCTTCTTGAGACAGATACTTAAAACATTGGTTTTTGGTGATTTTTTTTTTCTTTCTTTCTGATGCATGTGTTCCAGACTACAAATTGTTCTTTCAACATGGTTTTAAGTCTATCTCGCTTTTTTTAATGTGAAAAAATAAATATCATTCAGTTCAAAAAATTTCTTATTTATATCATAATGTATTTTTGAAACACTTTATTTAATAATTTATTGCTTTATTTTCAAACATTGGAGTATATCTTAATTGTTTGTTGCTATTGCTTTTTGTTACTGGTTTTTAGCTTAATTTCACCGTGGTTAGGGAACACACTGGGTTTGATTTGAATATTTTGAAACTTGTTAAGGTTCGCTTTACGGACCAGCATGTGTTCAATGCGTACTGATACAGCCACCCCACGTTTCTTTTGATGGTATACTTTTCTCCATTATTTTACTTTTATCCTATTTTTGTCTTTGTATTCAGAGCGACTTTTTTGTAGACATCATAGAGTTGGATATTGATTTTTTTTAACCCAATCTGACAGTCTCTGTCTTTCTAATTTGATTGTTGAGACCATTTTCATTTAAGGTGATTACTGATGATAATTGGTTTATCTCTACCATTTGATATTTGCTTTCCATAGTCCTATCTCTTTTGTTCCCAATTTCCTCTAGAGTGGAAACTGTGGTGGCGTAGTGGTTAAGTGCTACAGCTGCTAACCAAAAGGTCAGCAGTTCAAATCCACCAGATGCTCCTTGGAAACTCTATAGGGCAGTTTCACTCTGTCCTCTAGGGTAGCTATGAGTTGGAATCGACTCGATGACAGCGGGTTTGGTTTTTGTTTTATTTCCTCTGGAAATAGTTCCCATCTCTAGAAGTTTGATTTTTTTCATGTTTTCCATGTCATTACTTAATATGTTCAATCTTGCCTCTATTTTTTTTAACTATATGGAAGGTAGTCTCAATAACTGTTTCAATGTCCCTGTCTGTTACTACTGCACTTGGTGTCCGCTCTGTGTCACTTTCTGTTGAATGCTTTCTCCCCACACCTTGGGTCCTATTTCCCTGGTTCTTTGCATACCTGGTAAGCTTTGATCGGGTAACAGAAACTGTGAACTATATCTTGTTGGATGCTGAATGTTTTTGGTGTTTCTATAATATTTTTGAGCTTTGCTCTGGGATCTAGTCAAGCTTCCTGAGTCTTTCAGGCCTTCCTTTAAGTTTTGCTGGGCTAGACCAGGGCCATGTTTAGGCTAGGGAGAAGTATTCCCCAATGCTGAGGCAAGACCGTTCTGAACTACCCAGTGCCTATAAACTATGAGTTTTTATGACTGTTGGAACTGGAAATATTCCCTTCCCTGTGGGATCCCTAGGAATTTTTCCCTCTAGTCCTTAGAGGTCATTCTTTCCTTAGCCTTGCATAGTTTCCTCATAACACATATGTGCTATCATTTTACTTCTATGTATATTAACAACCTCAGACTACATGGCTATTATTTTTGCTTTAAAGTGTCAATTTACTTTAAAACATTTTTTATTATAAAATAAAATATAGATACAGAAAATTACATAAAGCAAATGTGTAGTTTATAAATTATTCTTAACCAAACACACTGATAACCATTACCAGTTTAACAAATATAATTTTGCTGCCCACCTTAGGAGCCCTGCCTGTGAGTCTCATCTCAATCAAACCTCTTCCTTCCCCCATAAATAACCTTTATCTGGACGGTCGTAGTAATTACATCTTTATTTTTTTAAAAATAGTTCTATCATCCAAATGTGAATCCCTGGACATTATAGCTTAGTCTTGCCCAATTTTTAAATTTGGCATGTCGTTTAAGTTTCTTTTATTTGATAAGTCTCCCTTCTATTTCTTTCCTTTCCTTACCATTATCTGCGGGGAAGCCTGATTCCTTTGACTTGTAGACTTTCTCACAGTCTGGATTTTGCTGATAACATTCTCAACGCGTTCCTCAGCCTTTTATATTTTTCTGCACATTGGCAGCTGGGTCCAGAGACTGGATCAGACTCAGGTTTAATCCCTTTGTGAAGATTGTATTTGCTATTTGGACAAACAATAGGAGGTATGTAATTTCTGGTAGTATCTCTTTTTGTCATATTAATAGCCATAAATGTTTAGTGTACCTACAAATGCACTGGGAGTTGGAAAGAATAATATTCTACTTCTGTCATATTTTTCACTTATTTCTCAACTGACTTTTGAATAATTAAAGAATAAAAGTCATCTTATCTACCCCCATACTCACCATGCCCAGTACTATCTCTTCCTCCCTTTAACTGGAGGGATTTTATCTTTTGTTCTAGTGTGAGAGTAGTAGTTCACTCAGCTTTCATTTGTATGAAGATATCTATTTTGCCTTCTATTGTGAAAATATTTTGCTAGTGATAGAACTCTACATTGACATTTAAAGATGCTATTCCATTGTCTTCTGGTCTCATTGTTTCTGGTGGGAAATCAGCTGTTATTTTTATCGTTTCCTCCTGTCTGCAGTGTTCCCCTTTGGATGCCTTTACAATTTTTTCTTGGACTCCAGTTACATTATCTTTTAGAGTGCTTAATATTGTCCTACAGGTAAATGAAGCTCTGTTTATTCGTTTTTTTCAATCTTTTTCTCTCTGTCTCAGTTTGTTGAAACTCTAATAACCTATTTTAAAGTTTAATGTTCCCTTCTATTGTATAGTAGAATGAATTTTTCCATTCATTTGTTGAGTTTTCATAAGATCTCCTAAAATCCCCTACTTCTTCACTCATTATATATAATTTTTCTTATTGTTGTTGCTAGGTGCCATTGAGTTGGTTCTGACTCATAGTGACCCTGTGTACAACCAAATGAAACACTGCCCTGTCCTGTGCCATCCTCACAATTGTTATGCTTGAGCTCATTGTTGCAGCCACTGTGGTGCCAATTCACCTCACCGAGGGTCTTTCTCTTTTTTGCTGACACTCTACCCTACCAAGCATGATGTTCTTCTCCAGTTTTTCCTAGAGATACTTTAATATAGTTATCACAGATATTCTAAAGCCTTTTTCTTCTAATTTCAACATCTAGATCATGTCTGGCTCTGTTTGTAGTGACTGCTTTTTCTTTCTGACTTTGGGCCATAGATATCTGCTTCATTGTATGTCTGGTAATTTTTTTGTTTTTATAACAGACAGTATTATGGATGGTGAGTTGTACAGCCTCTGGATTTTGTTATCTTCTCCCGTTGTTAGGTGACTTCAAGTGGTTCTGACTCATAGCAACTCTATTTACAACAGAATGAAACATTGCCTGGTCCTGTGCCATCCTTATACTCGTTGTTGTGCTTGAGCCCATTGTTGCAGCCACTGTGTCCATCTCATTGAGGGTCTTCCTCTTCTTCACTGACCTCCTACTTTACCAAGCATGATTTCCTTCTCCAGGAAACATATTCCTGTTAGCATATTCAAAGCATGTGAGATGAAGTCTTCTCCTAAGAGTGCTAAATTTTGTTCTAGATGACATTGAAATCACTAGCATACTTTTTTGGCCTACAATCCTGTAGGCTACGTGAGGGAAATCCATTCAATTTTTCCATTAGCGTGAGGATATAGGTATTTGTTTTGGGATGTGATCCTTACTTCTAAACCCCTTCTGGGGTTTCAACTGAATGTACAAAATGTTTATCAATACCGTCTAACTTGGTGAAACGTGAACTCTCACCTTTGTCTCCCCAGCAATGGGCATCTGGCGAATTATCTGCATAGACCTTTCAGCCTCCCAGCTATTTCTTTTTGTGAGGCTTCATTAGAGTCCTGCCCTGCATATGTGCAGCCCAAGTGTCAGCCAAGAATTTAAGGGGAGTTTGTATGCAGATTTTTTTGATCCCACTACATAATTTTTTTCCAGCCCAGGATTTTGTGTTTTAATTTCCAGATTCCCTGGCAGTCCTAAACTTTTATCTCTGACTTCCCAGACCAATAAGACTGCTGCTTTCTTCTTGAGCTCTAACCTGCATTTTCCCTGTAGACTGAGGATTCCCTCAGGAGAAAGGCCAGATGAATGTAGAACTTGCCTGATTTGAGTCTCTATTTCAGGGGCTGCATCTCCTCCAGCTTCTGTCTGCTTTCTGTCACTCTCCAGCGCCTTCCAACAGTTCTTTTTATATTTTCTCCAGAGTTTATAATTGTTGTTGGCAGGAAGGTTAGTCTAATATAAGCTACTCCATGATTTGGGGAAGTTGAAAATCCCCATGTATTTTTATTTTACATGTATATTAAAATCTACTAGTTTTCGTTATTATTGGTTTAATCAATAAATATCCACTTAGTTTTACCCATATATTTAACCTTCCCACTGCTTTTTATTTTCTTTCCTGAGTTACCATGCTTCCATTTCAGATCATTTTCCTCCTGACTGCAGAACCCCCAGGGGGCAGCTTCCTAGAGCAACCCAGTGGGTGCTATCCTGCTTGCAATCCTTGGTCTGTGAGACCTCAGTAAGCTTTTCCACCGAAGAGAGGAACAAAGCCATGTCCTTTCCAGTGGGATCTGAATCTCAGCCATGGGTTCCCCTCTTCCACATGTCTTCCTTCCTTGGTGCTCTGCCTCAGCCCTAGGTTAAGTGGCTGCTCCCTATGTATGATATTCCTGTGCTTTTTTACAGTTCTATTTATTCCTTGGTAGTTAATGCTCTGTTATTAATTAATAATTTTATATTTAATTTTCTCTTCCCAAATTTGTCATTTATGTTTCCCGACTGGGCCTGATTTACATAGCTTTTCATCTCAGTTTTTATATTTTTCAGTTATTGCTATTCTTACCCGTTTCCTGGTAAAAGTCTCAATTTTTTTATTATGTATTATCTTGAATGTATTAATTGAAGCTATTTTAGTCTGTGTTTGAAAACTCCAATATCTAGATCATACGAAGATCTGTTTTTATTGTCTTCCCTCTCCCTCCCCCCACCCCCCAGTCATTTAATCTTCTCTACTGGCATGCCTGATGAATTTTTATTGAATGTTTGATATTGCATATGAAAAAAATGAAAGTTCTGGATGAGGTTATCTTCCACTGGAATGGATTTAATTTTCTCCTGTTCAGTTAGAAAAGGACATAATCTTGATCCCAGCAGGGACTATAAGGTACTGAGGCTGTGCTTCAGGCTTTGCAAAGATGGATCTACTTTGAGGTTGTCTTTACTTCTAGTCAAGAGTACCCCTGGGACCTCTACTGAAAATGTGGAATGTTCACCAGGACACTTGCTTTCCGGTTTTTGTCTCCAAATTTCAGTGAGACTGCTTAAGGTCTTCTTGACTTTTTAGCCCTGAGCAGTTGATTTATGCTTTGTTTCTAGGCCTCTTACTCTTGCAAGGCTTGGGATTTGGAAAATTCTTCAAGAGAAAAATCTGTGCAAAGTGTTGGGCTCCCTTTTTTGAAGTTCTCTATTCTCAGGATCTTGATCCCTCAAGCTCTTACTACCTCGATAGGCCTGAACTCCTCTTTTTGATATTTTCAGATCCATGAGATGCAGATTTCTGCTTGGGCTCTACGCCCCAAAGAGAAAATTAGCAAATTCCTCAAGAAGAAAAAGCAGCGGAGAAGCTTCACGTTCTCTCATGGCATCTTAAATTGGGAGACACTGACGTCTCAAATCTTGGCTGTCTTAGTTACCCTCCAGTGCCTTCAACCATCAATTTTTCTTGCGTTTTATCCAGCTTTAGTGGATATTCTTTGTGTGGGGGGTGGTTTGCTACAACATATTCTATCAGATCTAGAAGCATAGGGTATCTGTTTTGTATAATTGTACTTTTTCCATAACCAGACTATAAGCTTGTAGAGTGTGGTTTCCTCCATATTCTCAATTTCACACAAACTAATTTGGTCCTGGGAACACACTACCCAACCCAGTGCCATTGGGCCCAAAAAACACAATTTTATGGAGAAACCAAAAACAGAAACAATTACTTGAATATGTTCAGTAAAAATCACCTGGATTCATATTTATCTGGGCTGCCTGTACAAAGTGCAGAGAAAATGAGGAATAATTTGGCAGTGTTTTGGAGTGGGAAAAACACCCAAATGTTTGGATTTATTTAATAAATGCTCATTTGAATTCCATAATGGCCAAAAATATTAGCCGTAGGAGTTCTGTTTCACTTGGACTTATTTTTCCTAGTAAGATAAGTAAATCCCTTTTGTGTAAACACTGTGGTCTCCCTAAACTTGGAAATTATCTATGCAGGAAGTTCAAAGAGATGGTTTTGAGGACAAGTAAGTTTTCACATCATAGCTTTACCTTCAAAGGTGAGTGAACATGCTCATAAGATACCCACATGCTCTTAATATGACGCTATGGACCTGTCCTCCTAGAGTCCTCCATGGCCAACAAGATGCTAGTTTAGAAGTTGGATAGATCTGAATTTGAATTCCAGTTCAAGGTGTTATTCTGGGAGTCAGACAGACCTGGGCTTGAATTCCAGTCCTAAGCTGAGGGACTGTGCAAAATTTGCAGAAATTTTTGAGTCCCAGTTTATTCATTGCTTAAAGGATGTACGGATAGCAGTCCCTACCTCAGATATTTGTCACGAAGATTAAATGGATGAAAGAGATAAAGGAGTGAAGCGTGGGTGCGTGACTCCCACAGAGAAGGTTCCCAGTACAGGCCAGTTTCCTCCCCTCCCCTTCTTAGGCTGTGTTTTTCCTAGGCTGCTCTGAAAGCCCTGCTCTTCCCATCCTTTGAACCCTATGCCATATTGTTTTTGTGTGACTGTCAGCCTCTAGAAGTCAGGAACTGGTCTAACTCATCCTTGGGCAGAGGGCCAGGCACGGAATAGCTGACCTACTCAACTCTGTAGAGTAGAACTGAACTTTATCCACGTGCAAATTCCATGAGCACCTTTTGCATGAGAGGATGTGGGGATGTGAAGGGGAGGGTGGCAGACAGGGGCCTCACAAGTCCTTCTGCAATGTGGCCAATGTGGTTTCCATGGAAATGTGTGAGGGTACTGACTGCGATGGGGAAAGAGTCCCGCAAGAGGTGATTGTTCATCTAGGTGTAGAATGAGTGGGAGTTTGCCAGGTGGGAAAGGATGGGGAGGGCTCCCCAGGAAGTGGAACAGCAAGCGATGGGACAGAGTGAGGAGAGGTGGGGGATTTATGACTGCTTGGTCGTCTAGAGCAACATCGTCCCTTCTCAGTCTTGGTTTTCTCATTTGTCAAGACAGTTTTCTATGAGAATCAAGGGAAGCCGTAAGCCTAAGTTGTGGATAAACCAAGAAGCACCATAGAAACATTAGCTGTAAACATCATATACAGCCTAAGGTCCCAGGTAAACTGCTATCCCCCAAAGGGAGGGTCCATTTGCCTCCTGTCTTCCATACAGTGCTGGCCTTTTAACACTTACTAGTTGTATGATCTTGAGCTTGAGTTAAGTTGATCTTAAGCAACTTCACCTCTTAACCCTCGGTTCTTTGTGGGGACAAAGGGAGCAATATTAGCAGGCACTTCTATGAGTTACTAAGACAGGTAAAGAAGACTTTGCAAGCACAATTCTTAGTACACAGCTTGATGCATTATAAACTATTATGATTATCAGCTCAAAGTGCACTCTGGCCCTCCGTTCTTTCCCCCAGCTCCCTAACTCTTTGCACATCATAGACAGCCCATGTGGGTTGCATCACCGAGTCCATGGGGCAGCCCAAATCTTCCCACCCCAAGGAGGAGGAGCTCTGGGGACCTTCGATCGAAGGGTGGGATCCTCGTGACCTTGTGTACCTTAAGGTTTGCATAATAGGGGGCTCTGGAGGGGAGCAGTGGAGAGAAATCACATTTTCTCCTCCTGGAGCACACAAGCTCTATTCTTTCGGTTGGGCAGTCATTGTGGTGGCACCACCATTAGTAGCTCAGTGATCCAGAAGAGGGAATTGTAATTCTGACTCCCTCCTCCCCGGACCCCTGAACTAGCTCATCTGTCTCCTTAGACCCATAGCTCCCCTGACAAATACATCCACCAGTCTGTGCTGCAGTGGTGCCCCCTGCTGAGTGGTTTGAAGCTCAGAGCATTCCACAATGAGTGAGAGCATTTCCTCCAACATTTTTGTGGTTTCCTGCTGAGGGAACTCAGCCAACCATGTATGAGGCTCCAGGACTCCAGACCATGATGACCCAAGCACTTTGCCCTGGTTTCTTTCCCTCCTTTCTGCTCTTGGCGTGGGGTGGGTAAGAAGAGTGGGGCAGCTACACCCAGGGGCACAGTGACACTGTACACAATGTTGGGCCATGTGGCTGGTGTCTGACTTGCACACTTGAAGGCCGTGTGTTAGTTTGGGCTCCCCCTGAAGCAGACTCTGAGATGAGGACTCCAAGTACAAGTTGTTTATTTGGAGATGACCTCTGAAAGCACCATCAGGGAGTGGCGGCATGAGATGGGAAAGGAAGTAGCTGATCAAGGGTGCCTTTCCAGGCAAGTTACCACGGTAGCAGGAGCACTTCATCCACTGGGGGTTCTGGGTACAGTGGTGCAGTGCATACACCTGAGGGCCATCCCACCTGAAGGATTGGGTGGCGGTATTTATACACTGAGTCTCCTAGGGTTGCTGTGAGTTGGAATCGCCTTGATGACAATGGGTTTTATTTTGTTCTTATTTTTATTATCTTATTTTGAGTTTCCTAGGGCTTCTGTGAAGCTTTGGTGGTGAAGAGCTAGACTGCTAACCAAAAGGTCGGCAGGTTGAATCCACCGGCTGCTCTTTGGAAACCCAATGGAACAGTTCTACTCTGTCCTGTAGGGTTGCTATGAGTTGGAACCGACTCGATGGCACCTAACAACAACAGCATCTGGGTTGCTGTAACAAAAATACCACACATGGGTCACTTCAAAGAACATAAATTTATTTTCTCACAGTTCTGTGGGGTTAAAAGTACGAATCAGGGTCTTGGCAGGGTTGATTCCTTCCTTGTCGGTTGCCCTGGGCCTTCCTTAGTTCTTTGGTGAGCCTCACGTGGCATCTGTCTTCCCCCCATGAGTATGTCTTGTATCTTATCTACTCTTTTTATGATCAGAAATTATTAGGTTTAGGATACACCCTACATTGATATATCCTTGTCAATATAACAAAGATAACCCTATTTCCAAACATCCACAGATATAGGAGTTACAGTTCCAACATATATTCTGGGTGGGGGGACACAGTTCAATCCATGACCTATACCGACACCAGCCAGTCATTAGTTGAGGGTGTACCTGGGAGCCATCGACCACCAGCACCTCCGCCTTCTGTGTACATGGGCAGAGTTCTGGAGCCAGTGTAGGTCAGACAGAAACTCAGATACCGGAGGTCAGAGGTCCTGCTATGCGCTCTGAAGTGATGGGACCAAACGATGCTGATAGTGACAGCTGCAGCCCTTTCCCTGCATTGCACCTGCTCGGAGAGCCCTGCCAGAGGCCACTCTGCTTCCTGCTACCACAGCACCAGCCCAGGTGCTGGAGGGAAGCAGGAGCAAAGGGAAGCAGAGGAAGGCACCCTGAAACCACAGCTGAGACAGAGCTTGCAATTTCCTAATCCTCCCTTGTAAGCTGCCTCCCGGGGCCTTGCCCAGAGGTGCCCCGACCCCACCCCACTTCCTCCTTCTGGGGTTGGAGCCAACGTGAGAGGTATGTCCCTCGCAGTGGGGCAGCCAGGACATGCCGGCTGCTAGACAGGCATCTAGCTGGGTACGGTGGAACATAGTGTGGTCTAAGGAAAGGGAACCATGTGGAAAGCTGAGAACATCTGGCCTGTGGGCCCCAGGGAGAGCTTCTTTTCTCTCCTTCCTCTCTCCCTCACTTCTGTCTCCTGTCCTTGAGCTGAATTCCCAATGCTCTGGGAAGCACATCCTGGGAAACCAGGATCCTCTGGTTTCTTCCAGGTGCAACCAGCCACTGAGCTTGTTGTCTTCCTTCCAGGTCTTGGCCAGGAAGAAAAGCCCAGTCCAGCGTACACCTCGGGTGCGCCGAGTGTTCAACCGTCTTCACCTCCATCACCTCTCCTCTCTCCTCCCACCCTGTTCCCCACCCTGGCTCCCTGTGATGGTTAAGGTTGTGTGTCAGCTTGGCCAGGCCATGGTTCTCAGTGGTTTGGCAGTTATGATATAGTCTGGCAGTCGTATGATGATGTAATCACCTCCATGGTGAGATGTGATATAATGTGATCACCTCCATGATGGGACCTGCTGTGAGTAGCCAATCAGTTGAAAGGGAGTTCCCTTGGGAATGTGGCCTGCATCCAACATAAGTGGACTTTCTGGCAAGGCTCGGGGCCTTTTGTTGGCTCTGGATCCTGCAGTGGGTCCTGTTCATCTAACCTCCAGTTCCTGGGACTTGAGCTAGCAGCTCATCTGCCGTCTTGCCTGCCCATCTTGGGATCTATCTGTCTTCAAAGCCTATGAGCAAAAGCCCTTCTGTCTGACCTGCCGATCTTGGGTTCGTCAAGCCCTGTGGCTGTATGAATCAGGAGGAGCCTCCAGCCTGACCCATGGACTAGGGACGTTCCAGCCTTCACAACTGCGTGAGCCACTTCCCTGATATAAATCTCTCTACGTACATGTTGATAAGCTTTATGTGTTTTACTTCTCTAGAGAGTCCAGCCTAAGACTCCCCAAGCTTCCTTTGTGGCTCACAGACCAGGGGCAACCTCCAGGTGAACTGTGTTACTGATGTGATGTTCAGAGCCTGGCACACTGGAGTCGCAGGCTGTTCACACCACAGGACCCGAGGCATAAATCAGAGGCTGTCTGGGGGAGAGAACAGCCAAGCTCAGGTGCGAGGGCTTTCTCCTGAGACTGGAGATAAAAAGGGCACCACCAGATGTGTTTTACCACAGCAGGAGCGTCAATGCCGAGAGCTGGGGTGGATTTGTCTGTCCTTCAGGCCCAGCGCCCCTTCTATGGCCCACGTACCTCCCCACCTAGGACCCTAGGGCGTCCACTCCATCACTGCACCCCTAGGGCGTCCACTCCATCACTGCACCCCTAGGGCGTCCACTCCATCACTGCACCTCTAGGGCGTCCACTCCATCACTGCACCTCTAGGGCGTCCACTCCATCACTGCACCTCTAGGGCGTCCACTCCATCACTGCACCCCTAGGGCGTCCACTCCATCACCGCACCTCTAGGGCGTCCATTCCATCACTGCACCTCTAGGGCGTCCATTCCATCACCGCATCTCTAGGGCGTCCACTCCATCACCACACCTCTAGGGCGTACATTCCATCACTGCACCTCTAGGGCGTCCACTCCATCACTGCACCCCTAGGGCGTCCACTCCATCACTGCACCCCTAGGGCGTCCACTCCATCACCGCACCTCTAGGGCGTCCATTCCATCACCGCACCTCTAGGGCGTCCATTCCATCACCGCATCTCTAGGGCGTCCACTCCATCACCACACCTCTAGGGCGTCCATTCCATCACTGCACCTCTAGGGCGTCCACTCCATCACTGCACCTCTAGGGCATCCATTCCATCACTGCACCTCTAGGGCGTCCACTCCATCACTGCAGAGCCCCACTTGGGGGGAAATTGCTTCCAGGCTTGAGTTGAAGTCTGTCTCCCATGCCTCCTGGCACTGGCTCCCAGTGCTGACATTTCCAGGTGCACCCTACCAGGCTGCTCCTCAGCCCCATTTCCGGTTTTACAAACCTGAATACCGTGAGCACCTTGCCTCCCTACCTCCCCAAACTCATGTGCACACACCATGCAGATACACACACCACACGTAGGCACATACCACACACATAGACACAGACACACCACACACACATACCACATACATGCACACCTCACACAGACACACACACCACGCATAGACACATACCACACACACCACACAACATCATAGACACATATCACATATAGACACACAGACACCACACCACACACACAGCATACATAGATACACACACATCACACACAAACCACACACGCACACCATGCATGCATGTGTATCACATACATGTACACACCACCCACACACATACCATGCACACCATACATACACAAGCATACCACACACTACACAAATACAACACACACCCCCCCTGGATTTATAACCGGCATCCAGACGCCCCCAGCTCTGCCCCTGTGGCAGGCTTTTCTCTCCGGCACTCCTGGAACTCTTCTTCAGACGGACTCAAACCAGTTGCCACTGAGGCAACTCTGAAGAGTTGACTCTGACTCATGGCGCCCCTGTGTATGTCAGAGTAGAACTGTGCTCCATAAGATTTTCCATGGCTGGTTTTTTGGACTCTTATAGGGTCGCTATGAGTCAGAATTGACTCAATGGCACTGGGTTTGGTTTGGGTTTTTGTAAGTAGATTGCCGGGACTTTCTTCCAAGGTACCTCTGGTAGACTCGAAACCCAACTTTTTGGTTAGCAACTGAGCATGTTAACCATTTATAGCACCCAGGGCCTCAAGCTCTGATTTGTAAAGTGTCATAGATTTAGGAAGCCTTTGGAAGCCGTGGACGCACCCCTCATTTTTTGCACACGGGTGTTGGAAGCCTGGAGTCCCACAAGACCTGCCGGGCACACAGAGCAGGACCCACCCTGAAGCTGCTGGGGCCTAATTTATGGCTGAGCCCTCTCCGTGGTTCCAAACCCCACTCTAATTGGTTTCTATGGTGTTCCTAAAAATAGGGCCTTGTGCTGATGGAGGGATGTGGAGGCCCTGGTTTTGTTCTCCCGCTGTGGGCAAAGTGGCTTCCAAGAACCATGCAGAGCTGGGAGGCTGGCATTCCATCAGGTACCCACTGCCAAGGAGGAGACTCTCGGGGGCTGCAGGGAGTGAGTCAGCCCCAAGCCGTGGAGTAGCAGTGAGAGGCCAGGGAGCAGCCTGGCAAAGGACCCACATGACCTTCACAGAGATGCATTTGCAGCCCTGATAAACAGCATGAAAATATCCCAGCAGACAGCTGGCCTTTGTGTCAAGTCTCGATTCCCAGACTTGGGATCTGACTCTCACACTCGGTCAAAGACTTTGGGGTTCCCTGTAGGGCAGTCCAGTGGCTTCCCCACTCCCGCTGACATGGGGTGGCCGTTGGACTGTCTTTGGTTGATAGGATTGGGCAGAAGCAATGGTGGCCATTCCGAGCTGAGGCCTCCAGGGGCAGTGCCTGGTTCTGCTGGTCTTCTCCAGCCTCTGCTGACCCTCTCCGGCCTGAGTGTCTCAAGGGCACATCTGGTGGGGGGCTGGGCTCAGAGAAGACATTAGAGTAGGCAGGGAGATTGGCAGCTTGCTCCCACTCCCCTTCCTTCTGCCTGGAGACCCACAGGGTAGTGTCTGCCCCATTGCCTCACTTGCAGTCCACACTGGGGAGCCATAGGTGGGCCATTTTTTCTAGGACTGGACCAAGCCCTGGAATTCACCCCCACTGCCAGTCCAGGGATGTGTGTGTGTCCTTTGACAGTGAGTTAGGCTCAGAGCTCCAACTCCTGGGGGAAGAGAATCTCACTTTTTTTTTTTCCTGTTGAATTTGAACTTGAGAAGACTTGGCCTGGAGCAGCTTGGGGGCCCCTGGGCACATTGGATCCCAAAGATGGAGCTAACATGGAGGAGAACAAAGTGAAGAGGTGGGATGAGCCCCAGCCCTGATGACATTGACTGAGCTACTGGATCCATCCAGGCTTGAAGCAGGTATATTCTTGACTTTTCAGCCATCATCTGAAAACATCCTTTATTTCGGAAAGCCTGTTTTAATTGGGCGTGTTGTCACAGCAGGTGAAGTCCTGGCTGAAAGAGCAGGACATACACAACCTGTCTCCATGATCCAGGAAGGTCCCTAGCCCTCTGGGGCCACCTACTCTCCCCTCCCATTTTATCTGGCTGGGCATGGGGGAAGGCACAGGTCTGTCCTGAGTACAATGCTGGGAAGAGATGGAATGCTGGCATGGTGTTAGCAGGACCTTCTAGGCCGAGTACCCAAGCAAGGTGTGCTGTGGGAATGGCAGTCCAATCCAGTCCCTGAAAAAATTCCAACGGGGGCTGGTGAGCACTTGGAATGTTAGAGGAGGGAAGGAAAGCAAGATGGCCTGAGGCTCATCTTAACGTCTGCGATTCTAAGAAACAGCCTGATGCTGGGGCTTTTTGCCTGTTCTCCTGTGTTTTTCCAGGTCTGTCAGCAGGCAAATGAAGCTCTGGTGTGCCCGTACTGGCTGGGAGGTGTCAAAATTGGGCGGCTGGCAGCAATGACAGCCCACGAGGGTCCCCTGCGTGGAGCAGGAATTTTGCAAAGTGCTGATGTGGCTGAAAGCCTGTGTGTGTGGCCGTGGCCGGTGGGACGCAGTACTAGGCGCAGGGCAGATAGGTCGGGGCCAGGCCGGCTCATGCTGGCTGCTCCTGGCTCCCTGTGCCATCTGCCGTGACAGCTATTCAGGGTCTCCTGGAGGCAGGGCTGTCTGTGGGCCCTGGTGGGGCAGCACCAGCTCTCTGCCCTGAGCTGGGCCCAGCATGGCCAGGCACCTCGCTCACACCAGCCTCCCTCTGGCTTTCCTGATGCTCATGTGGAAGCATGTTGCTTCCCCGTTTGAGAGGGTGGAATGACACTATGAGAAACCAGGACCCAGGACTCAGGATCCAGAGCTTGGGCTGATCCTGAACCATCACCCCTCTGGGCTCCCCCAGCACTGAATTGTCTGGGGACAGCTCTTGGCAGTCCATGCGGCTGCTGTTAAAAGCAGATTGATCTGATGTGGGGTAGCTTCAATGATAGGTGTGTACTTATCAAAGTAGTTCTGTCTGAGCAGCTGGAAACGAGCTTTGAGGGCAGGGAGGGGAGAGAGACTCAGCACGAGGCTGGCTTAGCTGTCAGGAGCACCCAGGGCAGCATGAAGACATCAGGTAGCAGGGGGAGGTGGGCTGATGAGGGAGTGTGTGTGTGTGCACGTACCTGGTGTATCTGCATGTGTGTGCATGTGGGTGCCCGTGTGTACACATACTCGTGTGTGCATGTACATGGTGTATCTGCACGTGTGCATGTGGGTACACGTGCGTACACATACTCGTGTGTGTGTATATACATGGTGTATCTGCACGTGTGTGCATGTATGCACATACACAGTGTATCTGGATGTGTGTGTACTTGTGTACATACGCTGACATATCTGCCTGTGTGCGGACATGTGTACACACTCATGTGCACGTGTGCATATACATGGCGTATCTGCATGTGTGTGCACATGTGTACACACACTCGTGTGTGAGGGTGGGCACCTACATTGGTGTGTCTCTGTGTATGTACATAAGTATGCATACTCATGTGTGCATGTGTATAGCATGTGCACTAGTGTGTCTTCATGTGTGTCCACACGTGAGCAAAGTGTCTGCAAGTGCGTACACACATTTTTGTACGCAGGTGCATGTGCTCTGCTGTCTACCCTGACTTCTATGTGGGGTGGCCGCAGGTGAGGGACCCAGCCCAGGTGTGTGGGCTAAGGGAGCCACCAGACCCAGATGCCTGGGCCTTGAGCCCCCTCCCCACCGACTAGCTTTCTGGCCTCAGGAAAGGTGTCCAGGCTCTGCTCCTGGGCACCTGTGGCATGGGCTCAGTAAGGGGGCCGCTCATGGGGTGGCCATGAGGAAGCTGTGAGTTAATTCATGGTACGCCCATGTGGTTTAGCTGAGCTGGTGTGAGCTAAGGCAGCCAGGCTTGGATTCCCATTTACTAACTGGGTGTCATGACCCCAGTGAGCCTGGGGCCTGTGGACAGCGTGCCACCTAGAGCTAGCCTGCCTGGTTTAGTCCCAGCCCTGTGGCCAGGGTGTGACTGGGGACATGAGAAGTGGGGGCAGAGAAGAGACGGGGTGCGGCTGGGAAAGGTAGGGCTGCCAACGTAAGGGGGGTGCCACCCAGACACCCTATTGCTCCTCCAGCCCATGGCAGTGTTACTATGAGGCAGGCATGCAGGGTGACCCCGCATCGGCCCCCCAAGAAGCTCCTCTGAAATGTCTTCTATTCCTCCTAGGGTTTTGTGCCTCCAGCTGCCAGCTTAGGGAAGAAGGGAGGGAGAGAAAAGGAGAGAGAGGGATAGGGAGGGAGGGGGAGACAGAAAGAGAGGAAAAAAGGAGGGAGGAGGAGGAAGGAGGAAAGAGGGAGGGAGGAGGAGGAGAAGGGAGGAGGACGAAGGGATGACGGGCTTGAAAGTCCTCCCTGGTACCCAAGCGTCAGTAGGACCCCTCGCCCCTCCTCCGAGCCTCTTCCACCAGTCCCCCATCTCATTCACCCTGTCATCTTCCTCCCCAGTCCCTGGGGCGATGGCAGACAGCTGCCTCCTTAAAGCTCTCTGCTCTGCTGCTGGGGCTCCTGGCCCCTACGCCTCGTCTCTGATTGCTTTTTCCTGGGCCTTTATCCTGCGGAGGTACCCGGACCTCTATCTGAAGCCCCTTCAAGCTGGCCCCCATCCCCCTGCCAAAGTGGCTGAATAGAGCTTGGCAGCCCACAGCCCAACACCCACTAAGAGCAGCAGGGGCCGTGACCCTGAAAATCCTTCCCAGCCTGATCACCCGAGGCCCGGGGCTGGTTTTCCTCCAGGCTCTGGAGAATGAGTCCCCAGGCTCTGTGTCCAGGTCTGGAATGGTCTGGGGTGCCCAGGCCTCTGCCCTGGGTCCACTCCCCTGCTTGTCCCTGGGCTCAGCTCAGGGCCCCTCTCCCAGGAAGGTCCTCTCCAGGGCCCCAATGGCACCCACCCAAACTGTACAAGGGCCACAGGGGTGGGGGGCATCCAAAAACATTCCTGGGGTGAAGGTACAGCTGAGCACTAGGAGGAGGACTTGCACCTGCCAAGCTGGTCAGCTTGCTGCGTGCTCCTTGCACCACCAAGCAGGCCTCCTGGACGTGGAAGCTGGACACGGAAGAGCCCCAAACAGGCCTCCCGTCTGCCCTGGGGGGTGGGGTGGAGTAGCGCCTGGGAGGCACAGGTGAAATAAGACCATGTGTGTATGAGCTTGTCAGCTTCAGACCGGGGGAGCTCGGGCCGCCCGCTGGTCTAGGCAGGACTGCTGCCGTGCAAGGGGACCTCACGGCTCATGGATGGGGTGCAGAGGTGGGGGGAACCTCTTCCCACCACAGCTGAGTCTCCAGGCCTTGCCCCAGCACCACGCTCCCCAGCAAAAGCCCAGGCCTCCCACTTGCTGGCCTCTTGGCCCAGCAGCCCTGGGGCCTGCCTGGCTGCCTGGCTTTCCCTTCCAGGCTTGTCCCAGTGCCATCTGCAGACCTCAGGGCCCCGTCATCGCAGCCTGCATGCTTGGCCACACCGCCTCCAACCCTTGACCACAGCTCAGCCTCTAGCGAGGAAATCAGCAGCCAGGGCGGCCCCTGGTGTGGCAGGCTGGGGTGAGGGGCGTCCAGCTCCAGAGCTGTGCACTAGGTCTCCCTGCCTCACCCTCCTTCCAGGCTGCGTGACCCCCAGCTCCTTCTTCAGACCCCTATGTTCATTCCCAGGTTGGCGTGAGGAGGGGGAAGTGAGGAACCCAGGCAGTGACGGACTTTGTAGGGTTCAACCAGAGCCTGGTCCCATCTCCTAGGAGATGGCTGAGGTGGCCGAAGCCAGGGCACTGGATGGGCATGAGTTCCCACGCCTCGGAGCTGGGACGAGCCCAGGCGGGAGAGGCTGTTGCTGGTGGACAGAGATGGAGTCCTGGTCCCGAGGGCAGAAGGGGAGTGGATGAAGGTGATCTCTGCCTCCACAGTGCCTCAGTTTCCCCACTGCACCATGGGCAGGTGGGAGGAGGTGACTCTGCAGGCTCCCTCAGCCAGTTTCTCCCTGTGTGGCGGCCTCATCCCCGAGGAACTGCCCAGCACTGAGCAGGCCAGAAAAGGCTGAGTGCCTTGGGCATCACCGGGAAGGGGAACAGCAGAATGGAAGGGGGGCACTCAGCCGTCAGGGAGCCTGTGATCCAGCAGGCAGCCCCGAGAGCTGGCAGGCTTTTAACTTTGCCTCCTCTCTGCCAGTCGGGTATGGTGACAGCTGTAATCGGATCTCGGGGACCTGGCCTGTCAGCTGTCAGGAGGAGAGCTGAGATGGCTGCAAGACAGTGCAGAGGAGGCCCTCATGTTTCCAGGCACAGTCGAGCTGGCAGGAGTGACGGTGTGGGTGTGCCAGGAGGGAGACCTCACCCTGGGATGCCTGCCCCAGCTCTGAGGAGGACAGGGGGATACCTGGGACTACCCCGTGAAGCCATGTCCTCCTCCCCTGTCAGTTTGTTCCTGGGCTGTACCATTAGGAAGGTGATCCGAGGCTGGGGCAGGGCATTTTGGACAGAGAAAAAGGAAGAAGAAAATCCACGCCCCCTCTGCCTTTCTTCTGAGCGGGACAGTTTCACCTGGAGTTCCTGGCATCAGCCCCACTCCCACGGCCTTGTCTGAGGAGGGGGAAGTGCCTGCACCGTGCTGGTGCTGTGTTGCGGCTGTGTCCCCAAGAAGCAGCCAAATGTCATGGTCACAGGTCTATGCATTCTGTCTGAGCAGGGAACTGAAGCTTATGGAGGCAAACACCGCCAGGCCCTGAGCTCAGGTTATCTGTCTTCCCCATTTGGACCCTCTGCTCACAGCTCTTGCCAGGCACAGGACACTCCCCATCTAGGGTAGAAAAGGTGAGGACAGGCCAGTTGGGAGAGGGCTCAGGGACTCACAGGCCGTGGTCCATTCATCCAGACACAGGATATGCAGTAAGTGTGTGCACAGGTACATGCGCGCACATATGAGTGCATGTTAACATGTGTTCACATGTGCACAGATGAGCACATATGTGCACTGCGCTTGGGTGAGCACTGTGTGCCCTGTGTGGACACATGTGCATGTGTGGGTGTATACACATGCACTGTGTGAACATGGGCACAGGTGCACGTATGGGCGAGTATGCACGTGAGTGTGCCCACATGTGTGCATACTTGTGCTGTTGTGTATGTGTGTGCATATGTGTGCACGCGAGTGCGTGTTGTTGGGTTTACTGGGCAGGAAGAACCTAGCCTCCCTGAAGGCTCTCCTAGCCCTGAGGGTGATGAAGACGTCCCATAGAAGCCGGGTGCTACGTGACATCACGTGCTATCAAATGGACACCACTCAGGGAGGTGCGACCTGGAACGGCGGCCACGGCAGGTTGTTACAGGAGAAAACCGAGTCTCGGAGAGGCAGGTGCGGGAGGGCTCTGTCCTGGATAAAAGGGGAAAATGGGCACATTGGGCCTGTGTATTCCCAGCATTCACTCGGGAGTGTGGGAAACAAGGCCAGGTTCGCGCCTTTTCATCACCACTGGCGGTGGGCTGGGGGAGCTGCGTTTCTGCACACAGGCCTGTGTCTTGGGGGTGTGAGAGCCCAGAGGAACCATAAAACCGAGCTCAAAAATCCAAGGGAAGTGACTAGGATGAGCCCCATAATTAGGGGCACTGGGGTAGGGGGCGTGCAGGGGCCTTCTCTGGGCGGCAGTGCCTGAAGGGTCTCAGGATGAGGGGAGTTCCAGCCTAGGGTGAGGGGAGGGCCCAGGTTCCCCTGGACACAGCCACCCTTCCTCCTTCCAGAAGCTCTGGTCTGCAGAGGTGAGGGGGGAGCCGAGGCTGGAAAGATGCCCAGGGGGGCTGTCCAGGAGCTTGAACTCCACCAGGAGGAGGGTTTCTCACCCTAGGGAGCTGTGTGTGTGTGAGGGGGGCCGGGCTTAATCATACAGCCCCAGCTGGAAGCTTCCCAGAATCCTGACCCTGCATCAGGGCAGTGGCTGTTCATGGTGGGGAGGCGGTTCCACTGCAGGGGCTCCCCAGCCCTCATCAGCTCAGCTCAGGGCCCACAGGGCATCTCACCCCAGCATCCTCTCAGGAGCTGTTAGATGGCTGCAGCCCCTCTTCCCGAGCCACTCTCCCACCCCACCAACCCCCACTGCTCACAGCACCCTCACACTAAAGTCTTCCTTCTAGCAGACCCGAGGTCCCCTGCTTCTGCCGCTACGCTTTTTCTGCCAGGACTTCCACCCCAGCCTGTCTGCCCCCTTCTCTGCCTGGCATGTACCTTGGTACCCCACTCCTCTAGGGCATCCCTTACAGCCTTCCCTGCTTGCCCCAAGAAGACCACCCTCCCTGCTCTGACTGGAATCTTGGCTAGGCCTGGCCCTGCCACCACGTCAGGCTGGGACTGGGGGCTTGTTCTCAGGAAGTCCAGCTGAGGGCCTGGCTAGGGCTGGCCCTTTGTGGAGGTTCCAAAAGTACCATTTTATAGCCGAGCAGGCCAGGGCTCACAGAAACCCACAGGACTCACTGGGGCTCCACTGGCGCCCCCAAGGAAGGGGCTACCTGGTGCACGGCTCAGGCTCCTCAGGTCTCTGCTGCTGACAAGTGTGGTCTGCGCAAGCCCCTTCCCTGCTGTGGACCTCACTTCTCCCATCTACAAATGCAGGGTGTTTAGAGGAACATTTGTAGGGTCCATTCTCGGCACATCACCCAGAATCAGGAGTTCTCCCCCTCAGCACTGCTGATATTATGGCTGGATCATTCTCTGTGGCGGGGGTGCCCTGTGCACCACAGGGTGTTGAGCAGCATCCCTGGCCTCCACTCACTAGATGCCAATAGCAACACGCCAGTTGTGACAACCCAATATGTCTGCAGATATCGCCCGATGTTGCCTGGGGGCATAACCACCTTGGCTGAGAACGGTGTCCCTGAGGACTCTTGTCTTAGGGTCCAAGGATGAGCTCCCGGCCCCTGATCTGTGTGACGATGCCTGTAACTGGTTGTTGTTGTTGTGTGCGGTCAAGTCTATTCCGACTCAGGGTGGTCCCACATGCATAGAGTCGAACTGTTCCACAGGGCTTTCAGGGCTGTGATCTACCGGAAGCAGATCACCAGGCCTGTCTTCCAAGGTGTGCCTGAGGGGGTTTGAACTCCCGACTTTTCGGCTAGTAGTTGGGGGTATAACCATCTGTGTCAGTGGAGTTTCCAAGAACCAAAGGGCTCTGTGCACCCCACCTGAACGTCTGTGCTGCTCCACCTGGGCCTGCCCCACCTGCGCCTGCCCCACCTGCGCCTGCCACACCTGCGCCTGCTCCACCTGCGCCTGCTCCACCTGGGCCTGCCCCACCTGCGCCGGCTCCACCTGGACCTGCTCCACCTGCGCCTGCTCCACCTGCGCCTACTCCACCTGCGCCTGCTCCACCTGGGCCTGCTCCACCTGCACCTGCTCGACCTGCGCCTCTTCTACCTGGGCCTGCTCCACCTGCGCCTGCTCCACTGTGCCTGCTCCACCTGCGCCTGCTCGACCGGAGGCTGTTCCACCTGTTCCACCTGGGCCTGCCCCACCTGGGCCTGCCCCACCTGAGCCTGCCCCACCTGGGCCTGCTCCACCTGCGCCTGCCCCACCTGCGCCTGCCCCACCTGGCCTGCTCCACCTGGGCCTGCTCCACTTGCGCCTGCCCCACCTGAACCTGCCCCACCTGGGCCTGCCCCACCTGAGCCTGCCCCACCTGGGCCTGCCCCACCTGAGCCTGCCCCACCTGGGACTGCTCCACTTGCGCCTGCCCCACCTGCGCCTGCCCCACCTGGCCTGCTCCACCTGGGCCTGCTCCACTTGCGCCTGCCCCACCTGAACCTGCCCCACCTGGGCCTGCCCCACCTGAGCCTGCCCCACCTGGGCCTGCCCCACCTGCGCCTGCTCCACCTGGGACTGCTCCACTTGCGCCTGCCCCACCTGAACCTGCTCTACCTGGGCCTACTCCACCTGCTGGAGGGAGCACAGCTGAGCCTTTCGACAGCTGTCCTTGCAGAGAAGTCTTCGGATGTGTTTGCCTTCTTGTGCGGAACTGAGCTTTCCCTCTGGACCAGACCAAGCTTCTCGACCCCAGAAGGCCTCTTGGCTTCTCCTCCTTCCCTCGCTCCTCACCACCCCTCATGCTATTGAGAAAATCTCTTCCACAAATTGGCGCTTTCTCTGAAGTATTCCTATCGGGTTTCTCAGCCCTGCTGATGGAAGAGCGCTATTACATATGCAATCGCCTGCCTTTATTTGCATATCAGCCCAAAGGGAGGGGCTTGATTTTTCATCTGGGTGACACAGCTGCGCTTGTAAAAGGGCGTCTATTAAAAAGGCCGTCGCCCAGTACAAGCTGCAGTGTCTAATTGGCTTCTCGGGGACTTTTTTTTATTATTATTATTTGCTCAGGGAACTGTTCATTTGAGCAAACGATATTAAATGACTATTGTCTCAGTCTTTAAGGCATCACCAGCTGAAAAACAGTGCAGGAGCCTCAGCCGCGGTGTGACAAGGGCTGCTGGCACTGAGTTGGCCATCGACTCGGCGTCTGTCTAGTTTCTGATCCATAATAAGCTGGTTTCAACAGCAATGTGCCGTGGCTCCGGCTACTCAGAACCTGCAATTAACTGGGATAGATGGTCCCTCCTCTTTCTCAGTTACCACGAGAACAGTCACATTACATGAAAATACAGCGTTTTTGTTGTTGTGAGTCGCCTTTCGAGTCAATTCCCACTCATGGCGACCCCACGTGCACAGAGTAGAACAGCCCCTTAGGGTTTTCAAGGCTGTGACCTTTCAGGGGCAGACTGCCAGGCCTGTCTTCTGGGGCGCCTCTGGGCAGGTCGGAACTGCCACCCTTTTGACTAGTAGTTGAGCATGTAACCATTTGTGCCGCCCAGGTCCTCCTTGGCACTTTCAGGAATGTCTGTTTAAAATGTGTAGGTTTCCCACACCTACTAAGGGCAAGGAACTGCGCAGAAGGGTGGGCAGCTTTCACCTCTTCTGCAGCCCCAACTATGAGGAGCTCCGGACAGTGGCTCTCTAAGAGCGGTCGGTGTCTGAGTCCCTGCGGTGGGGGTCCTGGGCCCTCCCCGACCTGACGGAGCTGGATGTCTGTGGGTGGGGCCCATGAATCTGAATATCTGGGTTTCAGATGTACACCAGAATTGCTCTTGTGCCTCAGTTTGTACATCAGGAAAATGGGAGCAGCAGTAACCCCCCCACCTCATCAGGTTACCGTGAGAGCCAAACGAGTTGCTGTAAAGCACATGGCACACGGCAAGGCTTGGTTTGCGCATCTGCTGTCTTTAGCGTCATCATCACTCCGTGGCCATGGCTCAGCCAGGCTTGTGCAAGCCCAGTGCGTGCCTAGGCACCAGAAACTGTCTGCTAAGACAGTAAACAAAGCAGTGAGCTGATGGCTCTCACCACATATGATCTAGGTGATTTGGGCCCGTTGGGGACATTCCACAATGTCTGGAGACGTTTTTGATTGTCACAGTGGGTGACGCGGGGTACTGCTGGCATGTAATGGGTGGAGGCCAGGGGTGCTGCTCAACACACTTTGTGCGCAGGATGCCCCCACCCCAAGGAATTGCTGTCGTTAGTTGCTGCTGAGACAGTCCGACTCACATTGCCCGGTCCTGCCCATCTCCTGACCTTCAACATGTTGGAGCTGGGTATCGAGTCCAACATGTTAATAGTGGTGGGGCTGAGGAGCCCTGAGGTAGGGGACAGCAATGGCAGGACAGGCATGAAGAGGAGATATTTTGGAGGTGGACAGCAGGAGGGAAAGGGGGAGGCCCTTGAACCAGTTGATGCTTTGAGAGAAGGTCTATCAGCCTCACCGTCTCCTCAGCATGCAACTCTGGCTCCCACCTGGCAAGGGCCTTCTGTGCAGTGGCTTCGCCAGGGTTGATGTCATCCCTCCACACCTGTATACCTCCTTTTGTGCCAGACCATACAGACTCCTTAGGAATGTTTATTATCAATTTTAATCATAAGTAATACGTGATAAATGCAATGGCAATTACTTAAATGTAATATTTCTTGTTGCTGTTAGGTGGCGTTGAGTCGGCTCCGACTCACAGCCGCCCTATGGACAACAGAACATCGCACTGCCTGGTTGTGAGCCATCCTCACAATAGTCGTTATGCTTGAGCCCATTGTTGCTTAGACTATATGAGTACTCACAATAACATTGTTCTGTAAAATCTTTCGGGATTGAACTAAAACGTTATTAGTTACATTATTAGTAACTGAACAGAAGCCTTTTTTGATTTTTCTCCTTCTTTTCCTTTGATTACTACTTCGTAGGTTCACAAATACCAGTTACCACAACATTGTAGCTAAAACACCAGAAAATTTGACAAAATCAGCTACTATAAAAAAAAAAAAAAAAACTGGCAGCAATGAAAACAACAGTGTGTTTTAGGATAGGTGCAGAGGAAACCACGTGCTTCGAAGCGTCCTTGTAATTGGGTAATTACTAGGACTGGGACAGTTAGAGGTTCAAAATGTAAATTAGCAGGGAGTTTCAGCCTTGTAGGTGTATTGATGTGTGTAAGCTTGGCTTACGAAAAAAAAAATTTGTTGTTATAAATACCTACGGGAATATTTTATAACAAATAATACATTTCTGCTAAAACCCTCCACAAAATTTTTATAGGCAGTCATTTTAGTGTCTCCCCTCGGACAGTGTCACCTAGTGCAGCCCACACCCCCCACCCCCTGCCTCCCCCACAGCCCCCTAGTGACACTTCTGCCTCTGTGTGCCATGTACCTCACCCATCATGATTCATTCCTGAGAACCCCATGACATGGGCGCTTGGACTCCATTTGGGAGCTGGCACAGCAGGGCTGAGAGGCCCAGGCTTGGCCAGGTCACCCGAGACCAGTGACTGAGCTGGGTGATGTAGGCCCGTAGTTCCCTCACCTGAGACTGCCCTTCTCTCACTGTTCCCGAGTGCCTGCTACCAGCCTGCACAGCTGAGCACTGCTCTGGCACTCGGGCTTGGCAGGGCTCACAGGATGGCGGGTATTGGCACTCAGGGGCCCCGGGGTGGGGCAGGCAGGAAGGAAATGTTCACTGCAGTGGCCCCATGGAGAGGACAGCGGGGGGTAGAACGCACCAAGCCTCGCACACGTGCTGTTTTGCTCATCTTCCTTGTCTATACAGGTACATATTTTTAGCAAAAATTTATCAAGCATCTACTATTCTGGAGCCTTGACTTTGTGGTTTGATGTCTTTCTGAGAACCTGATTACCTCACCTTACTCACGAGGATGCAGTGATTCAGAGAGCCTCAGGCTGGGTGGTCTCACCCAGGATGTAAGGAGCAGAGCGTGGGGTGGAGGGAAACAGGCGTGCCCCCAGGCCTGTTGCTTCTACCTCCCTGTTGCCACCCCGGCACCATGTTTGGCTCTAGCCACAGGACCAGGTGCTCGAGCCCACGGTCTGCCCATAGCCCCATGCTCCAGGCAAAGCAGGCGTCACTACCCACCTTGCTGCTGTCCATTCTCACCCTTCACCCAGTCACCCTGGTCAGAAAGGGACAGCTCCTGGACAGAGGCCCCAGAGAAGCTTCTGGAACAGTGGACAGGTGCATGGCGATCTTCAGGATAAGGGCAGTGGGAAGATGTGGGCAGGTCCCAGAGGAAGTGAGGGTTGAAGGGACTTGTGACTTGCAGGAGCGCAGAGCTCACCTGTGCACAGGTGAGGAGGGGTGCCAGCAGAGCCAGCTCTCTGCAGTTCCTGCCCCCACACGGGGATCCAGAGGGACCCATGTGGGCTCTCTCTCTGCATTCCTCCCCGCCTCCTTGCTATGGAGCCCTGGCTGTCAGTGGGCTCTAATTAGAGGCCTCGCTGTGTGACACACACAGCATCGGTGACTCCGCCACCTCCTCACAGCCGTAGAAGAGCCCTGGGGTGTTTGCACTATGATCTGAGCTCCAACCTGTGCCAACAGCCTTGGGGAGAAATCTGACATGTGGGCGAGCTGATAAGCTGCGTACACCTGAACAGGTGGGCGGCCCTCTAGGCTGTTTCCTCTGGAGGTGGGGGCCATGTCACCCCTACAGTGAGGCTGAGCTGGCACTGGAGCCTCAAGCCCTTCTTGCTGCCACCCACAAGTGCCCTCCATCCCCAGCATTGCAGGTCAGAGAACGTTTCAGAAGAGCAGACAGGTGCATGGCGGTCTGGAGACTAAGTGATAAAGTTCAAGGGAGAGTGGGGAGGAGGCTCCCAGCATGCACACACAGCATTTCAGACGTGATTTCATAAAAGGAGTCATCAGAACGATCCCTGTCCATGTCAGTTAACTGCAGTTTAAAATCACCTTTGCTCTGGTGTTTATTGAACTGTGGAAGCAGCAAACTTTCAAAGAAAAAATAAATGTTACATGCATGCCTGCCTCAGAGAGCTGCAGTGGGGTGTAATGGATCGATCTAGAACCAAGGCTAGACATCTAGGAAACATGGGCAAAGGTGGTGTGGAGTGCCGCATCTCACAGTTCCCGGCCCCTGGGCACGGTTCCAGGGAGAGCGGGTCGGGGACACCTCCTTGGGTCACGGAAGCCAGCAGCATCACCCATCCAATCCGCACTGGTCAGCAAACACTTACTGAGCACTTATGGGTGCGAGCCCCTGGGATGGGTACTGGTGGCTCAAAGACAAGTCAGAGTCAGGTCAAACCACTTTGACGCCTTTGAATGTGGTCTTGGAGAAGAGTATAGAATATACTATGGACTGCCAAAGAGCGAACCAGTCTATCTTGAAGAAGTGCAAACAGAATGCTCCTTAGAAGCAAGGATGGCGAGACTATGTCTCACATACTTTGGACATATTATCAGGAGGGATCAGTCCCTGGAGAAGAACATCATGCTTGGTAAGGTAGAGAAATGGACCGACACAGTGGCTGCAACGATGGGCTCAAGCGTAACAACCATTGTGAGGGTGGAGCAGGACCAGGGACTATTTCTTTCTATTGTGCATAGGGCTGCTAGAAGTCAGAACCGACTCGATGGCACCTAGCAGCAACAACAGCATACCACTCAAAGGAGCCCAGCCTAGAAAGAAAATCAAGTGGTAAATGGGAAATTATAATTCGTTCATCTATCCGTTTATTCATTCAGTAGATATTATAGTTTGTTGTCATCTGCTCCTATCCAATTAGCCCCCAACTCATGGCGACCCCAGGCACAATGGAGTGAAATGGCCGGCACTGTTCCCAGGGTGGGTTGTGGATTGGACTCTTGTTCTCCACAGGGTTTTCATTGGCCGATTTTTGGAAGTAGATCTCCAGGCCTTTCTTTCTCACCTGTCTTAGTCTGAAAGCTCTGCTGAGACCTCAGCATCATAGGAACACGCAAGCCTCCATGGACAGATGGGCGGTGGCTGTACCTGAGGTGCATTGACTGGGAATCGAACCCTGGTCTCCCACGTGGGAAGCCAGGATTCTACCACTGGACCACCGCTGCCTCACAGATACTATAGTTACGATAGCGATAATAACAACTGTGTGGTAACAATATATAATAATATATAGACATAGTAGTTACAGTTGCTATTTTTTTAGTTACAGCTGCTACAGTTTGGACTTCTGTTGTCCAGTACGGCCGCCGGGAGTCACACGTGAGTACGTGAGGACGGAGAACTTCACACGCGGCTAGTCTGAATTGGGATGTGCTGTACCTGTAACATACACACCACCTGTCAAAGACTCAGTCCAAACAGAGTGTACAACTGCTCATAAATGACTTTATGTTGATTACATGTCTTATATACAGATTACATGTTGAAATGACTATTTTGCATATACTGGATGAAATAAAATGTATTATTAAAATTCATTTTCACATTCACTAGGCTGGGGGACAAGACCCTCGAAGGGCAAGAGGCCTCTGGCACGCATCACTGGCTCCGCTGCAGGTAAGAACGGCGCTAACGCACACCTTGCCTGCAGTTCCCTCGACACAGTGTGTGAACGTCGGGGATCCTACAGCCCCAGAGGAAATTAGGTCCCCTTTTTTTTTTTTGCCAATCTTACATGTAACCAAGACTAAGTCGACACAATGGATCCCAAATATGTAGATAGTACTGTCCCCTCTGTAGCACAGAATGACCATAGCTACTTACTTCCTACTTTCTTGCTTCCTCTACCTCTAAAAATGGTAGCTAATAATGACTTAATATATGCTGAGGGAGTTCATAAGGACCCCTGGTGATGCAACAGTTAAACACTCGGCTGCTAACCCAAAGGTCAGTGGTTAGAACCCACTCAGCAGCTCCAAAGGAGAAAGACCTGGCAATGTTCTCTCATTAAGATTGTTGCTGTTGTTAGGTGCCCTCGAGTCGGTTCCGACTCATAGCGACCCTATGCGCAACAGAACGAAACACTGCCCGGTCCTGCGCCATCCGTACAATCGTTGTCATACTTGAGCTCATTGAGACCCTCATTGAGGGTCTTCCTCTTTTCCAATGACCCTGTACTCTGCCGAGCATGATGTCCTTCTCCAGGGACCGATCCCTCCTGACAACATGTCCGAAGTATGTAAGACGCAGACTCACCATCCTCGTCTCTAAGGAGCATTCTGGCTGCACTTCCTCCAAGACAGATTTGTTCATTCTTCTGACAGTCCGTGGTATATTCAATATTCTTCGCCAACACCACAATTCAAAGGCGTCAACTCTTCTTCGGTCTTCCTGACTCACTGTCCAGCTTTCACGTGCATATGATGCGATTGAAAATACCATGGCTTGGGTCAGGCGCACCTTAGTCTTCAGGGTGACATCTTTGCTCTTCAACACTTTGAAGAGGTCCTTTGCAGCAGATTTGCCCAATGCAATGCGTCTTTTGATTTCTTGACTGCTGCTTCCATGGCTGTTGATTGTGGATCCAAGTAAAATGAAATCCTTGACAACTTCAATCTTTTCTCTGTTTATCATGATGTTGCTCATTGGTCCAGTTGTGAGGATTTTTGTTTTCTTTTTATGTTGAGGTGTAATCCATACTGAAGGCTGTGGTCTTTGATCTTCATCAGTAAGTGCTTCAAATCCTCTTCACTTTCAGCAAGCAAGGTTGTGTCATCTGCATAACGCAGGTTGTTAATGGGTCTTCCTCCAATCCTGATGCTGCATTCTTCTTTATATAGTCCAAATTCTTGGATTATTTGCTCAGCATACAAAAAACATACAGATTGAATAAATATGGTCAAAGAATACAACCCTGACACACACCTTTCCTAAATTTAAACCACTGAGTATCCCCTTGTACTGTTCGAACAACTGTCTCTTGTTGTATGTACAGGTTCCTCATGAGCACAATTTAAGCATTCTGGAATTCCCATTCTTCGCAGTGTTATCCGTAGTTTGTTATGATCCACACAGTCGAATGCCATAGCACAGTCAATACAACACAGGTAAACATCCTTCTGGTATTCTCTGCTTTCAGCCAGGACCCATCTGACATCAGCAACGATATCCCTGGTTCCACGTCCTCTTCTGAACCTGGCCTGAATTTCTGGCAGTTCCCTGTCGATATACTGCTGCAGCCATTTTTGAAGGATCTTCACTAACATTTTGCTTGCGTGTGGTATTAATGATACTGTTCTATAATTTCCACATTCGGTTGGATCACCTTTCTTGGGAATAGGCATAAATATGGATCTCTTCCAGGCAGTTGGCCAGGAAGCTGCCTTCCATATTTCTTGGCATAGACAAGTGTGGCATCTGTTTGTTGAAACATCTCAATTGATATTCCATCAATTCCTGAAGCCTCGTTTTTCGCCAATGCCTTCAGAGCAGCTTGGACTTCTTCCTTCAGTACCATCGGTTCCTGATCATATGCCACCTCTTGAAATGGTTGAATATCGACTAATTCTTTTTGCTATAATGACTCTGTGTATTCCTTCCATCTTCTTTTGATGCTTCCTGCATTGTTTAATATTTCCCCATGGAATCCTTCACTATTGCAACTCAAGGCTTGAATTTTTTCTTCAGTTCTTTCTGCTTGAGAAACGCCAAGCATGTTCTTCCCTTTTGGTTTTCCATCTCCAGCTCTTTGCACATGTCATTATAATACTTTACTTTGTCTTCTTGAGAGGCCCTTTGAAATCTTCTGTTCGGTGCTTTTACTTCATCATTTCTTCCTTTTGCTTTAGCTGCTCAAAGCTCAAGAGCAAGTTTCAGAGTCTCCTCTGACATCCATCTTGGTCTTTCCTGTCTTTTCAGTGACCTCTTGTTTTCTGCATGGATGATGTCCTTGATGTCATTCCACAACTCGACTGATTTTCAGTCACTAGCATTCAATGCATCAAATCTATTCTTGAGATGGTCTCTAAATTCAGGTGGGATATACTCAAGGTCATATTTTGGCTCTTGTGGACTTGCTCTGATTTTCTTCAGTTTCAGCTTGAACTTGCATATAAGCAGTTGATGGTCTGTTCCACAGTCGGGCCCTGGCCTTGTTCTGACTGCTGATATTGAGCTTTTCCACCGTCTCTTTCCACAGATGTAGTCAGTTTGATTTCTGTGTGTTCCATCTGGCGAGGTCCATGTGTATAGTCGCCGTTTATGTTGGTGAAAGAAGGTATTTGCAATGAAGAAGTCGTTGGTCTTGCAAAACTCTGTCATTCGATCTCCGGCATTGTTTCTATCACCAAGGCCATATTTTCTAACTACTGACCCTTCTTTGTTTCCAACTTTCACATTCCAATCTCCAGTAATTATCAATGCATCTTGATTGCATGTTTGTTCAATCTCAGACTGCAGCAGCTGATAAAAACCTTCTATTTCTTCATCTTTGGCCCTAGTGGTTGTTGCATAAATTTGAATAATAGTCGTATTAACTGATCTTCCTTGTAGGCGTATGGATATTATCCTATCACTGACAGCTTTGTACTTCAGGACAGATCTTGAAACATTCTTTTTGACGATGAATGCAACACCATTCCTCTTAGAGTTGTCATTCCCAGCATAGTAGTCTATATGATTGTCTGATTCAAAATGGCCAATCCCAGTCCATTTCAGCTCACTAATGCCTAGAATATGGATGTTTATGCTTTCCATTTCATTTTTGATGATTTCAAATTTTCCTAGATTCATACTTCGTACATCCCAGGTTCTGATTATTAATGGATGTTTGCAGCTGTTTCTTCTCATTTTGAGTCATGCCACATCAGCAAATGCAGGTCCCGAAAGCTTTACTCCATCCACTTCATTAAGGTTGACTCTACTTTGAGGAGGCAGCTCTTCCCCAGTCATCTTTTGAGTGCCTGCCAACTTGGGGGGCTCATCTTCCAGCACTATATCAGACAATGTTCCGCTGCTATTCATAAGGTTTTTACTGGCTAATGCTTTTCAGAAGCAGACTGCCGGGTCCTTTTTCCTAGTCTGTCTTAGTCTGGAAGCTCAACTGAAATCTGTCCTCCATGGGTGACCCTGCTGGTATCTGAATACCGGTAGCATAGCTTCCAGCATCACAGCAACACGCAAGCCCCCACAGTACGACAAACTGACAGCCTGGGAAATCAATCCTATGGGGCAGTTCTACTCTGTCCTATAGGGTTGCCATGAGTCAGAATCAACTTGAGGGCACCTGACAATTCTACTGGCCCACATGAGTCGGAATCAACTCAACAGCACACAACAACATCAACAGGGGTATTCATACATTAAACCCTCCCAGAAAACCTAAGATATAGGTAGTTATTATACCCAACTTACAGATGAAGAGCCCTGTTATGGATTGAATTGTGTCCCCCCAAAATATGTGTTGTATATACTACTATACCTGTGGTTATAATCCCATTTGGGAATGAGTTTTCTTTGTTACGTTGATGAGGCAGTATTTGTGTAAGATGTGTTTTGAGTCCATCTCTTTTGAGATTTAAAAGAGCAGGTTAGGAGCAGAGAAGGAAGCACAGCTAGGGGAAGAATGACTCCACACCACATCAGATCTCCAAGGAACCAAGAAACAGAAGCTGAAAAGAGACAAGGACCTTCTCCCAATGCCAACAGAGAGAAAGCCTTCTCCTAGAGCTGGTATCCTGAATTCAGACTCTTAGCCTCCTAAATTATGAGAAAATAAATGTCTGTTTTTTAAGGCCACCCACTGTGGTATTTCTGTCATAGCAATACTAGAAAACTACAACAAAGCCCAAGCACAGAGAGGTGGTACAGTTGGTAAAGTCTTCCACAGCTGAAAGTGGCAGAGTGTGGATTCGAACCTGGGTCACCTGACTCCAGATCCCACACTCTCTAACAGCACACTGCACTGTCTGCCTTCCTCTTAGGGCTCAGAAAGCAGACGAGATGGCGGTGGAACCCACTTCCCTCTGGGAAGGTCTCCATGACAGTAGATGGCAGGGTTTGTACCAAAGGGTCACCTCGGAAGAATGTTGGGGCATGTTGATCCAAACACCAAACTGGTCACTTTACCCACTCTCACTCCATTTCTCACCCTGGGGGCACCCTGTTGGGGCCACCCTTCACCCCTTTAGCTGACATTGATCAGGACCCACACCACTTTGGGCCATCACTGCCCTCCAGGTGTCCACAGTCTGTAGAGAGGCAAGGGTGCACACGGTGGTGTGGGCAGTGATGACCCCCCCCAGAGGAGCCTCTCCTAACCCAACCCAGGGTGAGAGGTGGTTGGGGAGCTGCTATGGGGGAGGTGGTGGCAGAGCCGTGTCTGAGGACATGAGCAGGTGTGGAGATGCATGGGGATTATTCTGGGATGATCAAGACGCATGGTCGTCCTGGGCTGTGAAGGCCATGGGGCCCAGTGTTCAGGGAAGCTGAGGTTCGGAGAGGCTGGACAACCCATATGGTCAAAACCTTGGGCCAGCAACAAGTTTCTGGGAAGGGCCAGACAGTGAAATTTAGGTTTTGCAGGCCATATTGTGTCTGTTAAAACTACTCAACACTGCCATGGAGGCGTGAAAGCAGCCACAAAAAACCTAACCAAACCCGCTGGTGTTGAGCCCATCCCAACTGGTGGCACCCATGCGTATCAGAGTAGAACAGCTCCATGGGGTTTTCTTGGCTGTAATCTTAAGAGCCCTGGTGACTCAGTGGTTAAAAGCTACAGCTGCCAATCAAAAGATTGGCAGTTTGAATCCATCAGCAGCTCCTAGGAAACCCTATGGTGCAGTTCTGCTCTGTCCTACAAGGTCCCTGAGTCAGAATTGATATGATGACAAGGGGTTTGTTTCTTTCCCACTTTTTTTTTTTAAATCTTAATGACAGTAGATCACCAGGTCTTTCTTCCATGGTGCCTTGGATGGGTTAAGAGTCGATCGCAAACCTATCATCACCCAGGGAACTAAAATCAGCCACAGACAATGTGTAAAGGAATGAAAGTGGCTGTGCCAATAATTTTTTTTCTTTTTTAATTGTGCTTTAAGTGAAAATTTACAATTCAAGTCAGTTTCTCTTACAAAAACTTATACACACATTGATATGTGACCCTAGTTGCTCTCCCTACAGTATGACAGCACAGTCCTCCTGTATTTCCCGTGTCCCTTCAATCAACTCCAGTCCCCCTCTGCCTTCTCATCTCACCTCTGGACAGGAGCTGCCCACATAGTCTCATGTGTCTACTTGAGCTAAGAAACTCACTCCTCACCAGTATCATTTTATGTCTCATAGTCCAGTCTAATCTTTGTCTGAAGAGTTGGCTTCTGGCACGGTTTTAGTTTTGGGCTAACAGGGAGTCCGGGAGCCATGTCCTCTGGGGTCCCTCCAGTTTCAGTCAGACTATTAACTCTGGTCTTTTTACTAGAATTTGAGTTCTGCATCCCGCTTTTCTCCTGCTCCATCAGGGATTCTCTGTTGTGTTCCCTGTCAGGGCAGTCATTAGTGGTAGCCAGGCACCATCTAGTCCTTCCAGTCTCAGACTAATGGAGTTTCTAGTTTATGTGGCCCTTTTGTCTCTTAGGCTCATATTTTCCTTATGTCTTTGGTGTCCTTCATTCTCTATTGCTCCAGGTGGGCTGAGACCAATTGATACATCTTAGATAGCCACTTGCTAGCTGTTAAGACTTCAGATGCCACTCACCAAAGTGGGACGCAGAACATTTTCTTAATGTACTTGGTCATGCCAATTGACATAGATGTCACCTGAAATCATGGCCCCAGACCCCCACCCCTGCTACTCTGTCCCTCAAAGTGTTGGGTTGTACTCAGGAAACTTCCTAGCTTTTGGTTTAGTCCAGCTGGGCTGACTTCCTCTGTATTGTGTGTTGTCCTTCCCTTCACCTAAAATAATTGTCTACTATTTTTTTTTTTATCTAGTTAGTGAATACCCTTTTCCCTCCCTCCCCACTCTTGTAACTATCAAAGAACGTTTTCTTCTGTGTTTAAACCTTTTCTTAAGTTCTTATAATAGTGAACTCATACAATATTTGTCCTTTTGCGACTGACTAATTTCACTCAGCATAATGCCTTCCAAATTCATCCATGTTACGACATGTTTCACGGATTCATCGTTGTTCTTTACCAATGCATAGTATTCCATTGTGTGACTATACCATAATTTGTTTACCGATTCATCCACCGAAGGGCACCTTGGATGTTTCTATCTTTTTGCTATTGTAAACAGGGTTGCAATGAACATGGGTGTCCATATGTCTGTTCGGGTGACGGCTCTTATTTCTCTAGGATAAATTCCAAGGAGTAGGATTACTGGATCGTATAGTAGTACTGGAAACCCTGGTGGCGTAGTGGTTAACTGCTATGGCTGCTAAACAAAACATCAGCAGTTTGAATCTGCCAGGCGCTCCTTGGAAACTTTACAGGGCAGTTCTAGTCTGTCCTATAGGGTCGCTCTGAGTCGGAATCGATTCAAAGGCCACGGGTTTGGGTTTTTTTTTTTTTAACGGTAGTACTATTTCTAGCTTTTTAAAAAGCCAAATAGATTTCCAAAGCGGTTGTACCATTTTACATTCCCACCAGCACTGTATAAGTGTTCCAGTCTCTCCACAACCTCTCCAACATTTATTATTTTGTATTTTTTGGATTAATGCCAGCCTTGTTGGGGGTGAGATGGTATCTCATTGTAGTTTTCTTTTGCATTTCTGTAATGGCTAATGATTGTGAGCATTTCCTCATGTGTCTGTTAGCCGCCTGAATGTCTTCTTTGGTGAAGTGCCTGTTCGTATCCTTTGCCCATTTTTAAACTGGGTTATTTGTCCTTTTGTTGTTGAGGTTTTGCAGTATCTTATAGATTTTAGAGATGAGATGCTGATTGGATTTGTCATAGCCAAAATTTTTTTCCCAGTCAGTAAGTTGTCTTTTTACTCTTTTGGTGAAGTCTTTGGATGAGTATAAGTGTTTGATTTTTAGGAGCTCCCAGTTACCTAGTTTCTCTTCTGGTGTTTGTGAATTGTTAATTATGTTTTGTATTCTGTTTATGCCATATATTAGGGCTCCTAGAATTGTCCCTATTTTTCTTCCAAGGTCTTTATTGTTTTAGATTTTATATTTAGGTCTTTGATCCATTTGAGTCAGTTTTTGTGCATGGAGTGAGGTATGGGTCATGTTTCAGTTTTTGCAGATGGATATCCGGTTATGCCAGCACCATTTGTTAAAGAGACTGTCTTTTCCCCATTTATCTGACTTTGGGCCTTTGTCAAATATCAGCTGCTCATATGTGGATGGATTTATGTCTGGATTCTCAGCTCTGTTCCATTGGTCCATGTATCTGTTGTTATACCAGTACCAGGCTGTTTTGACTACTGTGGTGGTATAATAGGTCCTAAAATCTGGTAGCGTGAGGCCACCTACTTTGTTCTTCTTTTTCAGTAATGCTTTGCTTATCCGGGACCACTACCGTTTCCATATGAAGTTGGTGATTTGTTTCTCCATGTCATTGAAAAACACCACTGGAAATGGATCAGGATTGCATTGTATCTCTAGATCACTTTTAGTAGAATAGAAATTTTCACAATGTTGATTCTTCCTGTCCATGAGCAGGGTGTGTTTTTTGGCTTCTGTAGGTCTCTTTTGGTTTCTTGCAGCAGTGTCTTGTATTTCCTTTGTACAGGTCTTTTAGGTCTCTGGTTAGATTTATTCCTAAGTGTTTTATCTTCTTGGGGGCTACTGTAAATGGTATTGGTTTGGTGATTTCCTCTTTGACGTTCACTTTGTTGGTGTTGAGGAATCCAACTGATTTTTATATGTTTATCTTGTATCCTGATACTTTTCTTAACTCTTCTATCAGTTCCAGTAGTTTTCTTGTGGATTTTATAGGGTTTTCTGTGTATAAGATCATATCATCTGCAAATAGAGATACTTTTACTTCTTCCTTACCAATCTGGATGCCCTTTATCTCTTTGTCTAGCCTAACTGCTCTGGCTAGGACCTCCAGCACAATGTTGAACAACAGTGATGATAAAGGGCATCCTTTTCTGGTTCCCGTTCTCAAGGGAAATGCTTTCAGGCTCTCTCCATTTAGGGTGATGTTGGATGTTGGCTTTGTATAAATGCCCTTTATTATGTTGAAGAATTTCCCTTCTTTTCCTATTTTGCTGAGAGTTTTTTCAAGAATGGGTGTTGGACTTTTTCAAATGCCTTTTCTGCATCAGTTGATAAGATCATGTAGTTCTTGTCTTTTGTTTTATTTATGTGATGAATTACACTGATTGTTTTTCTAATGTTGAACCATCCCTGCATGCCTGGTATGAATCCCACTTGGTCATGGTGAATTTTTTTATGTGTGTCCCCCATTGCCTTCTTGCCTGCATGGTTTCTGCTGAGTAGTCTGAGCTTAGTCCTACTGACTCTCCTTTGTAGGTGATTTTTTGTTTATTCCTAAGCTGCTCTTAAAATTCTCTCTTTATCTTTGGTTTTGGCAAATCTGTTTATAATATGTCTTGAAGACTTTCTTTTGGTTTGATGAGCATCTTGGATAGATATCTTCTCATCTTTCACGATATCAGGGAAGTTTTCTGCCAACAAATCTTCAATAATTCTCTCTGTATTTTCTCTTATCCCTCCTGTTCTGGTAATCCAGTCACTCATAGGTTATTCCTCTTGATAGACTCCCACAGAATTCTTAGGGTTTCTTCATTTTTTAAAATTCTTTTATATGATTTCTCCTCAAATATGTTGGTGTCAAGTGCTTTATCTTCAATCTCACTAATTCTGACTTCCATTGCCTCAATTCTGCTCCTATGACTTTCTATTAAGTTGTCTAATTCTGAAATTTTATAGTTAATCCTCTGAATTTCTGTTTGTTCTCTCTCTGTGGATTCTTGCAGCCTGTTAAATTTGTCATTTTGCTCTTTTTGAATCTTCTTAAGTCCCTCTAATGCTTTGTCTGTGTGTTGCTTGGCTTGCTCTGGGTTTTGCCTGATCTCCTTCTTGATCTCTTGAAGAGTTCTGTATATTAATCTTTTGTCTTTTACCTCTAGTAATTCCAGGAAGTTATCTTCTTCCAGAAGATTTCTTGATTCTTTGTTTTGGGAGCTTACTGAAGCTATCATGGCCTGCCTCTTTATGTGATTCGATATTGACTGTTGTCTCCAAGCCATCAATAAGTTATTGTATTCATTTATTTTATATTTATTTACTGTGTCTTAGCTTCTTGTTTTGTTTTAATATGCCCAAATAGGATGCTCATGTGAGCTAGTTTGATTAATGGTGCCTTTGAAGGTCTAATGTCCTGTCACTAAGTGGTTAGAGCTGTTACTAGGTGTATGAGCCCAGAAGTCTGTTTAATTTTCTTGTATAGATTCAGTTCAAGTATCCAGATAGTCAGTCACCAAGTGTGTGGTGCAGGCTCTCACTTACAGTCCAACATGGACAGGGGTGATTGGTATTGGCACAGGTATATGGGTGTAGTAGGGAGTCATGGGCTGAGCAAGGCAGGAGGCTGACAACTGCCCCTGAGTGTCTGTGAGGAAAGCAGTCCCTGTTCCCTAGAGCATGTAGGTGGGTGAGTTTTGCAGCCAGACTTTGGGTACCCAATGCTGTTGGCTGTAAGGACTGGGAGGCACCACTTATCCTTGGACTTCTGTTGTGGGTGGCTAGGTGGCATGGGTGGAGCTGCCAGTCCTCAGGCCCCTGATATTGGTGGGTGAGGTGTCAAACATCACAAACCTACCGCTCCACCATATAGCTGAAACAGTTGAAGTTAGACTTCAGGTATGTACCCTCTTGTACTATGCTAATGAGGGCCTACACTATTGAAATGGGCCCACACAGGTCTATGCAGGGGTGAAAGGCATTCAAAGTCCTTGGCCCCCTTATGCCTGGGCTTCGGCAAAGGAGCTGTTTCTGCCCTGAGTTCCCAGCTTAGGGGAGTCAGCAGATTATTTTTTCCCTGTTTGTTAATTTGTTCCTTCTCCCAGGCCATGAGAATGTCTCAGGCCATGAGACAGGTCCTATTTCCGGCTCAGGGAAAGTGGCTGTCACTGAAGCCGGGCTAGGAACCCGGTGTAGAGTGGGGAGGGGCCGTGTAAATGGGAGAGTTTTTTCCCAGAGGGATGTTTTTTGATTCACATGGTAAATTAGACGCATGTACTTATCTTTTGCTGATTCAGTGCTATCTTTCTCAGACTCTGGAGGCAAGAGTGTCTCAGTCTCTCCCGACGTGGAAAATGAGTCCTGAATGCCACTGTTGCCTTACTGCACTCACACCAGCCAATCCAGCCTGAAAGGTGCCTGTTCCCACAGGGTCAGGTCTGGCACCTCCTCGCTGCTTCTGAACTATCTGTCCCTCCCCGTGCCACTCAGTCTGACTCCTCACCTTTGCCTTTGATGTTCAGGGTTCCCAGACTGTCATATATAATCAATTCACTTGTTTTTTTGGGTCTTTGTTGTAAGAGGGACCACAGGAAGCATCTGACTACTGTGCCCTCTTGGCCCTGCCTCCTCCTAATAAAGCTTTATTTATACAATTGAGCTTTGGCCTGGATTCAGCCCAGGGGCCATAATTTGCAGGTCCCTGTTCTAAACACTGAAGGACAAAGATTCAGATCATGTGGATAAGGAAGTGGGTGGGTCCCAGACCCTCGAGGGCCTGGACCTGAACCTGGACTGGCCTAGTGTTTGATGTATGTCTGAGCCTTTGGCACCTCAGGGCCCTCTGACCAGGGACCCTCTAAGGGGACTCCATTACTCTGTTCCAAGAGAGGACGGGGTGCCAGGGAGCCCCAGGCTTTAGAGCTCAAGTGACTACTGGGGTGTCCCTCAGCAGGAGGCAGCTGAGTGGGGGCCCATGCCCACTCCCACTCTGCCTGCAGCCCCCATGGCTAGGCACCAAGTGAAGACCAGGCTTCTCCCTCCACAGTCTGGCAGAGCCACCTGCTGGTCAGCCTGCAGTCCCTGTGCCCTCACCTCCATGTCCCCCACATCCCCACTCTCTCCTCTGGACCCTATATAGGGGTAACTCTTCTGAGCCTGGCCAGCTCTGGGGCCTCACCCATGCCACCCTGAGCAAGGTCACATGCTGTTTGGGTCAGGCTGGACTCTGTGTCAGGGGCAGCAGGCAACAGGGCTGCTCTGGGTGGCGGCTGTAAGACCAAGGCTGCTTGTGTGGCCACTGCCACCAGGCATTGGGGCTGGGACAGCCACCTCTCCTCACCAGGGGTGTCAGGGCAGGATGGGTCCTGTACCATGAGCTTGGGCTGGACATAGGCACATGTCTGAGTAGAAAAGCTGATAGGCCAGGCATGCAATTTTCTGTGATCACTTTAGATTATCCTCTGGCTTCTGAAAGAGAAGAATCAGTGAGGCTGGGCTATTCACCAAGGTGCTTCCATCAAAGGTCCTGTGGAGGTGTGAGGGCTTGAAAAAGGCTTAGAGTCAGGATACAGGACAGGAGCTGAAAGTCCCACCAGTGCTGAGCCTCTCTCTTCCCAACCCCCAGGGAGGGGCTAAATTGCACAGCCTATTGGCCTAGTAGCTGGGGCCAGCAAAGGCTCTGGGTCCACCTGTCATTTACCTGGATTCTCTTTGGAGTTTCCCTTCTCACTTGGTTGGTTTGGGAAAAGAGAGCCAAAAATCTTTGCTGGAGAAAAAAATACCCTCCCAGAATCCCAGAAGGTATTAGGGTATACCCAGGGCCATACCTGTACCACACAGGCTACTTAGGGCTGACTTTAGCCTAAGCCTCGGTTCAGAGGGCACGGGGTGGGGGCTATGGCCCCAGGTGGTCTGGCCTGGACTGGGGCTACTACCCAGCTTCTAGCCAAGGCCCAGTGGTCTACACCTCTCTTCTCTGGCGGTGGGAAGCTGATTGAGAGTTTGAGGTTGATTCTAGGCAAATGCCTGAAAGAGTGATCGATTTTAAAGAATTGACTCGTGTGATTATGAGCCTGACAAGTCCAAAATCCATAGGTCACACAGCAGGCTGGGAATTCTGGCAGTTCTGAGTTCAAAGTTCACAGGCCAGCCAGGCTGCAAACTTAGGCAGGATCTCCGTTACAGTCTTGAGGCAGAATCCCCTCTCCTCCTGAAACCGTAGGTTTTGCTCTTAAAATCTTGGACTGTTTGGACAAGGCCCACCACATTATGGTGGGTCATCTCTTTTACTGAAAGTCAATGATTGTAGATGTTGCTGTTAGGTGCCATCAAGTTGGTTCCAACTCATAGCGACCCTACGTAAAACAGAACAAAACACTGTCCTGTCCTTCACCACGCTCACAATCATCATGCTTGAGCCCATTGTTGTAGCCACTGCGTCATTCCTTCTCATTGAAGGTCTTCCTCTTTTTTGATGACCCTCTACTTTACCAGCATGATGTCCTCCAGGGACTGGTCCCTCCCGATAACACGTCCAAAGTATGTGAGACAAAGGCTCGCCAAATTTGCTTCTAAGGAGCGTTCTGGCAACATTTTAAGTAGTATTTTTGACCAAACAACTGGGCGCCACAGCCCAGCCAAGCTGAAGCAGAAATTCACATCACACTCATTTACAGATGGGGAGGTCTAGATCGATTACAAATCTGCTCAAGAAACTTGGAGCTGGTTAGAGGACACCATAGTGTTAAGTGCTGTTCTCATGTACCCTCTCGTTTCGATGACGGTTGGAAGGCATCTGAAGCTTGGGTACCAGTCCAAGGTCCTGGGTACTGCTGGGGAGCTGGGAGGCCACTCCCGTCCTTTAGCTCCCTCCTTTGCAGAGTGAAAAGCATGTGTTCCACCTCCTGCCATGTCTTCCAGAAGGGTCATCAGGAGCAGCAGCCGAGGTCGGGCAGGGGAAGCCTGCATAATGGGAGCGGCATAGTCACCATTTGTAAAACCAGAAGCATCACTTCTTGGGTTCAGATGGCAAGGGAGTGTTTGGGAGAGCAAGCCAAGGATAAAAAAAAAAAAAAAGCACCAAAAGCACGCCTATGCTCACATTTATGCAAAAATATGCAGAGGTGTGTATTTGTATAAATAAAGTAAATAAAATGCTTTAATAAATTAATCATCTCAAAGGCTTTATAGGAGCAAGAAAGTAGCGCTGAAATAAGCAAAAAAAAAAAAAAAATGTTTTCTCTCTCCAGTGTTCTGAAGTTATTCCACCCCTAAGGTGAGCACAAATGAACACTGAGCCCAGCAGAGCCATCCTTGTGTGCCGGGAGGGGCCCAGTGCTATACCTGTCACCTCGGTGCATTTTACCGCAGGCAGTAAATCCAGCAGCGACCCTGAGGTCTCTGCACGTCCGTCTGCTGACCTGCACTGTTCTCTGGGGTTGTTTCAGGCATTCGACTTAGTGGAGAGGCGAGGAGGCTGGGAGGAGAGGCTGAGCCAGGAGTGTCCCCTCGTGAGTCCTAGCTCTGCATTCATGGCACAGATAGCCTCACGTTCAGGGCATCTTCCTGGGTGACTTAGAGGAGGGCTGCCTGTAGAGGAGATGGCCTGGAGGAGGGCTGCCTGGGGAAGGGGTGGCCTGGGGGAGGGCATCCTGGGAGGGTTGCCTGTGGGAGTGGCTTGGGGAGGGCCTGGAAGAGGCCTGCTGAGGGGAGTTTTGGGGGCTGTTCCCTGGCTCCAGCCTTGGCAGAGCCTGGCCCTCAGTCAGTATTTCTTAGTGACCTGGCCTCTGAGTGACAGGTGGTGCCCTGTGCCCCTGCCCTGGCAGCTTTGAGGACCAGCAGGAAGGAAGGTGTAAAAAGCTCATCCTTCATTCTGAATGTCAGACATATGTAAATGTCCATGTGATCCCCGGTCACACATGCAGAAAATGGCTCACGGAGGGAAGGCCAGAGAGCCATGGCTTGAGTGAGATACTGAGCCTGGATCCCATCCAGGCCTCCTGCCCACACTCATGCTGGCCTGGTGCATGGTGGGTGGGCGGGCAGGCTTTCCCCATCCCTTGCTAATCTTGCGGGCTGAGCTTGGCGTTCTCGGACCATTAGCCTCCATTAAACCTGGCTCAGAACCAAAGAGCCTTAATTACTCCCCAGGGGATAAAGATGATCCCATCCTCACCTCACTCCTGCAAAGCGTTTGTACAAAATAAAATAAGACAAAGCACCACTAGCCGATCCATCAGCCGCCAATGAAGACGGACTGCTGACAGCAAGCCGCAGTGTTGGGAGTTATTAAGCGTGGAAGGGACTGGTTCAATTAATTGGCTCAGCGGTGACCCCAGGTCCCTGGGAAAGGTTGGGAGTATTGACTATGCAGGGCGGAAAACCCAGCCAAGCGGGCACGGTAATTGGTGGTAAGCTTGGCTCCAGCTGGTGATCCCTCCATCAGAGCTAGTTCCCCCGTAGCCCCTGGCCCTCATGATGGGCAGTATCTGTGGTGGTGCCAGTCTGAAGAGGGGACTGGTAAGTGGGCCAAGGGGGCAGGAGCCAGAGGCTGGTGGGAACCAGGCCAGGGGCTGTGAGGGTGGAGGCAGCAGGATCATCCCTGGGCTTGCAGCCCAGGGAAGGAGATGGGAAGAAACCAAGCCTGCTGGAGAGCAAGTCTGGTCATGGGGTCCGACCGGGGATCAGTAAAGCCCCTGATCTGATGGGGACTGTGGAATCCTCCTTCCCCCTCCCCCAGCCCCAGGGAGAGACTTGGCCCTGCTGGGTGCAGCCCCCAGCCAGGTCCACCTTGATTCTTTGCAACTGGGCTGGGGCTACAAAACCTCACACCGTCAGCTTAGATGGGGGAACAAAGGTCGTCCCTCCGTGTCTCTGAAATCCTCAGATGTCCTGAGCTAGCTCCATTGCTTGTGTAATCCAAGACCAACTAGTTGCCGTGGAGTTGACTTCAACTCACAGTGACCCCACGAGTGTCAGAGCAGAACTGTGCTCCATAAGGTTTTTCAGAAGTAGATTGCCAGCCGTTTCTTTTGAGGCGCCTCTGGATGGACTCTGCATCAGCAGCCGAATGCATTAATCATGTGCACCACCCAGGGACTCCACTGCCTGTGTAGCAGGGTGAAACCATGAACCTCTCACTCCCCGGTGATGCCTCGTTCCAATCTGTTTATCACACAGCCCTTGGGTGGCACTTGGCTTGGGGTCCCTCCTCATGTCCCTCCTCCCTCATTCTCCCCCTCCACTGAAAGTCCAGTCTTGGAACCCATCTAAGTAGCTCGGGATCTCCTTATTCACAGACTCTGCTTTCTCACCCGCCGGGGCATTTACCACCATCTTCCATCACCCTCCGTACTCATTATTGTGTGTGTCGGCTGTCAATCATCTCTTTCTCTAGGATGTGAGTTCCATGAGAGCAGGGACTCAGCTTCCTTATTGCCCCCTCCCCACCACTGAGCCCTTCCCAGAGAGGATGTTCTGTGCAGCACTGGACTGAAGTTCATCTGCCGACACCAGGTCAGGGCTCACTCCTTTGCTACCAAGTGTCCCAGGCTGCCCCTGCTGGCTCAGCCTCTCCTTGCCCTCAGGTGAGGCTCCCTCTGAGACTCTGCCCCACCCTCGTCTGCTGTGGGGCTTCCATGAGCCCACCCCAAGCATCCCATGGCAGGCCCACATGCCTCAATCCTGCATGCATGCCACCTGGAAGCCCTATGAGTCTTGAGAGCCCCCTGTGGTCTGATCCACTGCTCCACCAGTGTCCTTGTGCTAGGCCACCCACAGGGTACTGGACCACTCTCGGCAGCCCCCTCCCACATCCTAGAAAGGACCAGAACAAGCTTCCCCCACCCTCAAGGCTTCCTTCAACTTTTTAGGAACACCACCTTTCTCTTCCCTCTGTCTTCCTCTTCTCTTAATCCCCCTACCCCAAAGGGTAAACCCCACCCCCTCCTCCTCTTTAGACAACTCTCACATAAATTTAGGTGACATGTGCAGCTAAACCTAGCTCTGGACGTGCAAAAGGGAGAAACAAACTTGGATAGTCCCCGAACGTGAACAATGTCCATGTCTCAAAACTCTGGGTTTGCTGCAAGAAATCTATTTGGAAGGTCAGAAGCTGAACATTATCTCTTTTTTCTTTGCTTTCCTTATATGAGAAATTCTAATCTCCTCCCCAGCAGATGGATGACGGGCTGATTAGGGAGGAGGAGAAAGAGGAAAAGCACATTAATATATTTTAAAAACATTACTCCAGCTACACATGGATAACTTCATTTTATCTGCACGCTACCCCTACAACATAGGTGCTGCTGTTGCCTTCCATTTTAAGATGAAAAATGAAATTAATGCTGGGAGATTTAAGTGTTTGTCTTTCCCTGGAAGACCCTCTACCCTCTGGGAGAGATGGTTCTTTGTCCTTGGGTGTTTCTGGTTTTATTGGAGATGTTCCATCTCCAAAACAATGTGAGAGCACAATCTTCACTCTCAAATGTACGTCAAATGCCCCCAGGTTCGGTGGAGGAATGCCTGTCCTTCATACCACCCCAGGGCTCCAGGTAGCCTTGGAAAAGCAGCTCAGAGTTTAACTGCTAACGAGGCCTTTCTCTGACAACAGGGATATTCCATGTTCTGAGATAGGAAGACACAGGGCCCCAGCCATCCCCCAAAAGGAGACCCTGGAGGAAGTGAGAAGGCAAAGAAAGGAAGTGGAGTGTACTCCTGGAATCAATCCGCCATGACCTCTGTGAGCGCATGGCCCAGTTTTTCTCCACCATAATCTACAAAGGGAAAGGGATTTACAGTCTTTGCATAGGGCCTTTCCTCTAGGGTATGATGTGTGAGTCCCCATCCCCTCCACTTAGAGAGGGGAGGACTGGACCTTATTCTGGGGTCAGGCCAGCAGAAATCACTGAAGAAGCATGAGGCCCAAAGTAGAGTACAAGCCTAGGACCAGAAAGGATAGTAGGCATCCCATCCCATGCCCACCCTGCTGATTTGAGCATGGGTGCCTGTCACTGTGCTCAGATGGAAGATGGAGCACATCTGAGCTCAGTAGTAAAATGCCCGTCATGGTCAGTTAGCACAGCTAGACATAGAAGCAGCTGGTAGGATGCAGTAACTCAGGCCTGAGGCCAGGGGCCGGAGACGCTTCTCCTGACTCTTACGTGGTTGATCCAGCTCACCAGGGCTGGGGCTTTCGCCAGGGGTGAGGGCCCACACCCTAGGGCATCTTGAGTCTCTCAGGGCAGCCATAACAAAAATGCCACAAGTGGACGGCTTTAAAGAACAGGAATCTATTTTCTCACGGTTTAGGAGGCTGGGAGTCTGAATTCAGGGCATTGGCAGAGCTAGTCTCTCTCTCTCTCTCTCTGTGGGCTCTAGGGGATGATCCTTGTCTCTCTCTTCTTCTGTGTTCTTGTTAGGTGCCATCAAGTAGGCTCCCACTCATAGCCATCCCATGTACAACAGAATGAAACCTGTTTGGTCCTGGGCCATCTTCGTAATTGTTGCTATGTTTGATCCCACTGTTCACAGCCACTGTGTCAATCTGTCTTGTTGAGAGTTATCCTCTTTTTTGCTGACCTTCTACTTTATCAAGCATCATGTCCTTCTCCAGGGACTGGTCCCTTCTGATAACATGTTCAAAGTACGTGAAATGAAGTCTCACCATCCTCGCTTCTAAGGAGCACTCTGGCTGTACTTCTTCCAAGACTGGCTTGTTCATTCTTCTGGCAGACCATGGTATATTCAACAGTCTTCACCAACATCATAATTCAAAGATGTTGATTCTTCTTGGGTCTTATTCATTGTCCAGCTTTCATGTGCATATGAGGTGTACCTTAGTCCTCAAAGTGACATCTTTGCTTTTTAACACTTTAAAGAGGTCTTTTGCAGCAGATCTGCCCAATGCAATATGTCATTTGATTTCTTGACTACTGCCTCCATGGGTGTTGATTGTGGATCCAAGTAAAATGAAATCCTCCCCTATAGCCCTGGGCATTTCTTGGCATTCCTTGGCTGCTTGTAGATACATCTTCATATGGTGTCTGTCTTCCTCCTGTGTGTGTCTCTGTGTCTGTTCTCTTTTTTTATAAGACATCTCTCAGAAGGGGTTAGGTTTCGGACCCACCCTACTCCAATATGGCCTCACCAACATAACAAAAGAAAACCCCTGCTTCCAAACAGGGTCATGTTCACAGCTGCAATGGTTAGGACTTCAGCATACTTCCTGGGTGGACGCCATTCAATCCATAACATGGGGTAATGAGGAGGGTGCACTTTCTTGGAGGGGGTCCTCACACAGCACTTTCATGGTTATGCATGGTGCTGTCAAGAACTCGGGGTCCTTGCCAAAGATTCTGCCATCTTATCCAGAGGTGAGCCACTACTGAGTTTCTCTGGTTCCTTGCACGGCCACGTTCCTGCTTCTTTCCCTCCCACTCAACTCTCAGTCAGCATTGCCTAATGTCTTGGAGACCACTGTGGCTGAGCTACTCACGTGTGTTTTAATTTGTCCTGTGTGACTTTCAGACCCATATTACTCAGACACTATTATTAGATACAAGGAGCCCTGGTGGTGCAGTGGTTAAAGCACATGGCTGCTAACCCAAAGGTCGGTGGTTCCAATCCACTAGCTGCTCCAAGGGAGAAAGATGTGGCAGTCAATTCTGTAAGGATTACAGCCTTGGAAACCCTATAACGCAGCTCTACTCTGTCCTGCAGAGTCACTATGAGTCAGAATTGACTTGATGGCAACGGGATTTTTTACCATGATGGGAAAGGCGTGGGAGTGGGTGGGGCAGGAGGGTATCAGTAAAATATGTTGGATTTGAGGTGTCTTTGAGGCACCTGTGGAGCCCTGGTGGCACAGTGGTTAAGAGCTCGGCTACTAACAAAAAGGTTAGCAGTTCAAATCCACCAACCCTTCCTTGGAAACCCTATGGGAAAATTCTACTCTGTCCTCCAGGGTTGCTATGAGTCGGAATTGACTCACAGCAGCGGGTTTGGTTTCAGTTATTGTAAATCCCTCTCGAGCCCCTCCCCTCTTTGGGGTCAGTGGCTCTGTTCTTCCCTGGTTCTCTGACCCCTCCTCAGGCTCAGTCATGGGCATTTCTTACCCCGTTCCCTTAACCATCACTTCTCCCCTGGGCTGATCTCAGTTTTCTTCTCTCCCCACATTCCTCAGTTCCTAGGAGCTGGAAACGCTCTGACACACACACTTCAAGTCCCCAGCAAGTTCATGCTCTGGAGATTTCCAGCGTGTTCTTTCTGCCTGGAAAGTCTGCTTCACCTTGTCTGCGGATTATTACCCATCATTCATCTCCTTGAAAACCTTTCCTGAACCAAAAAAAAAAAAAAAAAAATTTCCCACAGACATCTGTATACTTAGCTCCAATGTCATCTTGCATTTATTATCACAGATGAGAAGTTGGAGGCCAAGTTATTTTTGCTTCTTCGTAGTATATATATATATTTTTTCCTGGCAGAATGCTAGAAGGTGATGTATTAATTCTCGCAATATAATAAATAGAAACATAACTGCCAGGCCCTTGGCAGTTTCTCTGATTTTGTTTGGGGGAGAAGTCCTTTTGACCTTTCTGCTGTGTTCTTTTTGTATCCTGTGAAGTTTTCAATTAAGTTTTTGATAATTGCTCCTTTTCCAAGTTATCCAGTTTCTCCCCTGGAAACTTGTAGAGTGTCCAGGTTGGATTTCTACTCTCTGTCTTCCCTAGCAAAACTCTTCTCACTTAACGTTCAGATTATTTATGTTTTTTCTCTAAATTTTGAGGCAGTTTCTCAAGGTTGTCACTGATTTGGTTTCCTGTTATGTCGAATCTCCTTTGCTGTCCCCACGTAGATTTGAGCCCTGGGATCGTGCCTTTGGTTTTCCCACACACTGTGCTTGTCTCCTCTTGTCAAAGTTTATTGTGTTTTCATTTCAGCCTGTTTTTTCCCTTGTGGTTTTCTGCCCTTGATTTGGAGAATGCCATGGCATTTTGCATCCAACTGAGGATGCTGGTTTTCTAGAATGTTCTTCTAGTTTAAGTGGTAATCCTTCTCCCAAGTCTTCTCTTCTGGAGTCTTCAAGACAATGCTCATCATTAACTGTCTCAGGGTTCCCTAAAGAAACAGAACCAGTGAGATAGACAGACAGACAGATAAATAGATACAGGCAGATATTTACTTCAAGGAATTGGCTCACGTGATCGTGGGGGGCTGGAAGTCCAAAACCCATAGGGGACAAACAAGCTCTGTAGGTCAGGCAATGGAACGAGTGAATGAGAATTCTGCCCAAAGACCCGTTTATCGTCTAGAGGTACAACATGCCCTGGGGAAACTTCTTGATGGATCGCTTTGCATTGGATTATACCATGGAAGGTCATTACTTCCACTAGATGCCACCGCCCATCTGTCAGTGTGTAGTACTGTGGTGGCTTTCATATTGCTGTGATGCTGGCAGCTATGCCCCCGTGCTTCAAACATGAGTAGGGTCACGTGTATATCAGACTGCTTGAGGTCACCCCACAGCTCACTGATGCTTTGTTTAACATTACAGTTTTCCGAAAAAAAAGTCCCTGTGTTTCATTTTGCATAATTCCTCTTGTTCTATCTTCCAGTTTGCTAAGTTTTGCCTCTATGATGTCTTATCTGCTGTTTATACCATACTCGGTAGTTTTCATCTCAAACTTTGTAGTTTTCATCTCCAGAAGAGCAATTGGGACCAGTTTTTAACATTTTCCATCTCTCTGTTTCACATGTTCAATCCTTCTGGTTTTTGGAACATACTGGTTATAGTTATAATCATTTTAATGTCCTTGTCTTTTAATTCTAATATCTTCAGGAGCTCTGGGTTAGTCAATTGATTTTTCTTCTCCTTATTGGGATTTTTTTTCTTGCTTCTTTGCATGCCTGGTAATTTTCTAATTCTATACACTAATTTTTATCTCTTTGAATATCTGGTATTTTTCTATTCCTGTAAATATTCTTGAGGTTTATTCTGCAACTCCACTGGGTTATCTGGGAACAGCTTTAGGTTTTCCCTTTAGGGTTTATTAGGCAGAACCAGAGCAGCATTTTATCCAGGGCTAATTATCTCCTCGGGAGCTCTGGTGGTGCAATGGTTAAGCATTTGGCTGCTAACTGAAAGGCCAACGGTTTGAACCCACCTGGTGGCTCTGCAGAGGAAAGACCTGGAGATACGCTCCCGTAAATATTACAGCCTAGGAAACCCTACGGGGCGGTTCTGCTTTGTCACACGGGGTCATTATGAGCTGGAATAGGCTTGATGACATGCAACAATTATCATTCCCCGTTATGAAGGCGAGACCAGGCCGAGCTCTGTATCCAGTGCTTCATGAATCACGAGGTTTTCCCACCTGGCTGGTGGGCACAGGCACTATTCCCAGTGCTGTGTGTGCATCAGGTACTATTACCTCTGATCCTCTCTGGCGGTTCTTTCCTCCGCCTTGGGCAGTTTCCTCACAGGCACGGACTGGTTGTATTGCACTGAACACTCACAGGCCATCCTCTGCTCATTGTAGGGCTCCCTCTGTGGCTCTCCTTCTCTGGTGCTCTGTCCTTGAACTCTAGCCACCTCGGTCTCCCTGGACCCACAGCTCCAGGTCCTGACTCAGACAGTCTTTTGGGCTCTGCCTGGGTTCCTCTTCCCTGTCTTGTTGCCTGAAAACTGTTTCCAGGCAGTAATCCGGAGGGCTCACTTTGTTTTTCTCATCTCTCAGAGGTTCCTGCCCCTCATAGTCTGAGGTTCAATCTCTTAAAAACCATGATTTCGTAAATGTTGTCCACTGTTCCCCATGTTTTCAGATGGAATGGTGTCCGTTACTCTATCCCTGCAGGAAGTAGAAGTCTTCTCACTACATCAGCAGCTCCAGTCCCTTTTCATTGCCTCCGTGGCTTAGTTGTGCCATCTCTCTTTTTATGATGGATCTCACCAAAGATTTGTCATGTTTATTAGAATTTTCAAAAAACCAGTTTTTGGCTTTTATCTGTTTCTTTCCTATCTCATTAATTGATTTTCTTATCTTTATTATTAATTTAATAATTCTATCTTTTTATGCTGGGCTTAATTTGCTTTTGTTCCTAACTTCTGAAGGTGAACGTTTAAGTCATTAATTCCCAGATGCTCTTTTGTTCTCATACAAGCATTTAAGGCCCTAATTTTTCTTCTAAGTATTGGTTTAGTTGCATCCCACACATTTTCCCTTGTAGTATTTTTATTTTCATCAGGTTCTAAATATTTTTAAACACTCCCCCTCATTTTTTTTTTTTTTTAAATTTGACCTATGGCTAAGATGAGTTCCTCCAGAGAGTGTTTGAATTTGCATCTTCCCGGACCCTGGGCTTTCTATCAGCCCTTTGAAGTATTCATCTTGAGAGTTTTTAGACCATCCGGGTAGTATGAATCCAGCCTGGAGAACTGAAGGACTGGGTTACGGTTCAAATTATTTCCTTCTTGTGCTCAGCACCAAGGTCAGAGTCAGTTGGTTGTCCTTGTAATGTCTTATAACTGAAAGGTTGGCAGTTCAAACCCACCCAGTCACTCCACAGGAGAGAGACCTGGTGATCGGCTTCTACAGAGATTACAGCCAAGGGAATTCTATGAGGTATTTCTACTCTGTCACATGAGGTCACATGAGTCAGGATCCACTGCATGGCACCCGAAAACAACATCCTAGGGAGAAGTCACGGTTTGTGCCTAGTTCACCCTGACATTGAGGCATAGACTTGTGGAGGAATGGTTTGTGGGGGACAAGCTCCTAGCAGAACCCCCTCCCAGTGGGTAGACCCTGAGCTGTGCCTTGTTCCCAGAGACCTTGAGAACAGAGCACAAGGTCACCCGGTTTGGTCAGTGCCATCCAGTACAAGCTGGCTGCAGTCCTCTGCTTATCTCTCCCGGTTCCCATCTTTATTTGGTCTCTGGACTGAGAATTCCTATGCACTCATCTGCTAGTAGATGCTTTGAAGATGCCTTTAAGTTATTAAAATATTTCTAACATTTTTAACAAGCTACTGAGTTTGCCATTTTACTGGAAATAGGGTTCTTTCTTTTACACCAAGTCATGTTGACATTTTATTTCTTATTGACTCAGCCTCAACAGAGAGGACTTTGTCTCTTTTCTGTTAACATCTAAAATCTCTCTTTCCTTGGTATTAGCATTTAACAGGCCCAAATCTCTCCCAACTTAAACAAAACAGGTGATCTCAGCTCCACACTGCCCTTGAGCTCCTGCCTCATCTCCATCCTCACCGTCACAGCTGAACTTCCTCAAGTGCCGTCCCCTTTTGTGTCGTGCCTCTATTCATTTCCTCCCCAGTCCGCCATGACCTTGCTTCTTCCTGCACAATTCCTGGAAGCTCCTCAAGCCAGATCCCAGGTGGCTTCTTGCTACATTCCTAGACTCTCCTCAGTCTTAATCTTGACTGCTTGGCGGCTTTTGGCGCCTATGAGCTGCATCTTTCAGGACACACCTTGACTCTGGCAAAGCCCCTGGCTTCCCTCCTACCTCTCGGGCTGCTCCTCTTCACACCTTCCTCTGGCAGACCCCTGTTATGAATTGAATTCTGTCCCCTCAAAATGTGGGCTGGCATCCTAACCCCCTTACCTATGGATGTGATCCCATCTGGGAACAAGGTTTTCTTTGTTATGTGAACAAGGTCATATTTGTATAGAGTGTGTCCTAAACCTCATCACTTCTGAGTTATAAAAAGAGCAGATTAGACACAGAGGAAAGCACAAAGAGTGGAAGACAGGTGCCAGGTGGGGATCACCAAGGAACCGAGGGAAGCAGGGGCTTCAGAGGCTGAAACAGATGGGGCTTTTCCCCTAAAGCCCACAGAGAGACAGAGCCTCCTCCTAGAGCAGGTGCCCTGAATTCGGACTTCTAGCCTCCTGAACTGTGAGAAAATAAATGGTCGTTCTTTAAAGCCACTTACTCGTGGTACAGTCACGTGTTGCTTAATGTCCACGATGCGTCCTGTGAGATAGGACGTTATGTGAATTGGATGCTGTGCAAACGTACCTAAATTGCAAGCAGCAGCATTCACTGATCTGCCACCGTGGTGTTGTCTAACAACCTTCATTTCACTTCCAAATCGGTCCTTCTCCTTTGCCTCCTGCTGCCGCCGTCGCTAGCACTGGTTTTGCTATGTTTGGGAGCCATGATGCACTTCATGGCAATATTTTCCAGAGAAAATCAAACAGGAATAACGCTGCAACACTCAAGAGGCGCAAGATACGGGAGATTGGGTGCCACTGCCCATGAGTCGAAGCACACACTGTTACACGGTAAACTTCTTATTTGTAAGTAGGGGAAGTTCACTTTGAAATAGGTACACAGTACAGCTGTGATGGTTGAGGCTGTGTATCGCCTTGGCTGGGCTGTGAGTCTCAGTGGCTTGGCGATTACATCATGACGTAGTTCGGGAGTTGTATAATGATGCTGTCATCCTCCGTGACGTAATTTGATATGATCAGCCAGTCAGTTGTAAGGGAAGTTTCCTCAGGGGTGTGGCCTGCATCCAAAATATATATGGGCGTTCTGGTAAAGGCCGCTTGTTTGCTCTGGGTCCTGCATCAGCTCGTCATCATCTGGCCTCTGGTTCTTGGGACCTGGGCCTGAGTCCTGCTCCCCAACGCACAGGCTGTTGTTGACTCGCTTCTTGGAACTCGCTTTTCCTTTATTTTTCGTATGTTGCTCTCTCTTTACAGAACATTTGTCCACCCTTACCTCCTGGGGCCTCCCTGAAATACATCTATGCCCCCCAAGGATAGCTCTCACCTCTTGGCAGGACAATTGTCCATATCTCTGTCCCTGCCCTGACCTGGGGGTTCCTGAGACAGGGGCTGGGTCTTTCTCTCCATCAAAGTGGCATGATTCCTGGTATACAATAGGAGCTTAATAAATGTTCAGTGCTTGAATGAGTGAGTGGCCCAGTGCACCTGTGGCATCAGGGTGTGGCTTCCCTCTCCTCCCCCCTCACCGACTGGATCATGTTCACATCTCATCCTGTATCCAGTTAGCACCGAGCTGACTCCAACTCAAGATGACCCCATGTGTTTCAGGGTAGAACTATGCTCCATAGGGTTTTCAATGGCTGGGTTTTTAGAAGTAGATTGCCAGGCCTTTCTTCCGATGCCTCTGCTCCCTGCCTGTCTCCAGCCCTTCCTGAGTTATTCCAGACTATTGCAGTCTGTTCCTTGGGGAGGAGCTGGGTGGAGAAAGCACCGACAGGTGGTGTGGCCTTTGGTGTAGGAAGGGGCAGAACCAGCATCACCCTGGTGGGGGGAGAGAGGAGGGAATAACAGTGTTATTCCATGTCCCCTGAGGTCTGACCAGGGGCTGGAGGGCAAGACCCCTTGATGGAATCTAGAACATGTCCACTCCAGGGACAGAGCAGGAGAAGGGCAGGTAGGTAGTGGGTCTGGATGGGGGAGAAGATGCCCATCACCCCCCTGTGAACTGCTCTCTCCTCCAGTTACTGTTCTCTCTCTGTCCTTTCTCCCCAGTTTAGACTGTCAAGATGTCTCTGCCTGCCCTCTCCACATGGTTATCTCCTGTCTATTTCTAGCCCATTCCTCCTCTACCTCTCTTATGAAATGGCTTCTGCCAGCTTCACCTGTGGCCGCAGTGTGGACAGGTTCCACGGCAGCTCAGTGATGGCTCAGCAGCATTCCACACTGTGTGCCCTCCCTCCTAAGACAGCCTGTCCCTTGATCCTATGAAAACACCCTGTCCCAGTCCTCCTCCCCACCTCCTCCCTGACCTTCTCTGTCTTCAGTGCCAGGTTATACCTTTGAACTTGCCTTCCAACATTGGGTTCATTGAAGCTGGGAAAGCCCTCCCCCATCCTTTCTCCATGATCTCTCCTGGGAATCCTATCCACACCTGTGGCTCTAATTACCACACTCACGCTGATGACTCTCAGACTGATATCGCTTCAACTCTGTGCAGACTAGGGTCCCCCCAGGACACAGATGGCTCACTACCACAGGGGCTCAATGAAGGACTCGTAACAAGTGTGTGTACTTCACAAGGGAACCCAGCAGGAACTGGCAACAGCAGGGAGCTGTTACCACCCTGGGAATGGAGATACCAGTGGTGTGGAGAGTCCCCAGAACTGCAGAAAGGGCAGGACCACGTGCAACATCCATATGGTCTTTGGGAGAGGGACTGGCCCACCCACAGCAGGTGGGGAGATGAGGGTGAGCTGCTTCCCCAATCTCACTCCCAACCTCCCATTGGCCAATCACACTGGGAGACAGAGGGCAGAGAACCCAGTTGATGCCGCCCATGGGCCCACCTCCCAGGCACAGACCAGGGGAGAAGGTACAAGTAGATCTCAGGGGAAGGGAGGTAAGGAAGAGACTGTACAGCATTGAGGAGCAACTCAGGACTGTCCATGGAGCCAAACTGCCTGATTCAGCACCAGATTTCACCTCCCCTTCGCTGTGTGATCTTGGGGCAAGTTACTTAACCTCCCTGTGCCTCAGTACCCTCACTGGTACATTAAGAGTATCTATAGGGTTGCTGTGAAGATTAAATAAGATAATACATGCAGTCACTTAGAAGGTGTCGACACACTGCAAGCATTTAATAATCAAGTTGTAATGACTTGATTTCTCCACCTGCTAAAGGATTGCCGTCTCAAACTCAGCACGTCTACTGTGTTTTTACTCAAACAACGCAGGCCTTCTATGTTTATTTGCCAACTGTGCCCTCCCCCAATGAGATACTTTCGTAAGCAAAGTCCTGCTTCGCCATTTTTTTTTACATGTTGCTGTAAAAGAAATATTAGCATAGCACACTTCTTTTTTTTTTTTTTTTTTTTTACACTTCAGGGAGGGTGCAGTTGGCAGACAAACATAGAAGGTTTACGTTATTTGCACAAAAATATGGTAAACCCAACTGAGATTATCCTCTCTAGATCCTGGGCCACCTTCAGTGCCTGCCACCCACCCTGTTGTACCGAAGACTTAGCTCGGTGCCACCCTTACTCTCTCCCTTCCCCCATAGCCAATCAAACACCAGTTCACAGTGATTCTAGTTTGAACTTGTCTTCTTTATCTATAGGTCTCCAAATCATGGCTACTATCTTAGTGGTGTCAGCTCTGTGCATCTCTCTTAAAAAGAGAGACTCTTCTCCCCAAGCCCTCCCTTGGGGTCCTTTGGTCCAAATCAGGTCATGTGTCCAAACCTGGACCAAGCCTCTGGCCCAGGGAGAGCCTCGCTAGGGTTGGTTTAGATCGGACGTCCTGCACCAGTCCCCAGGGCTGGGAGGAGGTCCTTACCTCACCCCAGTCAGGCCCAGCTCTAAGCTGGAGGTGACATCCCTGTCCTGTCTAGGTGCTGGGTAGGCAGCCACACACATCTGCCCTATGGAAATCAACCACATATTTCATTGTCCAACTGGGGCACTCTTGAGAGAAAAGGAGGTACAATTAATGAGTATGCCAGGACAATAGGTTTAAACCAAGACTCCCCTAGACAGAGGAGGCCATGTGGTCACTCTAACACCATGCCAAGTCAAGGACCAGGTGCTCTACCTAGATCATCTTTTGAAATCCACCTACCACCTCCCAACAAGCCAGAGATAGCTCACTTCATTTTATTAAGTATGCATAATTTAATCAACATTCTATATCTATTTGTGATACAGATACTAATAGAAGAGATTGGTTTATAATAAAAATAGCTCTCCTCTACCCATCTCTCCCTGACCCTTCCTCGCTGGGAGTTGGCCCCTTTTTACCCTTTTAGTTGAATCTTCCAGCAATTGCCTTTATATTTCAGGTAGCTTTCTTTTACCACTGTTGATCATTTTATTTTCAGTCTTATGAATTATCAGGTGACTTTGCACAATAATAGATGAGAACAGAGCCCACCCCACCATCTCCTTCTTCTAAAAGAGTTACCCCTATTGAATTCCCGTGACTTTACTTAGTACACTTCCTCTCCACATCTTTTCCCACCAAATACAGAGGGTGCCCACTGAGTTCCCATTTTGTAAAATGAAGGTATTAACACCCTTAACCTCATCTCCAGAGCGCCTTCCTTTTCTGCACCAACTTCTATTAGGGCTCAGTGTGCTGGCATTGATATTCAGTTCCATGACTGTGATTATGTCTCCTGGGCTCTGTCTCTGGAGCCCCTGGGGGGTGCAAACAGTTAAAGCCCTCGGCTGCTAATTGAAAGGTTGGAGGTTCTTTCTAGCCCACCTAGGGCAGTCTCAGAAGAAAGGCCTGGCCATCTACTTTTGAAATATCAGCCATCTAAAATCCTATGGAGCATGGTTCTACTCCGACACACGTGGGGTCATCACAAGTTGGAGTCAACTGCACGACAGCTAGTACAACCAGTTTTGGGGTGTTGTCTGCAGGTTGATCCTCTGATGTGAAAATCAAGAAGCAAGGCTCACACTGTTAGGACAATTTCAGCCCCGTTTCCCGCACACCGTATGAGGCACTTGGCCTTGTGTCCTTTCATGGACAGCTTTTTTATGCTCCTAGAATTTCTATTTGTCTTCACAGCATTTTCTTTTTTTTTTTTTTTTAATATTCATGCATGAAAAGATCCTCTTGAGACCCCTCACCTTTCTGGTCCTGCAGAGACACGCCGTCCGCCCCCCACCTCCTGCTGCAGTCTGATCAGCCTCCCCGTTCTGTCCCTTGTGCTTTTCCACCCCAGACCTGCCCTCCCTGTCTTCCTGGCTCCACCTCTTTTCCTGGTCCTCATACCACCTCTGTCTTGGTTTACTCCTTTGTTCTGCTGGAGAACACCCTTGAAACTATGAGAGCATGTGGGAGATACCGTTTCCGAGATTGAGAGGTTTTAATCATTTGATGGTCTAGGAAAGGGAATGTTAACTTAGAATCTGTTAGTGTCCATCATTTCCATTTTCCACTTTTGTATTAGGTGTGAGTGACTTCAGCCTAGAGCAAGACTAGCAAACCACGCCCTGTGGGCCAAATCTAATCCATCGCCTGTTTTTGTTAATAAAGTTTTATTGGAACACAGTTACACCCATTTGTGTGTGGTGTCCGTGGCTGCCTTTGCTCTGCGGCTGTAGACTTGTGTAGTTGTGACTACAGAGTCCATATGGTCTGAAAAACCTAGAATACTCATGATTTGATCCTTAACAGACAAGTTTGCCAACCTCTGCTCTCGAGCAGCACAGTCCATCAGGACGTCACACAAGAATGGCAGCATTCTTTGTCTGTGCTGTCCAACATGGCAACCAGGCCACATACAGCTACTGAGAGCTTGAAACGTGGCTGGTGAGCCTGAGGAAGGGAACTTTTAAGTTCATTTAATTTTTACTAATTTCAGTACTGTGATCCTTAATGTTGTGTGTCTGCTTGACCGCACCATGAATCTCAGTGGTTTACCAGTTATGATGTAGTTTGGCAGTCGTATAATGATGTGATCACCTCCGTGATGACATCTGATATAATGTGATCACCCCCATGATGGGATCCACTCTGAGTAGCCAACCAGTTGAAAGGGGATTTCCTTGGGAGTGTGGCCTGCATCCAATGTAAGTTGACTTTCTGGAAAGGCTTGTGGGCTTTTTCTCCGTCTGGATCCTGCAGCTGGCTCCTGTTCATCTGATCTCTAGGTCTTGGGACTTGAGCTATCAGCTTACCTCTGGTCTTGCCTGGCGATCTTGGGTTTGCCAGTCCCTGCAGCTATGCAAGTCAGGAGAAGCCACCAGCCAGATCCATGGACTTGGGACTTTCCATCCTCTACAACTGTGTGAGCCATTTCTTGATGTAAATCTCTCTATGTGTATATTAATACACTTCACTGCTTTTGCTGCTCTAGAGAACCCAGTCTAAGACAAATACCCACATCTGGTTAGTGGCTACCATATTGGACAACTCCTTGGCTCGGTGAAATTTGTGTCTGGCCCTGGGGAAATATTAGGCCATGGGTGTTATGGACGTGGATGCAGAGCTGTGAGCCAGAGTGAGAGCAGGACATGGGAGCCTGGAACGTCAACTGGATCCAGCCCTTCCAGGTGGAGATGAGCCCTGTCACCCCCCTAGAAGCTCTGTTCCCCCTTCAGTAATGTGGGGAGAGCTTTGCCCTCTTCATCATTCAATTGTCAGGGTGGAAATGAAACAGAGAGATTCCAAGGTGGTGCCTCTCTCTGGCCCATTTTTTCAGGTGGTCAAGGTGACATGGTGGGTGAAGCCTTGAGTCTGAAAGCCCTGGGAAGACATTCCTCCCTTTGGCACCCATTAGCACAGTGACTTTGAGCAAGCCACTCCTTTGACCTTCAGTCTCCACCTCAACAAGATAGACCCCAGCTTGGTGACAGATGGATAAAATCATGGACATGCAGTGTCAACCAGTCAGTTTCTAATAACACTAGGCTGCCTCCCCAGTACCGACTCCTGGCAGGTATCTGGGATACACTGTGATAAAATGATCATTTGATCATGATGTTTGAGAAATACTGAGTGGAGTAAGTTAAACTGGGTTCTTAGCTGCAGAACACCCAATGGTCTTCGACATGTAATTGTGAGCCATGAACACCCAGTTAAAGGAACACGGACTCCCAGTCTGCCAGACCATGTAAGGGTAATGCCACCCTGCCTCTCCCTGTGTCTTTGTCATGCTCCCTAATGTTTGTTATTAGTGCCCTGGTGTCAGGGAACACACTCACATGCACACACAAGCCTATACAGACACATACAGACATACATAAACACTCTTACTCAGAGACATAAACACACACTCATATACACACACATTCACACACAGAGATATACGGTCATACCAGAAACATGCATACACACATACTCATCCACGCACACACAGACACCCATACGCAGAGACAAACACACATGCACGCACATTTATACACACACAGAGACACACGCACTCACATTCATACATACATTCACTAAAAGGTACACACACTCATACATGTATACTCACACTCATACATAGAGACACAGTCACACACACATTCATACATACACTCACACAGATTTATACACACACACTCACACATACATACACAGATACTTATACAGTGACACACACAGGTACTCACATTTATACATGCTTACAAACACACTTGGTCATTGAAAAGACAAGAAAGAGAGAAAAGACCAAAATGGATGTCAGAAGAGACTCTGAAACTTGCTCTTGAATGTCCAGTAGCTAGAGCAAAAGGAAGAAATGACAAAGTAAAAGAGCTGAACAGAAGGCTTCAACAGGCAGCTCGAGAAGACAAAGTATTATAATGACACGTACAAAGGCCTGGAGTTAGAAAACCAAAAGGAAAGAACACACTTGGCATTTTTCAAGCTGAAAGAACTGAAGAAAAATTCAAGCCTCAAGCTGAAATATTGAAAGGTTCTATGGGGAAAATATTAAAGATGCAGGAAGCATCAAAAGAAGATGGAAGGAATATAGGGTCACTATACAAAAAAGAATATGTTGACATTCAACCATTTTAGAAGGTAATATATGATCAGGAACCCATGGTACTGAAGGAAGAAGTCCAAGCTGCTCTGAAGGCATTGGCAAAAAACAAGGCTCCAGGAACTGATGGAATACCAACTGAGATGTTTCAACAATCGGATGCAGACCTGGAAGTGCTCACTGGTCTGTGCCAAGAAATTTGGAAGACAGCTACTTGGTCAATCAACTGGAAGAGACCCATATTTATGCCTATTCCCAAGAAAGGTGATCCAACCAAATGTGGAAATTATACAACAATCATTAATATCATATGCAAGTAAAATTTTGCGGAAAATCATTCGAAAGCAGCTGCAGCAGTGTATCGACAGGGAACTGCCACAAATTCAAGCTGGATTCAGAAGAGGATGTGGAACCAGGGATATCATCGCTGATGTCAGGTGGATTCCGGCTGAAAGCAGAGAATGCCAGAAGGATGGTTACCAGTGTTTTATTGACTGCGCAAAGGCGTTTGACTGTGTAGATCATAACAAATTATGGATAACATTTCAAAGAATGGTAATTCCAGGGCACTTAACTGTGCTCATGAGGAACCTGTATATAGATCAAGAAGCCATCGTTTGAACAGAACAAGGGGATACTGCATGGTTTAAAGTCAGGAAAGTTGTGCGTCAGGATTGTGTCCTTTCACCATACTTATTCAGTCTGTATGCTGAGGAAATAATCTGAGAAGCTGGACTATATGAAGAAAAATGGGGCATCAGGATTGGAGGAAGACCTATTAGCAACCTGCATTATGCAGATGACACAACCTTGCTTGCTGAAAGTGAAGAGGACTTGAAGCACTTACTGATAAAAATCAAAGACCACAGTCTTCAGTATGGATTACACCTCAACATAAAGAAAGCAAAAATCCTCACAGCTGGACCAATAAGCAACATCATGATAAATGGGGAAAAGATAGAAGGTCTCAAGGATTTCTTTTTACTTGAATCCACAATCAGCACCCATGGAAGCATTGAAGACTAAGGTGCTCCTGACCCAAGCCATGGTGTTTTTAATCACCTCATATACAATGAATAAGGAAGATGGAAGACGAATGGAAGCCTTTGAGTTGTGGTGTTGGTGAAGAATATTAAATGTACCATGGACTGCCAAAAGAACGCTAGTGGTGTAGTGGTTAAGAGCTATGGCTGCTAACCAAAGGGTTGGCAGTTCGAATCTGCCAGGCGCTCCTTGGAAACTCTATGGGGCAGTTCTACTCTGTCCTATAGGGTTGCCATGAATCGGAATCAACTCGACTGCACTGGGTTTGATTTGGTTTTGGTTTGGCCAAAAGAACAAAGAAATCTGTCTTGGAAGAAGTATAGCCAGAATGTTCCTTAGAAGTAAGGATGGCGAGACTTCATTTCACATACTTTGGACATGTTGTCAGGAGGGATCAGTCCCTGTGGAAGGACATCATGCTTAGTAAAGTACAGGGTCAGCGGAAAAGAGGAAGACCCTCAAGGAGATGGATTGACACAGTGGCTGCCACAATGGGCTCAAGCTTAAAAATGATTGTGATGATGGCTCAGGATTTGGCAATGTTTCATTCTGTTGTACACAGGGTTGCTATGAGTTGGAACCAACTAGACACTACCTAACGACAACAACAATATATACACACTCATATACAGAGACACAACAGACTCATACACACACACACAGAGACACGCACACACAGAAACATGCATACACACATAAGCATATGCATATACACAGAAACACACACACATATACTCAGGCTCGTACACAGTCATACACAGACACACACATACACTCACACACATGTGTACACATACACACACGTGTGTGTTCACAGCCGAGTGACAGAAGGGCCACCCCTCTCTGACCTCTGCCCCTGCCCTGTCTCCCCTTCCCCCCAAGATTCTTGTCCAGCTCCTGCTCAAGCTCCACCCACAGCCCTGCCTGTCCACAACCCCTCTCTGTGGCTCCACCATGTGTCTTCACCACCTGTGCCCTAGTCTGTCCTCCAGGTCAGTGACAGGCAGGCTGCTCTTCGTCTCCCAGGGACAGTGAGCGATGAGTGAACAGCAGCGGAGCCGACAGGCGTCTGGCCCCTCGGGCTCTGTAATTAGAAATCCCCCATTTGATGGTGGCCTGCCACAGCTGCCTCCCCCTGAAACTTCTACAAGGCGCTCGTGCTAATGAGGATGCTGCTAATTACTTGCAAAATGATGAAGAAATCATACTGGGGCGATTGATGTGTACCTGCTGAGAGCCGGCAGACGCGTTTAGGCCTCTGTCCTGCCCGTGGTCCCGTTTCAGAAGAATGGTGCTGGCTTCCCTACAGGCCTGGAGGTGGGAAGACCATGGTGTCCCCTGCTCCACATCAGGACTGGGAGGCTCAGGTTTATCTCCCCAGCCAAGAACAGCCTCAGGGTCCCCTCACCCTGGAGGACCTGTGCTTCCTTCCCAAGGTGAGACCACCTTAGCACACCTCATTTCCAGAAAGTTCTGGAGCTGGGGCAGGACCCTGGTGATGGCTCGCCCTCTGTGGGCCTTGGTGTAGTGTGATGTCGCCTGCTCCCTGGCCGGGCTGGTGTACTGCTGGCTGAGGTGTTGAACCAGGTGGTGGGCGAGGGCTGGCAGGGGTTCAAGTCCAGGTCAAGGAGCTGTGTGCAGGGAGGCTGTGGATGTGGACAGAGGTCCAGGGCTTAAGCCAGCACAAAAGGCCAAAGCACCTGCCCGGGACCTGCCCCAGGAGCCCCAGCAGGTAAGGCTGGTCTACCTTCTGACCAGCGGCCGGTGGGATGACAAGAGTAGCTCCAGGAGAGGGGAGAGGTAGAGCTGTCTAACTGTCTTCATCATCCCATGGGGTGCGCTTGGGTCCTTCTGCATCCTGGAGGTGTAAGGAAGGCTCTTCCCTGCAGTTCCCACTGTGGCCACTGGAAAACTCTTCCCAGGCAGCTGGGTGACAGCGGGGCCCTCGTGACACAGGCCTGCCTCCAGATGCACTCCTGTCACTCTGAAAGACCTGAGACTCCACGTACATACAGTGCCTCCTGGATGGGCCTCCTGGATGGTGACCCCAGGAAGGGATGTCTGCCTGGCTCAGCCCAGCGGGCCTTTGACAGCAGGAGCTGATGTGCACGCTCCGCCATGAGTGTGGTCGTGAGTGGCTGGCCCACTTTATCACCACCTCTTCCCTTCTACCCCGGCTGCCGCAGCTGTCTCTTTCAGGGTCAGTGAGGCCCACGAGGTTCGGTTTCTGTGCCGGCTCAGAGAAGTCGAGTGTGTCTTAGGCTGCAAGCCTGGGACACCTGTTACTGGAGCCTCGCAGACACTTGGGGCTCTGAGAAGTGTGAGTGATTTTTATAGGAAAGGTAAGACCATGGGTGCTTACACACACGGGCACACACATACAAATGCATGCACACATGTGCAGATAATGTACACAAACGTGTGTGCACACATGCATACACACGTGTACATACATGGACACACATGCACAAGATGTATATACACACATGCACACACACAAGTATGTACACCATGCACACACAGTGCACACAATGTACACAAACACAATGCGTATACACACTTGCACCCACACACGCAACACACGTGTACACCATGCACACATACCCCTCTAATTGGAATCTCCATCCGACAAGCCCCAGCACTAGATGGTTTAAAAATAGCCCGGTTTGAAGCTGTCACTGGACCAGAATTTTCTTTGATTTTGCTTCTAATTATGAAACCTCTCAGCAGGAAGCCTCAAGCTGTCCTCTCACCCTTCATGTCTCCCTGAAAGGCTGTGGCTGTCACAGCCCTTGAACCCCACTCCCGGTAGCCCCAGGGACAGAGGGCAGGGGAGCTGCCTCACCGCGGAGCTGCAGGGCCCCCCAGCCATGAAAGACGAGATGATGCTCCCCACTTCCGCTGCCTTTTGTCCTAAGTCCCAGACACCTATCCTCAAATCCCTGCAGGGGCTCGGCCACCCAGGGTCCCCACGGGATGTGACACAGTCCTGCCTCAGGGGCTCACGGTCTGGGGAAAGGCCTAGCGACAAAAATACCATGCCTCTAATGGTCGGGATTCAACTTATAAAGCACCCAGCACCCTTTTGATGCTCACACCATCTTCATTCCCACTCCACGGACCAGGAGACCAGGAGCCAGATCCAGAAGGTGCCCAGTAATGAGCTGCTGCCTGAGAAACAGGGTCCTCCCATCCCACCCACAGCCCCTAGTGTGGGCTCCTGAGCCTCCTCTGTCTGTGGGAGGAAGAGCAGGGAGAGGGCCACGCTGGCTGAATGGAAGGTCCTCACACAGGGTCTTTTTCTCCTATAGTTAAATTTTTAAAAAACCTTTTTAGTTTGAAATGACTGTAGAGACACAAGAACTTGCAAAGATGGTACAGAGAGGTCCCATGCACCCCTCACCCAGTGTCCCCCAGTGGTTCCACCTTCCATGATTGTAGAACAGTATCAAAACCAGGAAGCTGACCTTAGTGTAAGGTGTGTGTCTAAGTCTATGACATGTTATCACGTGTGCAGGTGTGTAAAACCACCACCACAATCTACATGCAGAATGACTCTACCGCACAAACATCTCCCTCGAGACACCCATTATTAGGAGCCCTGGTGGTGCAGTGGGTAAGGGTAGTGGTTCAAATCCACCCAGCAGCTCTGTGGGAGAAAGACCTGGCAGGCAACTTCCATAAACATCACAGACTAGGAAGCCCTGTAGGGCAGCTCCTCTCTGTCACACAGTAGGGCAGCTCCACTCTGTCACACAGTAGGGCAGCTCCACTCTGTCACACAGGGTCTCCCTGAGTCAGAATCGACTCGACGGCACCCAACAACAACCCGCTGGCAGTCACACCCACCCCACCGCCCACTCCTTGGCAACCTCTAATCAGTCTCCCGTCTCTGCCATCTTGTCATTTGAACATGTTATATAAGTGGGAGCTTACAGTGTGTGACCTTCTGGATTGGTTTTTTTTTTTTTTTCACTCAGCATAATGCCCTGGACCATTAATTTTTGTGTGCATCAACAGTTTGCTCCTTTTTATTACTGAGTAGTGTTCCATCAAACGACTCATTGCATTTGGGCAAATCTGCTGCAAAAGACCTCTATAGTGTTAAAAACAAAGATGTCACTTTAGGGACTAAGAGGCGCCTAATCCAAGCCATGGTGTTTTCAATTGCCTCATACGCATGCGAAAGCTGGACAGTGAATAAGGAGGACTGAAGAAGAATTGATGCCTTTGAATTGGGGTGTTGGCAAAAAATATTGAATATACCATGGACTGCCAGAAGAATGAACAAATCTGTCCTGGAAGAAATACAACCAGAAAGCTCCTTGGAAGTGAGGATGGCGAGACTCCTCACATAACAAGGATCATGAAGATGGCGCAGGACCAGGCAGTGTTTCCTTCTGTTGTACATGGGGTCACTATGAGTCAGAAGGGACTCGACTGCACCACGCAACAACAACAATTGTTCCATGGTGTGGACGTACCACAGTGTGTCTAACCATTCACTCCTTAAGGAGCATCTTGGATTTTTTCAGTTCTTGGTTATCAGAAATAAAACTGCTATGAACAATCATACACAGGTTTTATGTGGATGTAGATTTTCATTTCTCTAGAATGAATTCCTAACAGTGTTATTGCTGGGCTGTATAGAGGAAATCCTGGTGATGTAGTGGCTAAGAGCTATGGCTGCTAACCAAAGGGTCAGCAGTTCGAATCCGCCAGGTGCTCCTTGGAAACTCTATGGGGCAGTTCTACTCTGTCCTATAGGGTCGCTATGAGTCGGAATCGACTGAACGGCACTGGGTTTGGCTTTTGGTTTGGTAGAGGAGTATATCGACAGGGAACCGCCAGAAATTCAGGCCAGTTTCAGATGAGGATGTGGAACCAGGGATGTCATTGCTGATGTCAGATGGATCCCGGCTGAAAGCAGAATACCAGAAAGATCTTTCCCTGTGTATTATTGACTATGCAAAGGCATTCAACTGTGTTGATCATAACAAATTATAGACAACACTGGGAAGAATGGGAATCCCAGAACACTTAATCGTGCTCATGAGGAACCTTTACATAGATCAGGAGGCAGTTGTTCAAACAGAACAAGGGGATACTGCACGGTTTAAAGTCAGGAAAGATGTGCGTCAAGGTCGTATCCTTTCACCATACCTATTCAATCTGTATGCTGAGCAAATAATCCAAGAAGCTAGACTATATGAAGAAGAACGGGGCATCAGGATTGGAGGAAGACTCATTAACAACCTGCATTATGCAGATGACACAACCTTCCTTGCTAAAAGTGAAGAAGACTTGAAGCACTTACTGGTGAAAACCAAAGACCACAGCCTTCAGTATGGATTGCACCTCAGCATAGAAAATAAATAAATAAATAATCCTCACAACTGGACCAATGAGCAACATCATGATAAATGGAGAAAAGATTGAAGTTCTCAAGGATTTCATTTTACTTGGATCCACAATCAACAGCCATGGGGACAGCAGTCAAGAAATCAAAAGATGCATTGCATTGGGCAAATCTGCTGCAAAGGACCTCTTCAAAGTGTTGAAGAACAAAGACGTCACCTTGAAGACTAAGGTGTGCCTGACCCAAGCCATGGTATTTTCAATCACATCATATGCATGTGAAAGCTGGACAATGAATAAGGAAGACCGAAGAAGAATTGACACCTTTGAATTGTGGTGTTGGCGAAGAATATATACCATGGACTGCCAGAAGAATGAGCAGATCTGTCTTGGAAGAAGTACAACCAGAATGCTTCTTAGAAGCAAGAATGGCAAGACTGCATCTTACATACTTTGGACATGTTGTCAGGAGGGATCAGTCCCTGGAGAAGGACATCATGCCTGGGAAAGTACAGGGTCAGTGGAAAAGAGGAAAACGCTCAACGAGGTGGATTGACACAGTGGTTGCAACAATGAGCTCAAGCATAACAACTGTAAGAATGGCGCAGGACGGGGCAGTGTTTCATTCTGTTGCGCAGAGTGTCGCTATGAGTCGGAACTGACTTGACAGCACCTAACAACAACAACATAGGGAGAAGTTCTTTTCTGCACATGAGGGGCTGCCGTGAGCTGGGATCTACTCGACACAGTGGGTTTGGTTTTTTGTTTTGAATGCTGACCATCTTTTCACGTGCTTTCTTACCATCTGTTTGTTCTTCCTGGTGAATTGTCTCTTCACATCTTTTGCTCATTTTCTAATTGAATTGTTTGTTGTTGGTTTTTTTACTGTTGAATTTTGAGAGCTCTTTATATATTCTAGATATGAGTCATTTGTCAGGTACATGTTTTGCTGACGTTTATCCCCGTCTGTGGTTTGTCTTTTCATCGTCTTAACAGGGTTGTGTGCAGAGCAAAGGTGTTTCATTTTGATGCAATTCATTTTATTGGTTTTTTTCTTTTCTGGATCATGTTTTTGGTGTCATGTCTAAGAACGCTTCCACAGCCCTAGGTCCTGAAGACTTCCTCCTAGGTTATCTTCTAAAAGCGTTACACTTTTGTAGTTTACATTTAAACCTATGGTCTACTTCGAGATGATTTTTATATAAGGTGTGAGGTTCACAATGAGGTTCATTTCTTTTTTTTTTTTTTTGCCTACAGATGTCCACTGGCTCTGGCACACAGCCGAAGAGACTATGATCCCTCTATCGTATTGTTTTTGCTTTGGGCGTATTTGCGTGAGTCTACTTCCGCGCTCTCCATTCTGCTTCCATGCTCTGTGGGTCTATTCCTCTGCCAACACGCGGTCTCGATTAATGTATCCATACGTGATTTCTGTTGTCAGTTGCCTCCGAGTTGGCTCCGACTCATGGCGACCCCACGTACAGCAGACGGAAGCGCTGCCTGGTCCCGAGCCGTCTTGAGGATCATTGTGTTTGAGTCCGTCGTTGCGGCTACCGTGTAGTACCTTCCAACCTTAGACGGCTCATCTCCCAGCACCATGCTGGACAATATTCTGCTGTGATCCATAGGGTTTTCATCGGCAGGTTTCTGGAAGTAGATTGCCAGACTTTTCTTCTTTGTCTTAGTCTACCATGGGTGACCCTGATGGTATTTGAAATACCGGTGGCATAGCTCCCAGCATCACAGCAACACGCAAGCCACCACATCGTGACAGACTGACAAACGGGCGGTGTTGTATCTTAGTGAGTCTTAAAATTAGGTAGACTGCTTCCTCCCAGTTTATTCTTCTTTTTCAAAATTGCTTTAGCAATTGTAGTTCTTTCGATTTCCAGATACCTTTTAGAATAACCTTATCTATGTCTACAAAACAATTCCTGGGATTTTGACAGGAATCATGTTAAACTTGTACATCAGTTTGGGGAGAATTGACATCTTCCCTATGTTGACTAACCCAGTTTGCGAACACGATCTGTCTCTCCATTTGTTTAGTCTTTGATTTCTTTCCTCAGCGTTCTGCAGTTTTCAGCATGTTTTGATGTGCTATTCATGTTTTGTTAGATTTACGCCTACTTGTACAATTATACCCAGTTGTACATGGTATTGTATTTTTAATTTCAGTTTCCATATATTCATTTTGCTAATATATAGGAATACAATTGATTTTTGTATCTGATCTTGTATCCTGTGACATTGCTGAACACACTTATTTGTTCTAGCGGTTTTTTGTTGCTTTTTTTTTTCCTTTGTAGATTCTGTGAGATTTTCTATGCACACCATCATGTCATCTGCAAATAGGCGCAGTTTCTTCCTTTCCCATCTGTATGCCTTTTGTTTTCTTTTCCTGCCTTGTTGTGCTCCTAGAAACCCCAGCTCTGTGTCGACTTGCATGCGTGAGGGTGGCTGTCCTCCCCCTAGGAAAAGGCATTCATTCATTCACGGTTCCCGGAAGACGTTGGCTGTGGATTTTTTGTAGATGCCCTTTATCAACTTGATGAAGCTCCCTCGTATTCTTAGTTTTCTGAGAGTTTTATCACCAGTGGATGAATGGGCATTCAATTTTATCCAATGCCTTTTCTGCAGTAATTGATATGGTCATGTATTCAGTCAGTTAATGTGGTGGGTTACATTGATTAATTTTCAGATACTGAACCAGGTCCAAAGCGCTAAAGTTCTACTTGGTCATATTATATCTAAATACTTACATAAACATACCTGCAAACACACACACACACATCTATCTATCTATATTATATCCATCACCCGTCTGTCTGTCTGTCCTCCTGTGGTGGCTTGCATGTTGCTGTGATGCAGGAAGCTACACCACCAGTATTTCAAATACCAGCAGGATCACCTGTGGTGGACAGGTTTCAGCTGAGCTTCCAGATGAATACAGACTAGGAAGAAAGGCCTGGGAACCTACCTCCTAAAATCAGTCAAAGAAAACCCGTGGATTGTGACAGAGGACTGTCCGCTACGGTGCTAGAAGATGAGACCTCTGGATTGGAAGGCACTGAAAACACACAGTGGCCAAAACAATGGACTGGAGCATACCAGCAACAATCGTGAAGGTGGTGCAGGACTGGGCAACGTGGGACCATCTGTTGTACAAGGGGTCACCATGAGTCAGAACCAACTGACGGCAACTAACGACAACAAATACAAGTGTGTGTGTGTGGTTTCTACTTGGTCGTATTTTGCTGAGTTTCTGCATCTATATTCAAGAAGGAGAGTAGTCTGCAGTTTTCATTTTTTATTGACTTTATCTTGTTCGGCATCAGGGTGTCCCTGGTTTCATAGAATAAGTTGGGAAGTACTCCCTGCTCTTCTATTTTCCGGAAGATTGAGTAGAAGCGGTATTAATTCTTCTTTAAACGTTTGGTAGATTCTGCATGAAACCATCTGGGACTGGAAATTTCTTTTTCAAGAAGATTTTAATTACAAATTCAATTTCCTTAATAGTTGTAGGGCTGTTCAGATTATCTGTTTCATGTTGGGTGAGTTATGGTAGCTTGTCCTTTTTGAGATTGGTCCTTTTCATTTGAGTTGTGAAATTTATGTGTGTAGAGTTGTTTGTAATACTCTCTCATCATCCCTTAGACGTCTGCAGGGTATGCATTGCTACTCCCCATTTCATTCCCGATAGAAGTCATTTTTCTCCTCTTTCTGTGTTTTCTTTGTGAGAAGCTTGTCAATTTTATTGATCTGTACAAAGAACCAGTTTTTTTAAGTTAATTTTCTTTAGCATTTTTCTGTTTTAAATTTCGTTGATTTCAGCTGTAATCTTTATTATTTCCTTCTCTCTCCTTGCTTTGGGCTTCTTTTATCCTTCTTTCCTGAGGTTTTTGAGGTGGGAGCTTAGACTTTTGGTTTGAAATGCTCCTTCTTTTCCAATGTGAGCGTTCAGTGCCCTGCTCTATGGGCATCTCACGACCCAACGTGCTGCGTTCTATCTCCCTGACCCATGGACTATTCGGAAGTGTATTTTTTACTTTCCCTGTGTTTGGGGATTTTCCTGCTATTGATTTCTGGATCCTGCCATGATCAGAGTGTATTTTCTGTATGATTTCAGTTCTTTAAATTTGTTGAGGTTTGTTTTACGGCCCAGGATTCAGCCTATCCTGGTATATGTTCCGTGGGCACCTGAAGAGAATGGTGTTCTGCTGTGTTGGGTGGGGCCTGCTATGAAAGTTGATTGGATCCTGCTGTTGAAGGTGCTGTTGTTCTCCTCTATCCTTGCTGATTTTCTGTCAGCCCTTTTCTATTTGTTCTTGAGAGAAGGGAAATGGTGGTGGCACGGTGGTTAAGAGCTACGGCTGCTAACCAGTAGATTGGCGGTTGGAATCCACCAGGTGCTCCTTGGAATCCCTATGGGGCAGTTCTACTCTGTCCATAGGGTCTCTATGAGTCAGAATCAACTCGATGGCAATGGGGGTTCTTTTCTGGTTGAGAGAAGGGTGCAGAATTCTTAACTGTAATTGTGGATTTTTCTATTTGTCCTTTCAGTTCTAACAGTTTTTGCTTCACATATTTTGAAGCTGTATTGTTTGTGGGAACCCTGGTAGTGCGGTGGTTAAGAGCTCGGCTCCTAACCAAGAGGTCAGCAGTTCAAATCCCCCAGCCGCTACTTGGAAACCCTGTGGGGCAGTTCTACTCTGTCCATAGGGTCGCTATGAGCAGGAATCGACTCGATGGCGACGGGATTGGTTTTTTGGTTTTGGTGCATACACACTTAGAGTTGTTATGCCTTCTTGGTGGGTAGGCCCCTTTTTCATACCACAATGTCCCTCTCTTTTCCTGGTAAATTTCTTTGCCCCAAAGTTTACTTTATCTGATGTTAATATTGCCAACTATGCATTCTTTTGATTAACGTTTCATGTTGTCTTCCATCCTTTCACTTCCCACCTATGTGCGTCGTTACACTTGGAGTGAGTTTTATTGTGATAAAATATATACAACATAAAATTTGCCATGTTAACTATTTCAAATGTATATTTCGGTGACGTTAATTACAGTCACAATGCTGCGCAACCATCCCCCTTACTTATTTCCCAGACTTGCTCATCACCCCAAACAGGAACTCGGGACCCATTAAGCAATAACTCCCCTTCCTCCCCCGCCCCCCAGCCCTTAGTAATCTCTGCTCTTTCTTCTAGCTCCGTGATTTTGCCTATTCCAGATATGTTATATACGGAGAATACAGTGTTTTCCCTTTGTGACTAACTTACTTCACTCAACACGGTGTTTTCAAGGTTCCTTCACGGTGCAGTGCCATTCTTTTTCATGGCTGAATGATACTCCATTGTATGTATTTGTCACCTTTTGTTTATCCGTTCATCTGTCAGCAGACACATGGGCTGTCTTCACCTTTGGCTACAGTAAATAATGCTGCTGTGAAGTTATACATATTTGTGCTCTGTATAAATATCTGTTTCAGTCCCTCCTTTCAGTTATTTTGCACGTATACCCAGAAGGGGAATTGCTGAGCCATATGATAAATCTACTTCTTGAGGGACCACCAAAGTGCTTCCCAAAGCGCATCCCCATTTTACATGGCCGTCCGAAATGCACAAAGGCTTCAGTGTCTCCACGTCCTTGCTAACTCTCGTTGTTTTCCTTCTTATTTTTATAATAGCCATCCTAGTGGTGTGAGGCGGAGCCCTGGTGGCGTAGTGGTTAAGAGATACGGCTGCTAACCAAAAGGTCGGCAGTTTGAATCCACCAGCCACTCCTTGGAAAATCTATGGGGCTGTTCTACTCTGTCCTGTCACTATGAGTCAGAGTCAACTGGATGGCAATGAGTTTGGGTTTTTTGGTCTAATAACTAATGCAGGACAGAGTGCAAAGCAAGAGGGAGTATGGAGGGCAAGAAGGCCGGACTGGACTTTAGTTTCTATCCCAAGAGCAGCGGGAAGCCAGCGTGAAGAGTGGACTGAGGGTGGGGCTGGCAGAGCAGCAGAGGCCACTGCAGCTGCCAAGGCCAGAGTGACGATGGCTCAGCTCTGGGGGAGGGAGACAAAGAGAAGGGGGAGGGCACCGAAAATAATTTAGGAAGCAAATGCACAGGGCTTGGTGACCAACTGGGTATGGGGGCACAGCTGGGGAGATGCTGTGAGCCTATCTTTATAATGGTGCCCTGCTCCCTAGGGAGGTGGCATCTTATCTCAAGGCTTTTAACAAAGAGTCTTTATACCTGCCGCCATCAAGTCGATTCCAACTCATAGTGACTCTATAGGACAGAGCTGAACTGTCCTGTACGGTTTCCAAAGAGCGGCTGGTGGATTCGAATTAGCTGTTAACCACTGCACCACCAGAGTATCCCCTATAATTTCCTTGAAGTCCCTGCGTAGTGTAAAGAGTTAACACTCTCAGATGCTGACTGAAAGATTAGCAGTTCAAGTGCATCTAGAGACACCTTGGAAGAAAGGCCTGGCAATCTGCTTTCAAAAGACCACAGCCATTGAAAACCCATGGAGCACAGTTCTACTCTGATACACATGGGGTCTCCATGAGTCAGAATCAACTTGAAGGCAACTGGTGACTGGTTTGTCATGTCCTTATTCATGGTAATCAACACACTAAACCATCACATGGGCACAGCACTTTACAGTGGAGACAGCACTTCCCACCTCCACTGGTTGCCCAGTGCTCTTCAGGGGCTCCCCAACAACACAATCCCAGCACGGTGGCCCCTACACCAGCCCCCTTTTCTTGGGGTGGGTTGTGCCGCTGGGGGCTCCCCGGATGAGTCCTGCTGGGGCAGACCCCTGGATATTCAGTGTTGTTCCCACACCCTGGCCTCCTCCCACCCCAACTGTGTGCCCTCCTCCCCTCCTCTCTGACCCCAACCTCACCTTCCGAGACTCAGCCAAACCGTCTTTGGGTCACTCCTGCTCTTCCATGGGGAGAAAGAAGGAAGGCCTCCTGGGTGGGCTTCAGTGAAACCGCTGAGCCCCTGTTTCACACGGCGTTACGGGGCAATCCTGGTTTGTGGGCTGATTTCTGTGCCTCCCTCACAACGGGCTTAGCTTCCTGGGACATGAGACAGTCGGTCATCTTTTGGCCACTCCCAGACCTTGGAATGCTGCAGGTCCACCGTAAGTGCGTTTTTGCTAAACGGCGTTTACAGACGTGAAAGCCAGCAGTTCTGCGGAGCTTCGTGTCCTGGAGAGTCCAAGCAGACCGAGGGGCAGAATCCGGGTGGGTGGGGCCGGTGCTGACATCACTGATGGGGGAGCTGACAAGTCAGAGCAGGCCAGAAGACTGCAGGAGGGGCAACTACCAGGATCCGGGGATGTCAAACAGGCGAGCTGGCACTGGGGGTGCTACCCGGGGGTTGGAAGGCTGATGCACCAGAAAGGGGAGGTGGGTTCCCCCAGACCAGAGTGATGGCAGAACACAGCTCTGCTCCCTACAGTTGCGGTTTCCAGAACTGAGGAGCTCAGCGGTCTGCCTGTGGGCTGGTGTTTGGATCTCTCAGGGTGGGTGATGAACACACCTGAAGGCGGAGGTACAACCTGGGGACGCTAGGAATCCGAGAAGTTGGTGGCTAAGGCCTGATTAAAACCAAACAGCTGCTGTCACGTCTACTCTGACTCGTGGCAGCCCCACGTGTGTCAGAGCAGAACTGTGCTCCGTGGGGTTTTCACTGGCTGATTTTTAGCAGCACCCAGGGAGTCCAAAGCCTGATCCTGTGGGGACATAGCAGTGAAGCCCCTTCCCCCAGCTCTGCCTGCCAGGCACCCCGTGGCACCTCCCACTGGCAGAGATGAAGAGGGAGCCAGATGGCTGAGCCCCAGCCCCAGCGCCACAAAGTAGAGTGTGGAGGTCGGGCTCGGAGCCAAGAGACCCAGGGCACACCAGCTTGGGCGGAAAGGAAGGCGATTTGGGGCTAACTGATATCTCCTGTGTGGTATTTTTTGCATTGACTTAAAAACAAACACCCACAGCTACCCACCCAAATGAAAATTTTGTCATTTTTGCTGCAGAATTTTTAAGTATAAAAGAAATGAGCAATTCTGAAAAAGCTGAAGTCTCCTTTGTTTTCCTCAGGCCCAGAGAAAAATTACTCTCTTAACTGTGGAGGATGAACTTCTAAGCTCTCTTTATGTGTATACCGCGGACAGTTATCAATGAAGACTTCATAGTATTGATTTAGGGGTTCTTAGGAGTCCCTGCCCCAAGTGTCTGTCAGTTTGTCGTACTGCGGATAAGACTAAGGTCTTATCCAAGCCATGGTGTTTTTCAATCATCTCATACGCATGAAAAAGCTGGACAATGAACAAGGAAGACCAAAGAAGAGTTGACGCCTTTGAATTGTGGTGTTGACAAAGAATATTGAATATAGCGTGAACTGCCAGAAGAACGAACAAATCTGTCTTGGAAGAAGTACAACCAGAATGCTCCTTGGAAGCAAGGATGGCGAGACTATGTCTCACATACTTTGGACATGTTGTCAGGAGGGATCAGTCCCTGGAGAAGGACATCCTGCTTGGTAGAGGGTCAGCAAAAAAGAGGAAGACCCTCAACGAGATGGATTGACACAGTGGCTGCAACAATGGGCTCGAGCACAACAAGGATTGCGAGGCTGGCGCAGGACCGGGCAGTGCTTCGTTCTGTTGTGCACGCGGTCGCTGTGAGTCGGAACTGATTCAACGGCGATGCAAATGGGTAAATGTTCGACTACTAACTGAAAGGTTGGTGGTTCGAACCTACCCAGAGGGGCCTTGGAAGGAAGCCCTGGTGATCTGCTTCTGAAAGTTCACAGCCTTGAAAACCCCGTGGAGCACAGCTCTGCTCTGAACACGTGGGCTCACCAAGAATCGGAGTTGACTTGACAGCAGCTTTTTTTTAAGTCACATGGAATGAATTATAAATAAAGAATTAGTATAAAACTGTGATAATTAATATGCTCTCTTGCTCTATGAATTCTACCTTTTACCTATTTCCACTCAAAATATGCTTTTGAGATCTATCCATATCATGACATTATATGGGTAATTGGCAACGTGGCCATATCAGACCTTATTTAGACAGACCCCTAACATTTGGTCTTGTTTTCGACTTTCCTTGTGAGAAACAACGATGTATCGGACATCTGCATACATTTACCTTTACACATTCCTTTCGTATTTCTGTGAGATTCTCAGTTCCTCTAAGTAGAACTGACGACTCAGATATTTAAACACACACAAGCAGTGTAAATGGTTAACACACTCGGCTGCTCACCAAAAGGCTGGAGGTTTGAGCCCACTCACAGTTGCCTCGGAAGGTGGGCCTGGTGATCTACTTCCGAAAAATCAGCCATTGAAAGCCCTGTGGAGTGGGGCTCTACTCTGACACACGTGGGGCTGCCACGAGTCAGGCTCGGAAGCGATTTGGTGGCAAGCGGTATACACGTAGGTGTGACTTTTTACTCACTCTTTGGTTTTTTTTTTTCTTATTTTTAAAATGCTGTACTGTACATAAAGGAGAATATAGACAAGATTTAACTAAATATTAATTTATTTTAAATACAGGTTGTCCTCACCTTACCACGTGTGTGAGTTAAGATGAACACACTCACGACCGTCCTTTTTCCCCTGTACATCTTGTCGTTAGCAATGTGTACTACGTGCGGCGTTGCAGCCCACGATTTACCGAGGACATCATCCTCAGATGTTCAGTCACAGACCTTCAATGTTATAATTTATAAAGATACTGATAATAAAAGGCAATAATAATGAAAACTCAAAAAAAAAAAAAGAGATACTCAACTTACATCTGAGCCGACTGGCTCAGGCTGGGTTCTCTAGAGAAGCAAAGCCAGTGAGGAGAGAGAGAGAGATTTATCTCAAGCAAATGGCTCACGTGGTTGTAGAGGCCAGAAGTCCCAACGCTGTGGGTCAGGCATTAGGCTGGAGGCTTCTCCTTACTCGCGAAGCTGAAGGGGCTGACAAACCCAAGATGATCGGCAGGCCAGACGGCAGGCTGCTGGCTCAAGTCCCAAGAAGCAGAGTTCAGATGATGAAGAGCCAGCTGTAGGATCCAGAGCAAGTGAGCAAACTTTGCCAGAATGACCATATATATATTGGACGCAGGCCATACCCCCAAGGAAACTCCCCTTAAAACTGATCACATCATAGAGGATGACTACATCATTACATAGCTGCCAAACCACCAGGAATCATGGTCCAGCCAAGTTGACACACAACCTTAACCTTCACACAGACCTACAAGTCATCGGAACAGAACCCTGTCATAAGCTAGGGTCTACCTGTACAAACTTACTCATTATAAAAAAATAAAAGCATTGACACTTTGATTGAATCTCCCCTTTTAGTTGTTCCTAGGCATTTTCATATCGAATTACCTGTTGTTTTACTATAAATTACACTGCTGTTAGTTCTCCTTTATATTATAGTTGGGGCATTGTATTGCAATTTTTGCAATAATATGTGCTGCTTAGATTATATTATCTCAGATTTTCACATCAGGGAGTAAAGGGGTGTTTTGCAACATCTGTCGGGTTTGCAGGTGTAGAAATTAAATCCCTACGACATGAAAAAAAAAAAAAAAACGACACGGGATACCCACATTTTCACCTTCGGTCCCCCAAAGCTGCACCCCACAGCACTGTGCCCTGACTGCCTTCTTCATCAGGCATTTTCCAGAACACAAAGGACCAAAGGATGGGGGATTCCCTTTAACAAGAGGCTCGCTCAGGAGGCCACCTCTTTCCCAGCATCCTCACCAGCCCCAGGTGGTCTCAGACATGTTGATTTTGCCTTTCTGATAGTGGTAAAGGGTTACTTTTGTTTAATTTGTGTTTTCCTGATTGTTGGTGAGTGTACACATTTTTCCCTGCCCTTGGCCACCTGGGAATTTCTGTGGTGAATTGAAGTACATATCTTGGGTCCACTTTTCTATTGGATTGTTCACTTTTTTCTTATCGATTCGGGACACCAGTGCCTTGTTATTTGTGTTGCAAGGTTTTCCTCCATGTTCGTTGTATTTCTTTTGATTGTGTTTGTGGTATCTTTTGTTTGTTTGTATCAAAGATTTTCATTTGTTATAGTTACATTCATCAATCTTTTTCTTCAATTGTTATTCTCTTTGTGTCTTGTCTAATAAGTTATTTCTTATCCTTAAGTTATAACGAAAATATCTCATGATTCTTTTGAGAAATTTTAAAGATTTTTTTAAATTATTTATTTAGGCCTTTAATCATACGGAATTCATTTTTATTGAATAGGGTGAAAGAGGGAATCTAATTTTTTTCTGATGGAAATTTCCCATTTGAAGTCGTCCATCCATTCTTCATGATTTGCAATTCCATCTCTATAATCCATCAGGTCCCCGTATATTCATTGTTCTGTTCAGGGCTATTCCGTGTTCTGTTTATGCCACATTGGTCCACTTGTAATTTACTCCACCAACATGGCCCAGTTTTATACGGTATGATTTCATAATACTTCTTGACTTCTAGCGTGCAAGTTCCTTCTCCTTCTGCTTATTTTCTTCTGAATTAATCTATCTACTCGGACTTTTACCCCCCTCCCCCCATATAAATTGGGGAAAGTGGTTTGTCAGTTTTCAGTCACAATGCTGTTGAGATTTTAACTGGAAAGCCATTGTATTTATTAGAGAATTTGGGGAAGACTTGCTACCTTTATAAGATTAGGTCTACCTACCTATGAACAGCTAACCATTTACGCTGGTCTTTTGTTATATCCTTCAGTACATTTTGTAATTTTGGAGTTTCTCTTTATAAAAATCCTTGTGTGTCACCTTGTACAAGGCAAAGTCATGGAAGCTCCATAGACACATCCAAACTCCCTGAGGTCCCGAATTCCTGGGCTGAGGGCTGTGGGTACCATGGTCTCGGGAACATCTAGCTCAACTGGCATTGGCATAACATAGTTTATAAAGAAAATGTTCTACATTCTACTTTAGTGAGTAGTGTCTGCGGTCTTAAAAGCCTGTGAGCAGCCATCTAAGATACGTCACTGGTCTCACCCCTTAGGGAGCAAGGAAGAATGACGAAAACTAAAGATACAAGGGAAAGATTAGTCCAAAGGACTGACGGACCACATCTACCACGGCATCCACCAGACTGAACCCAGTACAAGTAGATGGTGTCCGGCTACCACCACTGACTGCTCTCACAGGGATCACAATAGAGGGTCCTAGACAGAGCTGGAGAAAAATGTAGGAAAAAATTCTAACTCAAAAAGAAAGACTGGACTTGCTGGTCTGCCAGAGAGTGGCCAGGCACGCTTTCGGCTCAGTATGAAGTCACTCCTGAGGTTCACCCCTCATCCAAGGATTAGACAGGCCCATAAAACAAAACAAGAATAAACGGGATCACAAGCCCAGGGGCAAGGACCAGAAGGCAGGAGGGGACAGGAAAGCTGGTAATTGGGAACCCAGGGCCGAGAAGGGGAAGTGTTGACATGTAGTGGGGTTGTTAACCAATGTCATAAAACAACATGTGTACTAACTGTTTAAAGAGAGATTAGTTTGTTCTGTAAACCTTCATCTAAAGTACAAAAAAAAATTGAAAAAAAAAATCCCTATGCGTCTGTCATTAATTTTACTTCCGTTGTGTTGTTGTTGCTATTGTGAATGGACATTGTTCTCGGTTACATTTCTTTTTTGATGGTACGTGGGAACACTGCTGAAATGAGTCCACTCTAACAGTGATCACAGTAAAGGCAAATGTCTTAAAACGCAGACTATGTGAACAAGATTTCCATGGATTCACCTAGAAAGGTTCAAAGGAAAGCATAGCTGTTCTGCATTCAGCCGTCTGTTTTCATACATCGATCCCAGGACTCAGGGAACCGTTACCCAGGAATTCTCAGCTCTAACAGTCTATAGATTTCCCAGGATTCTCTAAGCAGACAATCATGTAATTTGCAAATACACCGCAATTTTAGCTCTTTCAATTGTCCGTCACCTCCTCCCTCTTTCAGATGGCAGCCTCCAGTGAATGGCTGAGCAGAAGTAGTGACGGCGAACCTTCCTGTCTTAATCCCTGGCTTTAATGAAAATGCTTCTCCAATTCAAACATCAATTTTCTAAAGTTCAGTTTCACCTGATGTTAATATTGCTACAATAGAATGAACTGTCTCAGAAGAAGTACAACCAGAATGCTCCTTAGAAGAAAGGATGGCGAGACGACGTCTCACCTATTTTGGACATGTTGTCAGGAGCAGTCAGTCCCTGGAGAAGGAAGGACATCATGCCTGGTAAAGTAGAGGGTCAGCGAAAAAGAGGAGCACTCTCGATGAGATGGACTGACACAGCGGCTGCCACAGTGGGCTCAGCCACAGCAACGACTGTGGGGGATGACGCAGGACCAGGCGGGGTTTAGTTCTGCTGTGCACAGGGTCACTGTGAGTCAGAACTGACCGGAGGGCACCTAACAACAACACCACCACCAATAGTTTTATCATGATTGGATCAACAAAGTTTTCCTGCTTCTGTTGTTGTTGAAGCAGCAGTCAGGAAATCAGCTGACACAGTGCACTGGGTAAATCTGCTGCAAAAGACCTGCTTCTGTTGGACTGATACATTTTCCTTCTATGCCTCAGCATATTTGGAGGTGATTCATTATATTTTTATCATTTCAGTGGTTACTTAGAATTATAATGCATGTAACTAAAGAATTTCCAAAAAAGAGAGAGTCGTTCAGAAAATCCATCTTCCTGTTGGCCATTATCCAGAACTTTCCGTGCTGTAACTAACCACTGCACTGACCCTTCTGTCATGAATTATTGCATAAGGCTTTGTCACCCATCTGTCAGTGGAGGCTTGCATGTTGTGATGATGCTGAACAGACTTCAGAGGAGCTCCCAGGCTAAGACAGACTAGGAAGAAAGGCCTGACAATCTACTCCCGAAAATCAGCCACTAAAACAACTATGGATCACAAGAGGCCGATCTCGTTGCACATGGTGTGGCCAGGAATCAGGGGCCAACTGGATGCCAGCTAACAGCAACCAGGCTTTCTCAGGAAGCAATTGCACCAGACAATGTTATAACCAGCTGGGGTGCTCTTATTCTCTCAGGGAATGAAGGTTTTCTCTTTGAAGTTCTACAGTTTCATTACGCTGTGTGTCATTGTGGGTTTGTTTACATTTCTCCTGCAAGGAACAAAGAGTGGCTCTTTCAGCTGAGGACGTGTCTATCTTTGGTTCTAGAATGCTCTTAGCCACAGTCTCTATGAATATCATCTCTCTCCCATCCACTCTATTGTTTCCTTCTGAGATGCTCTGCAAGCCTCAACTCCTCTCTTTTATATTAAGTGTCCTTTATTCTCAGGCTACATGTCCCTAGATCCACCTGTCAGCTCACTGACAGATTCGCTCTTAAGGTGAATGTCGCCCACCGACCAACTTATCCAGTGAATTTCTCTTGATGACCACTCAGTTCAATTTCCAGAATCTCTATTGCTTTCATTTTACAAACCTGCCTGTTCTTTTATAGTCTTGTTCTGCTCTTTCCTCCCAGTTTCTCCTACCTCTGTTGTCTGTGGCTGTTTTAGATATATTATGCTAAAATCTCTTTAAGTGGTTCTATTATGTCCAGATCTTTGGGTTCAAATTATCCCTTTCTTTGCTCTCTGTGTGATTTGTGGTTTTTGACTCCCGATTAGTCTGTGGAATCTCTGAGGTTCTGTAGGGGCATCCCCCCAGGATAGCTCCCGCATGCCATGTGGGTGTCACCACCCAGAGTTACATTTTATGCTGAAGTCGTGGATTTTTGTCCTGGAATCTTGGGGTTATATGGGCAGCACTGATTTAAACCTTACACCCCAGTATGTCAGTAGTTCCTGTTTCTCTTGGGGGACTGTTCTTCCAGTCACCTTGCTGTGTGTTGAGACGACTTCCTTTCAATGCTCCGGACCAGTGGGTGAGCCTTTCTCAAGCCCACTGTGAGCAGCTCCCAGCTTTGCGGGAAGCTCAGGTCCATCTCCCACACTTGTGGTCACGGGACCTTCATTCTCCCAGCCGCTGACACCAATGCTGTCAGCCTGACCCTGTTCCCCTGTGAGATGCCACCCCCACACTTCAAGCATGGCTTCCCTGATTGTTTCAGGCAGCTGAGGACTTTTTTTCTTGGTTTTAAACATTAGCACTTATTTATAACTAGGGGCAGGGCTTCAATTTTAATCAGTGTTTCATGTTTGAAATGGAGATGGGGACTCTCCTGCATTAGCTCAGACGGCCGTCGTGACTCCTGATTTTTCTTCTCTCGTGTTTGGATCCCACGCAGACCAGGCCTTCTCCATAACTTGTAGCTACTGGTGCGGTAGGCTCAGGAAATAACAGCAAATCTCCCACCTTCCTTTCCCTGGGGAGGTTTCTGTTCCCATTGCTCCATCCCTGCAGTACTAGGAGTAGCGGTAGTAGTAATGATGATAATAATAGTAGTAAAAGCAATAGTAGTAGCAGTGGTAATAATAACAGTGGTGGTAGTAATAATAGTAGTAGCAGCAGCAGTAGTGATAAAAAGTAGTAATAATTATGATAGTAGTAGTCCTGGTAATAATAACAGTGGTGGTAATAACAGTAGTAATAATAATAGCAGCAGGAGTAGTAATAATTATGATAGCAATAGTGATTGATAGTAGTAGTAATAGTAGAAGTAGCAATGTAGTAAAGCCTGTGAAAGCCAGAAGCTGTGTAAGGTGGAAACTTGTTAGAGAAGGAAAATGCAAATATCTCCCACTAAAGTGAGCAATATAAAAGTGGTAAGACTGCACTCTATCAAAGGGGGAAAACTTGTGAGACCTGGAAAAACAAGGCAATCCTGCCAAGTTCTGGCTCTCACTGGTTTCACTGTGTAACAGTAGTGAAAGCAGTAGTAGTAGTAACAGTAGTAATAATAAAGGTAGTAACAGCAGTAATAATAATGGTAGTAACAGCAGCAGTAGTAATAATAATGGTAGTGGTAGTAATAATACTACTTATAGCAGCAGTAGTAACGTAATAGTAGTCGCAACAGCTGTTGTTAGGTGCTACTGGGTTGGTTCCAACTCATCGCAACCTTACGTACAACAGAATGAAACGCTGCCCTGGTCCCGTGCCATCCTCTCCATTGTAGTTATGTTTGAACCCATGGATGCAGCCACTGTGTCACTCCATCTTGTAGCAGTAGTAGTAGTAGTAATAAAAAAGTAGAATAAGTAGCAGGTGTACTAAGAGCAGTGGCAGTAATAATACCGACGGTAGTGGTGGTGGTGACAGCAGCAGCAGCAGTAGTAACAATTGTCATAGTAGTAGTGACAGGTGTACTAACAGCAGTGGCAGTAATAATACTGACAGTAGTGGTGGTGGTAACAGCAGCAGCAGCAGCAGCAGTAACAATCGTCAGAGTAATAGTGACAGGTGTACTAAGAGCAGTGGCAGTAATAATACTGACGGTAGTGGTGGTGGTAACAGCAGCAGCAGTAGTAACAATCGTCAGAGTAATAGTAACTGTTCACCACTGTGCGACTAGCCCCTCAGGTGGCTGCAGGGCCTCAGTCATCTGGGCAGCAAACGAGCACATGCCAGGCACTGTGCAGTGCTTTCCCGCCATCACTCATTTGTTCTCACAATGACCCTATGGGGCAGGTATGGCCATTGATCCTCTTTTGAGAATGATAAGAATAGAGAGGTACCTAAGCTGACAGAGGTCACATAGACAGTAAGCGGCAGAGTCAGGACTAAAGCCATGGTCGTGATGCCAAGTGAGTTGGAAAGGCAGGCATCTGGGCTCAGGAATGTGTCACCTGAACAGGGGTTCTCACGTACCGATCACTGAGCGCTGTGGACAGGCACCTGCCTTGAGAGGCTCTCGTTCTACATGGAAGACAGTACAGAAAAAGACCATCAGAGGACATTGAAGCAAACAACAGGCGGAGCATGGGTATCGTGGGTACCCCAAAGAGGGCCCCTAGGAGTAATGGTGGGCAGGGTCCCAGGGAGCTTCCTGAAGCAGTGGACGTGAGCTGAGCTGTGAAAGTGAGGAGAATCACCCACGTGCGGGAAGAGGTGTCTACTCCGGCGAAAGGCTCAGCGTCAGCGTCACTGGGGACAGACAACTGCAGGCAGATGGGTGCTGCAGGGAGACGAAGAGCAAAGGGACCATGGCAGGCAGGGAGAGGGCAGGAAGGGGCTTTCTCGCCATGTTGGTGACCCTACACTTGGCCCTGTAGGAAATGGGGCCAAGGTGGGGGGCTTCAAGTATGCGGAGGGCTAAAGAGAGACTACACATTGAGCCAGCAATTGTTCCATTTGCTGTCAAGCAGGCTCCCACTCATGACAACCCCATGTACAAGGAAACCCTGTTCAGTCCTGTACCATCTTCATGATCGCTGGCGTACTCTAGTCCATTGTTGCGGCCACAGTGTATTTCGAGTGCTTTCCAGCCTAGGGGGCTCAGCCTCCAGCTCTATATCAGGCAATGTCCTGTTGTGATCCATAGGGTTTTCACTGGCTAATTTTCAGAAGTAGACTGCAGGCCTTTCTTCCTCACCGGTCTTAGTCTGGAAGCTCCACTGAAACCTGTCCCCCATGGGTGACCCTGCTGGTATTTGAATACTGATGGCATAGCTTCCACAGGACAGATCGACAGAGAGGGGGTTGTGCTAACAACTCAGGGGGTCTTTTTTGCAAATGCATGAGGACTCCAGTGTCAGAATGACTGTTTACACCCTGCACAGACAAGCTGTATACCGAACAGACCTTGAGAATTTTCTGGTTTCTGTAGCTGGTGCCTGGACACCCCTGAGTCAAGGGAGAAGGCACCCAAGTTGTGAGGCAGATATTCTCAGCACCATCTACAATGCCCCCCGAGGATGTGGGCAGGGCTCCGCTTTCTCCCAGTTCAGGGGGAGGGGGATACAAAGTACCACTAGCGACAGCAGCACCCACAGTGTGACCAGGAACAATACGAATGGGGGACTTAATTTGAAAAGAGACGTGGCCGTGATCTAATTTGAGCCACCGGGTTAATGCATTTCCCCCCTAATTTCAACCTTGGGTGCACCGCGTTCAGTTCACCGCGTTTAGTCGCACTCATCCGCACAGCTCGCAGTCAATGTTCTCAAGTCACTTTTGTGCATAAAGTTGTTTGGTCTTAACTTGATTAGGGGCTGCAGGAGCCTGGGTCGGGCCCTTTCTGCAGGACGGCAGCTGCCGGGGTGGGGGCTACAGCTGGTGGGCAGGCAGGGGCTCCTAAGATGGAGAGCACCCACCCATTCACGCATGCATTCACTCAGGCATACACACATTCATTCAGCAACTACTTCCTGAGGGCCTGCTCTGTGCCTGGCACCTGGCTCAACGCGGCCCAGGCCTTGGAGGACCCTTGGGTCTCCTGGGACAAGCGATGAACTCAGTGGGGGGCTTGGGGGGCCTTTCAGGCTGGTGAGACATTTGTCTGGCAGACTAGGAGGATTCTGGGCAGAGGTGTGAAGGCGGGAAGCCAGGCACCCCCTCCCAGAGGGCAGCTGGGATGGGAAGGCTGGTGCTGGGAGAACGAAGGTGTCCTCGGCTGGCATCCTCCAGAAAGGTGTCTGCAACCTTCATTCTGGAGGCGACAGGCAGTATGGGGTTTAATTTCGGGACTTACAGGCAGATGTTGGTGTCTCAGGGCAGAGCATCTCAAAAGTGGATGGGCAAGAGGACCACCTGCAGGTCTGGGAGGGGCCTGGGAGCCTGCATGTCTGCAAGCTTGCAGGTGACTCTGGGGCCGCTGGCCCAAGAACCACTCTCTGGGTAGTGAGATGAAGAAAGAAGCCTCCAGAAACCAGTTTGGACAGAGATAGATGGCAGCAGAGCTGGGACACAACAGCCCCCAGGGAGGACAGATGCCAGGTGCCTCGGCCTGCTTCTCCCCAGCGCCTCCAGGCAGGGGTCTGTACAGTAGGGTTGGCTTCCTTCCTCCCTCCTGCTCTTCCTGGTGTTCATTCATTCCTTTCTTCCTTCCTTTGTTCACAGGAAACACCAGGAGGGAAAATGCACTGTTAGCGAGTACCTGGCTCAGCCTGGATGAATGCGACTGGCAGGAAACCCCATAGGGCAGGCAGACCGAGGTCTACAAGTCCTCCTCCTCCAGGAAGCCTGCCTGGCTGCTCCAGACACAATGAGGAGCACACCTTGTGCGCAACTCTGACTGCACTTAGTACCTGTATGGATGTTCCAGCCTCCTCTCTGCACCCCAAACCTGCCTCCCACGGGTTTCCCAGTGAGTCCTAGGGGCTGTGTGGGCAGAAGGCCCAGGTGCTTCTTGTCCTCTTGTCCAGCTTCTCTTAGTCCCCCAGCTCTGCTGTGACTCAAATACCACACGTGAGGGGCTCTTAAGAACAGAAGCTATTTGCTCACAGTTTGAGAGACTAGAAGTCCAAATTCAGGCGCCGGCTCTAGGGGAAGGCTCTCTCTCTGTCGGCTCTGGGGGAAGGTCCCTGCGTCCAGTTCTCTGACCCCGGGGACCCTCGGCTCCTCGGCAATCTTCAGGTGGCACCTGCGCTTCTCTGTCTCCGCGTCTGTGCTGTGCTTTGTACCACTTGGAAGCGAAGAGGTTTAGCACCCAACCTGCACCAACGTGGCCTCATTAACTTAACAGAGAAATGTTTCCAAACGGGATCACATCTACGGGCATATGGTCAGGACGCCGGGACATATTTTGGGCATACAACTCAACTCATAACAGTGCTCAACTCAAAGTCCAGCTCCAGTGGAAACCCTATAATGGCCTTCGGACCTGGGGTGCTAGTTTTGGGGAGGGGTCGGGCCTGTCCAGGACAATAGGGCTCCTCACTAGTTGCATGAAGAGACCCTGGAAAGCAGGCGAGGACGGGACCCTTGGTCCCCAGCCCAGCTGGCTCTCCTGGAGAAGGCAGGGAGCGGGAGTGGAGGAGGTGGATTAAGCACGGGCACACGAGGCGCAGGGCCGTTACAGCACCCGCTCACGTCTCTGTGTCTTTCAACCAAAGCAGAAAGCCCCGATTCCCGGGAGGGTCCCTGTCCGAGGCGGGGAGGCGCATGCTTTCCGGAGGACCGTTCCACGTGCTTCATGACGCACGGCTCAGTAACGAGGGTGGAGCCTGCCAGACCCAATATAACCCGAAATTAAAGAAAAATGGAATGTATTAAAAATGGATGGCAGAGTTAATGGAAGGTGTCAGCTTGACAGCCCCAGACTCCATACACTGCCCCCAGATCAGGATAAGCCAGCCTGGGTGCCCCAGTCTGCTCTCCCTGCCCACCTAGGGGCTCAAAACAGCAGGAAAAAAGCAAGCTAAGGGAGGGTGCTGAAATCGCTCTAGAAATTGCTGGCGTCTCGGCAGCCTTCTCCCCTCTCCTCTATTTGCAGGGTCTGCTCTCCCACCCCCGAGGTGTCCCCTCACTTATTGGGGAGTTCGATCCCCTCCCAAGTCCCAGGGCAGAGTTCACCAGGTGAGGGCCACTGAGGCACACCCAGGCCACATTTGCTTCTTGCTCTGTGTTCAGGCTCCTCCTCTGTACCCCCCAGGTCCCTATGTCCCCTGAGAATCGGCTCTAAAGGCCTCTGTGCCCTCACTGAAGGCCCTAGAAGGTGCATCAGGGTCTGAAGGCAGAGAATGAGAGCCTGGGTGCCCTTCAGAGGCCCGGGCCACATGACCACCAAGTAAATGGCACCCCTTCAGCTGTGCCATGCCCACCACATGGCTGCACGGGGCCATCCTGCCTGCAGAGGCTCCAGACCCCAGCTGATGCAGCGGCCTTGAGCGGTCAAGTACAATTGCCTCTCGGCCTCCATTCCTTCTCTTCCAGGAACTCTCAGCCACCTGGACGTTGTCAGAGAAGTCTCTGCTCCCTCATTCCCTCCATGGAGGGTGGGCAGGCCTCAGCCCGGGCTGGGGCAGAGCTGAGGGGGAAGAGAAGCAGAGTCCTCAAGCCTGACCTGGCCTGGATCCAGCAGTGCCTAAAGGGGATCCACCCCGGAGTTTTCAGTTACATGATCATTGAATCACACACACATACCACAAATAGACACCACACACATGCACACAAACCCACACCCACACAACTATACACAAACTGCACACATACCACATACGCACACTCAGACCACACACATACACCAATTATGCACACAAATACACAACTACACATATGGATCAGTTATACACACAATTAAGCACACCACACACACATCAGTTATACACACAATTACACGCACAAACACACACACACACACCACACACATGCCAGTTATGCACACAATTACACACGACCACACACATACACCATACACACACATGCCAGTTATACACAGAATTACACATACACCCCATTATTTTTCTCTTACTCCAGTTTGCATTAGTCTTCCACCTCCCCATCCCCCGCCTCCCCCACCCCCATCAGAAAAAAAAAAAACTGCTGTCATCGAGTTGATTCTGACTCATAGCAACCCTAAAGGACAGAGTAGAACTGCCCTGTAGGGTTTCCAAGGAGCAGCTAGTGGATTCGAACTGCTGACCTTTTGGTTAGCAGCGAGCTCTTAACCACTGTACCACCAGGGCTCACGCCTCACCCCCCCCCCAACCCCAGGTAACGGTAAGTCTCTTATCTGTTACTGAAATGGACAAGGAGGTTGCCTTGGGCATGAGGAGGGTTGACCAACTCTACAAGTAGGACACAAACCAAGGGCACATAGGCAGGTTCAGAGGAGACGCCCTGGCACTCAGGTGAAGATGAGAGAACCGAGGGATGAAACAGAAGAATAACAAGGCCAGCGAGCACCTTTTTGGAGACCAGCATCAAAGGGGCAGGCAAGGGGGGGTAACGGTGCTGGGGGTGAGGCAAGGACCACTTGGAGGAGGTGGTCCTGCCAGACAGAAAGAGCCTGCACAGGGGGTCAGATTCAATGCTGCCTCAGACCCTATGGTGCTTCTTACATTTCCACAGAGTCTCCGATGCTGCGGTCCCCTGCAGCGTCAGCAGGACTTAATTGTTTATTTCTCGTGAATAGAACCAGGCAGTAAGGGAGGGTTCGCAGCTTTAGACTCCAGGACATAAAAGGCACTGTGGCTTCCTTTAGTCTCCCTGTCTGTCCGTCTCTCTCCCTGTCTCCCTGTCCCTCTGTCTCTCTCTGATCACTGCTCTGAGAGAAGCCAGCTGCCACTGAAGCAGCTTTGTGGAGAGGTGCATGTAGTGAGGAACTGAGGCCCCCTGCCAACAGCCATGTGAGCAGCCAACTTGGAAGCAGATCCAACCCTAGTCGAGCCTTCAGCTGATAGCAGCCCTGCTGATTTCTTTACTGCAGCCACACCAGAGACCTTCAGCCAGAACCACCCCGCTACACTTCTGTGAATTCCTGGCCTCAGAAACTATGTGAGATCATAAATGCTTGTTGGTTTAAGTCCCTAAATTTGGACAAAAGCTAATAAAGTTCTACCTTCTGCCAGTTATCCAGCCTCTCTATTTTCAGTCCTTAAATCTGTAAAATGTAGAGGAAACTAACCCTACAGCATTGCTACAGAAAGCACACACACACACTGACACCCATGTGCACACACACACACATACTCGCACACACTCACATATACACTCACACCCACACTCACACACCCATACTTAAACACACTCATACCCACGCTTACACACCCACACAAACACTCACACACGCATACACACACACGCAGAGTCCTTGGTGTCATTGCTGACCCACAGCCAGGGCTCACTGAGTAACTGGTGTCACTATTTTGTTGTGAAATATGAGCTCAGAAGTGTCAAAGCAGCTTTCGCTCCAGTCGGCCAGAAGAAGACCTGAGGCCACAATGAAAGCAGCCACTCCGGCAAGCCTGGCCCTGTGACACATTCCATCTCCTTCCATCTCAGAGGGCCATGCTTCGGGGTGGCTCCCAGAACAGGAGGAGGGGGGGGTGTCAGCATTGTCACTTCCCAGCTGCACGACCCTGGGCGAGGCACTTGTCCCTACGCCTCAGTTTTCTTGTTTTTGAAGGGAAGCTGGGATAACTGGCTGTGCGATTGTTGTGAGGATCAAACAGAACCACGTATGTCTTCTCCATGGCAACAGCAAGGAGGGGACGGACATCCTTGGGGAGAGGCTGGGAGCACCATGGACTCACACCGTGGGGAGGATGGAGGGGCCCCTGCACTGATAGGTGGGGAGCAGAGGAGCCGCTTGGGGCGTGAGCCCTGTGGGGAGGCCAGGAAAGATGGGGCTGGGCCTTCTGGACCAGGGGTGGAGGCTCCCTGCACCCCAAGGATGCAGCAGGCAGCCTGTCGGGCTGGACCACTTAACTGGCCGGAACACAGCACTTCTTCTTGGAGAAGGGGAGCTGGCTGCAGGTGTTGCTTTCCTTTGTAGAACTGGGAAGTCCTCTTTCCTACCTTCACTCTGGCCAATTAGTGTGTCTCAGGCTATAAAAACAAGAAGAAACAGCTGAGAGAGAGCAGAGAAGGCCCGGCGGGGCAACTGAGTGAGCAGGCATTTTGCCAAACACAGTACTTATGTTCTCTTCTGGGCGTTTTATGGCTCTTTCTCCCCTCGCAGCTGTAGTAACAGTGATGGAGCCTTTTCTCCCTGCCCAGCACAGAGTCCCACCCACTGGAACTCACGCCGGCCCCGAGCAGGAAGGCTGAAGGGGCCTGGTGCCGACCCCCTCCTTCTTCAGCAATTCCTCTCAGCCAAGATTTTTGCTGAGCACCAGGGTGGGGGTGGGGAGTTCCAGGCACCAGGATGGGCGTGGGGGGTCCAGGTGTGAATCAGACGAAGCCTGGAGAGAGGAGGGGACCCGCCCTGAGCTCCCCAGCAGGGAACAGGTGGGCTCTTCAGGAGCTCCCGCCATCCAACCTGTGACACTACGTTTAATACAAGCCCAGGGGGTTGGGACAAAGAGGGCATGGGGTGGGGGAGCTGGCAGACCCCTAAGGTGGAGAAAATGCAGAGGCACTCCTGGGAGTGCACCTGGGTGGCCACCGCAGAGTCTGCCCTTGAGTGGTGTGCTGAGCCGTCAACTGCACCTTCACTACCCCGCTCTGCCCTCCACCCCCCAGGCCTGTCATCAGCTACAGGCCCTGGGCCAGCCGTGACAGTCACCTGGCCAGCAGCCGGTGTGAGTGCGGGTCCTAGTTCTGCCACTTACCAGCAGTGTGATGTGGGCAGGCTGCATGGGCTCTCCGGTGTCCTTGTCCTCACTTGCAAACAGGTGTGCTGACTGCTGCCACCTCGCTGAGCACCAGGGCCTCCCTGGGGCTACACAGGTGGGCTGTCACCCAGCATGGCCAATCTGCCGTGGCTGGCCCTGGAAAAAGGCAGCCCCTGGTGCCCGGAGGCTGGGCACCTCTGCCTGCTGGGCTGCATGCTGACTGCTCAGCCTCAGCCAGCCCCTTCCTCAGGGGCACCTCTGTTTCCTGTCTGCCAGAAGGACTGAGCGGTCTGCCTAGTCAAGTGAGGCCACGCCAGGCCAGGGGCTCTTTGAGCTTTGCCACCCGTCCCTGTGAACGCTCTGCCAGCTGTCCTCTGGCCTGCCTTGTGGTTTCCATTTCCAGACTCTGCACTGCGCTGTGAAAATGCACAAGAGGCTCTGGCATCCCTGCTGAACCGTTGCCTTGAGCGTTTCTGTCCCTGGAAGAGGCGTCAAAGGGGAGAGTCGCCTTCCCGGCAGGCGCCTGAGGCGCTCATGTGAGGTGATTGAAGACGGAGCTCCAACTGGAAGGAGTCTGATGCCTGAACTTATCAGGGACAGCCTCCCAGGCTTCCAAGTGTCTTTACTAAAGCAGCTACATGACATCTTTCTTGTCACTGAGGTGCGGAGGAGACGGGGCCGATCAGATCTGATTTCCTTGCTCGGCCCTGCTGAGATTAAGGGCTGTGGCTGTCACTGCTCAAAGAGAAAGCCAAGTAAGCACCCCTTGCTCTGGGAACGATGGCCCATAACTGGTGGGAGAGGACCACAGCAATGCTCCACCTTCTGGTGGTCAAGTTGGACATGGGGATGCTGGGTGCTCTTGTGGCAAGAATGCTCGGGGGGTGCCGCTTAGACCCAAGCATTTCTTATTGTCTTCTTCGGTATTATACTTGCCAGGTAAAGCTCTTGTCTCTTTGAGGTTTGTGCTTTGGCATTTTAATGCAGAGCTCTGCTTTTTAATCAGAGGATAATTGAGGGGAAGATGCTAATTTAACTCTCTGGCCGATTTGGTCTGGCAGTAAAAGACAAGGTCCCTACAGAGTGCAAGGCACTGTGCTAGTTGAGCAGGGAATAGAGGGACGAGTCGATGTGGTCCCAGGCACTGGAGTTTGAAGCGTTGGAGGGAAGAAGATTGTGGTAGGTGGACGCATGCTCCCCCTCAAGAGCTATCCACATCTAATCCCTGACACCTCTGGACAGGACCGGACTTACTCAGGGTGGCCAATGGCTCACCAGGGTCCCAGCCAGAAAGTAGAAGGCTCAGAGTTGAGCCTGAGTCTAGGGAACAGCCGAGACTGGCTTTTCACAACAGGACAACCTAACCCCAGCCTGGTCCAGGAAGCAGAGCAGAGCACAGAGCTGTGCCAAAAGACACAGACAGGGGTACTCGGCTTCAGGGATGGCCACGCCAGGCACTTACATGGTGGAAATGTGGCCCAGAGTGGAGGAATTGCCAGGGGCTCTTGCAAAGGGCCAGAGACCTTGCCCCTGAGCCTGGTGCTTTTGTATTCCTCTGCAGAATCCAGCGACTCTTGGAGCCAGAAGTTCTTTGAATATGGAGGGGACTTCCCATGCTGACCTGAGAGATGCCCTCAGGAGGGGCGGCAACCCCAGCCCTCGTGGGTGTGGAGTAGTTTGCACCCCCTGTGAAAGCGAGGAGGCAGGAGAGTGTCCCTTGCTACCACGGACAGCACATGCCTCCCTGCTCTCACCAGAAGCGGAAGTTCGGAACGTGACTCCACGGCTGTATGGCTGGCCAGGAACGTGGTCTGCCCAGGAGCCAGCTCTTCATTTCCTTCACCTCGGCTCATTGGAAACCAGAGACAACAGCCGTGTTGGTGTCTTCAGGCCAAATTCAATGCAAACTCCATTTCCCCTCCACGGAGAAGACACCCACTCCCGTTCTGAGTGAGGGGTGTCGGCTACCAGAATCAATTTTTTGGCTCCTGCACAGCCCGGAGCTGAAGTGACAGGACTTGTATTGAATCGCGCCCTTCAGCATTGTGCTTATTGGATAAGTGGGAGCCAAAAGCTTTCAGTGTTCTCTCTCTCTCCTCCTCCTGGCATGGAGGGGCTCAGTTTAGATGCTAGGCAGGGCTTGTGCACAGAAGGCACAGGCAGCCTGGACACAGTCCCTGAGCTCATTTCAGAATGGCGGCCATTTTCTGCTTAAGTCTGATATCACCGGGTTTAAATTTGCATCATCATCAACCCTGCCCTCACCTGCACCAGGACAAATATCACCTCCACCCTCACTTGCCCACTGTGCGTCCATCACTCCACCCGCACCTGCCCACTGCGTCCATCACCTCCACCCTCACCTGCCTGCTGTGCGTCCATCACTCCACCCGCACCTGCCCACTGCGTCCATCACCTCCACCCTCACCTGCCTGCTGTGCACACCATCACATGTGTATGGCCTTGGAAAAATCACCATTTCCCCATCTCTGTTCCATAGTTTTTGAATCAGCTCCCACATCTCCTGCCCTCTTTGTCTCTCATTATTTTGTGACGATCTAACATTATTTTGCTATGTCCATTAACTGGAGAGCAGGTGAACATCTCATGGTGTAGGCATACAATGGAATAATTAGTCAACAATAAAAAAGAAAAAACAAGTACGGATGCATTCAACAACATTGACGAATCTCAAAAACACTACGTTGAAAGAAAAGGTCAGATATGAGCGTGTGCACGTTGTATGACGCCACTGAAGTGGAGTTCTAGAACAGTCACCACGAATGTATGAAGGACAGAAATCAGAACCACGGGTGCCTCTGAGGGCGAGGGGGACAGAATGCCAAGGGGCACGGGAGAAACTTCTGGTGTCAGAAATGTTCTGTATACAATTGTCAAGTCTAATCAAACTGGACACTTTAGATTTGTGCATCTTATTTTATAGATATTGTACCTCAGTAAGAATAATAATGATTAAAAACTGATACATGCAGTCTTAAACATCTCATGGTTGAGGGAACGTCCGCCTCTAACCACGACGGAGTAGGTGGTACAGGATTATCCCTCCCACCATGATCAACTATGTCGGTGGTGCTGTTAGGTGGTGTTGAGTCAGAGCAACCCCGTGACGGAGCAGAACTCCCCCGTAGGGTTTTCCTGGCTGTAATCTTTATGGAAGCAGATTGCCAGGTTTTTTTCCCGCAGAGCCACTGAGTGAGTTCAAACTGCCAACATTTTGGTTGGCAGCCAAGCGTTTAGCCATTTGCACCACCAAGTCTCCTTATAATCAACTATAAAGCTTGTCAAAATAAAGGAAGAAACTCTTTTCAACAGTATTATCAGGCAGCATTAGAATGCGATCCATGAAGACTAAGGAAACTCTTAAAGCAAAGCCCATGAGTGTCTGGCAATCTGCCCGGGGGACAATTTTTGACCATGACATAGAGAGCTGGGGTTCAAGCAAAGCACAGCTGTCCCTCTGAGCTGACAAAGCAGAAATGAGCCTTCAGGGCAATTGAAGCAGTTGGACTCTGTGGGGCAGGGAATCAGAGAACAGGGATTATCCCTCCCACCATAATCAACTATGTTGGTGTTGTTGTTAGATGTTGTTAGAACACAAGAAACGCTGCAAGTTTTGAGTAAGAACCAAGCCCTAGAGTAAGATCTACTCTAGACTCCCCCTAACAATGGCTAGAACCAAGGCCCTGACAAAAGATGCAGGGGAGACAGTTTGTCTGTTGAGTGCCTCCTAGTTAGAGGGGTCAGCAAAACTCCCTGGTCTGTCCTTGGATTCTCCCTAACAGTACAAAAAGCCAAGCCTACACAGGGTCAAGGTGATCAACCTGTAAACTGTCTGCCAAAACAAGAACCAACTTTCATCAAAGAAAGACAATGGAATCCAGATTCTTTACAACAGATTTAATCACAGTGCCTAGAACTGAATCAAAAATCACTAGACAACACTGAGGGCTAAAAAATGTGATTTATGATCAAGAAAAATGAAGCAGTCAACGGAAATCAAGCTAGAAATGGCCCAGCGGCTGGATGCGACAGGTAAAAACTTTACAGAGGTTATTGCAAGTTTGTAAAGGAAGATAGCTTCAAATAACGAAAGGAAATATAATCTTAGTGACCAGAGAGAGACTCTCGGCAGAGAAATGGAGACTATAAAAGAGACCAATGGAAATTCTAGAACTGAAAGCTAAAATAGCTGAAATGAAAAATTTGCCAAATGGGCTGTACAGAAGATTGGAGATGGCAGAAGAGTCTGTGAATTTGAGGACAGATCAATAGAAATTATCCCATCTGGAGAATACAGAGGGAAAAAGCTGAAGAAAAATGGACAGAACTTCAGGGACATGTGGGATAGTATCAAACAACCTAATATGCAGGGACAGAAAGAAATCTTTGAAGAAACAATGGCTGAAAATGTCTCAAATTTGATGAAATCAGCATGGGTTAAAAAAATCACATTGAAGAATCTGAAAATACTTAGAAATGAATAGTAATAAGAGCATATTAATATTGGGTGGTAAATCTTAGCTTTAAATGCATGTAGTAAACAATAGAAAGGAATAAAAATGAGTTACATTTTCAGCCTAAGAAGTGAGAAAAAAGAACTATGGCAAAGTTAAAAAAAAAACAGAAATGGAGGGGAATAATAGAGATAAAAGCAGACATTTAAAAACAGAAAACAAAGTAGCCAAATCAAAGAGGTTTTTTGTTTGTTTGTTTGTTTTTCTTCTTCTCTCTCTCATAAAGAATAATGAAACACAGCAACCTCCGGCAGGGTGGGCGAAGAAGAGAAAGGAAGAATACATAAACATAGTAGAAAAGCCAATAAACGTGAAAGCTCAGACGAAGTGGACAGTTTCACAGAAATGAAATAGAAAACGTGTGTACAGATATAAAATGGCAAGCCATGTTCTGGGAGAAGGTACATAACACATATAATCAAAAAATATTAACATCTATAACATGCAAAGAAATCCCATACATCATTGAGGAAAAGACAAAATACCCCAAAGAAAAATAACAAAACTACACCAACAGGAATTTCACAGGAAAGAAAAAGATACACAAATGGCCAATAAATGGCATAAAGTAACCAGGGACGTGCAAATAACAACATCGACGAGATGCCCCTTCATCCCGACAGGCTAGCAAGATGACCGGTCCTCAGATTCACTGAGTCCTCTGCCAGCTCCAATCTTCCAACGACTGCACCTGTTAGCGAGGGTGCAAGGAAGTAGTGGACTCCATGCACTCCGGTCTGAGTGTAAATAGGCACAACCTTTCTGATGAGCAAATGTGAAAATAGGTCATCACGTGGAATGTGGACGTAGCCCAAGACCCAGCATGTCCGCATCTAGGTAAAGACCCCAGAAACACACACCCGTGCACAAGGCTCTTCATTACCTTGGTGCATGGGACAAAACAAAATGAAAACAAGCCTACAATGTATCAATGAGAGACCGCACAGACCAATCCAAGCGTGTCTGTTCAGCTGAATACCAAGAAGGAGCTGCAGGGAATGAAGAAGAGGTCCGTGTAGGAACACAGATCAATCTCCAAAAGACAGCGTTCATGGAAAAAAGTGGAGAGCAGAAGGGGAATATGGTATGATCTGCATAGCCGTTCCTGTCAAGAGTACAGCCCCTCAGGTCAATCATATTAGCTGTTTATGGCTATATGCAAATAGAGAGAAAGCGTAACTTCGGGAGAAGGGAAGTATCCGCAGCAACGTGGGGGTAGTGATGACTTCTGGAGACACGAGAGAAGGATGGGTCTGCGAAGGGGTGCAGAGATGAGACTCACATGGTGACAACATGGAAAAGTATTAACAGGGGCTGTGGGCACACATCACTGTTTGGTTCTCTGAACAACCAGTATGTTGGAGATCTGTCTCCACAAAATCGTCTTCACCACTCCACAGCAGCCCGATGCATCTCACAGACATAACACGGAGCAAGAGTAGCTGGCACACAGATTCCCACGGTGTGGTCCTGCTTCCAAGAAGCCGAAAGCCAGAGAAGCACTTATCCTTTGTGGGGGGAGTGTGTTGATCGGGAGGGGCGCCAGGAAGCCTTCTGGGGTGCAGGAAACATGCTCTCTCTAGACCCATGGGTACATCATATGCAAAAATCCTTCGATCTGTGCATTTACGATTTTCACGTGTAGAAAGACCTGACGATCTGCTCCAGTAAAGATTACAGCCTAGAAAACCGTACGGGGGTAGTTCTGCTCTTGTCACATGGGGTCAATATGGTTGGAATCGACTCAATAGCACCTAATAACATGTTTTCGTCAATAAAAATTAACAGAAAAGTGACTTCTCAATGTGATGTGGCACCCTGGGTGGGCTCCAGGAACAGAAAAAGGACATTAGCTAAAAACTGAGGAAATTTGAACAGTATGGACTCTAGTTAATAACAATGTATCAATATGGGTTCATCACTTGTAACAAATGCACCATGCCAGCATAAGACATTAACAGGAGGGGAAACTGGGATCCTGGGTAGCCCAAATGGTTTGCACTGGACTGCTACCTAAAGGGAGGCCTACCGGCCTAGTGGTTAAGAGCTCAGCTGCTAACCAAAATGTCAGCAGTGCGGATCTGCTGGCCGCTCCTTGGAAACCCTGTTGGGCAGTTCTACTCTGTCCTGTAGGGTCACTATGAGTCAGAATCAACTCGAAAACAATGGATTTTTCTACAGGTTACTACCTAAAGGTTGGCAGTTAGGACCCACCCAGCAGCACTGCAGACGAAAGGCCTGGAAAACTGCTTCCGAAAAATTACAGCCAAGAAAACCCAATGGAGCAGTTCTACTCTGTCACATGGAGTTCTTATGAGCGGGAATCAAGCCGATGGCAATGGGTTTGGGTGTGGGGTGCACAGGCACCCCACGCCATCTTTGCCATGATTCAGAACATCTCAAATGAGAAGTATATTAGAAAACAAGTAAAACGCATTACTTCCTGTGATTCAACTCGTCCGTCCGCATGTTTGAAGTCCAGTTCTCTGTTTGGCAGTCAAGGCCCTGCGCAATCTAACCCCCCAGCCCCTAGCTTCTGCAGCCCGCCTCTGGCCGGGTGGAGGCACCTCTCCTGGGCTTGCCTGGACCTCGGTGTCCTCGGGGCTTGGGCTCATGCAGCTCCTTGTTTGAAGTTTGGAGTCTCGCGCTCACCTGGCTCTGCTGCCTCTGAGCCTCAGGCCCCAAGGGAATCTGTCCCTCTGAGCATCCTCACCTGAAGATGGAGCCAAGAGAGTATCCACTCAGGGTTGCCATGGAGATTCCAGCCAGCCCACACAGGAGCACTCAGCCCAGGTCCTGCAGGAAGCTGGGCTCAGTCACGGCCAACACTTCTCATTTCCTGCCCTTGCTTCTTACTCTCCTCAGCCTATGATTGGCCTCAGCTCTGGGGAGCCATGGAGCCGTCCTGACGTGACAGAGGCCTTGAGAAAGTGGGGGTGGGGCCACATTAGGAGTAGGCCCCCCACCCAGGAATCAGGCACAGGGAGGCAGAGCCTCAGGAAGCCAGGGCAGACGGCGTTGGGGCTCAGATCCTGGGGTGACCACCCTGGGATCAAGCATGACTACCAGGGTCAGCTGTGCAGGGACCTGGGCAGGTGAGATGTGACGTACAGGTGTCCCAGTCTGGCGTGAATGGCTGCTAGTACCAGAACCCACCCCAACAAGCCTCCTGAATTGACAAGGAGACCCACTGCATGGGGGCAGCTGGGGTGGGCGTTGGGGTGGGCACTTGGAGCAGACTGACCTCCCACGTAGCATTGCTAATGCGGGCGGGGGGACAGCCAGGTCCCTCTCGGCTGGCCCAGGCCTAGGTTGACCGGTGACACTGTGTGCACCGGTGAGGGAGGTCACAGGGGCTGAATGCATTTACTTATTTATCCATGGGGAGCATTTTTTCAGGGGTTTCACCGCATCTTCACTGTGGCAGGGAACAGGTGAAATTGTGCACTGTAGATTGGTGGGAAGGCTCAGTGGGGCTGTGTGTGCCTTGCTTATTGGGTAATCTGGCCCTGTCCAGGTCCCCTAGCCCACCACCAGGCCTGCCTCCCAAGTCCAGGGCTTCGCTCCCTGTCTCAGGAGAGGGCTGTGCGCTGGGTCTTAATTAACAGCAGGCAAGGGTCATCTGTATTCTTTACAAGACCTGGAACTTTCTCTGTGAAAATTTTTTCCTCCTCTGGGAGAGACACTTCAACTAGTAACATTTTTATGACGGGACACGTATGACTTTTAAAATGAAGGTCTCTCCCCACTAACAAGGGGGGAGGCGGGGCAGGCCCGCTGGGACCTAGCAGGAGGCACTCTTGGTCTGTGCGCATTTGGCCTCTGGCCGGTACTGACCAGCAAGGTGCCTACGCAGCAGCTGGGGGTGTATCTCAGCAGGACTGGCCTGTGTGGGTGATTGGGGGTGCCTTGGAGTCCCGGTGCCCAAAACAGTGCACAGACCCACCTTGACCAGCCTAAGCAGCACCACACAGTTCCCCTCGGGCCCCGGAAGGCCTGTACTGTCTATCTCTCAGCCACTGTCCCTTTCCGGGTGATGCGGGAACGGTGGGCTCTGGAGGGAGGCAGGTCGGGGACTCAAGTTTCACCCCACTGATTACTGTCCATGAGTCTAGCTGATGGCTTCTGAGTTCTAACAATAAACGATTGCTGGTTTAAGCCCCTCGGCTTTGAGGTGGCCTGTTACACAGCCAATTGGGCCATAGTTAGGTCATGTTGGTGGTGGTGGTGTTAGCTGCTATCGAGTTGGTCCCCGACTCATGGTGACTCCATGTACAATAGGATCATAGCGTTTTCACTGGCTAATTTTCTGAATAGACCACCAGGCCTGTAGTCCGTCTCAGTCAGGAGTTCCACTGAAACCTGCTCAGCGTCATAGCAACACGTAAGCACCCACTAACAGACGGGTGGCGGTCGTGCACGAGGGTGCATTGGCTGGGAATCGAACTTGGGTCTCTGGCGTGGAAGACGAGAACTCTGCCACTGAGCTGCCACTGCCCTCCGAGTTAGCTCATCCATGTGCCCCTTCCTTTCCTTCTTTCTTTTCTTTCTGTCTTTCTATTTAAAGACATTTTAAGCTGAAATCCTGGGTGGAATCGTGTTCCTGGAACGGTGCCCCAGGTACCTCCTCTTGAATTGCTTCTTCTGACTTGACCTTTGACACCTGACCTCTGTTTGCACTGAGGAATGGGTGAGGCAGCCCCAAGGAACCATTCCTGAGTTCACCACAGAGTCGCTGCGCAGCCGGGCTCCACGCTCACTTCACGTCTGTGAACAGAACTCAGGGGCCTCAGGCCCGTGCGGCGGAGACATTTCTCCTGAGCCACTCGTGCTCTTACGTGTGAGGACCTGGGATGCTGTGTTTCATTCTTTGCTTTGATTGCTGGGACGCTGGAAGGCCAGGGTCGGATTTGCAGCTTGCCCTAGAAACCTAGCTTGTGTGGCTGTTGTGGTTGATGTTGTTGGTGCCATCACGTCCGCTCCAACTCAGGCAGCCCCGTGTGTTACAGGGCAGAGCCGTTCTCCATAGGGTTTCCTTGGCTGTCATCTTAAGAGAAATGGGTCACCAGGCCTCACTTCCATGGTGCCATTGGGTGGGCTCCAGCTACCAACCTTTAGGTTAGCAGTCAAGCACAGACCATCTGCGTCACCCAGGGACCCTTAGCAGAAGTATCTCTGTGTAGGAGTCATTTTTGGAGTGTTTTCACTTGTTTGATGTTATTTTCCCTCTGTGGTTTTTGTAGCCAGTAAAAAAAAAAGAAACCCCAGTGGAACCGTGCTAACTGAAAGGTCGGTGGTTCAAACCCTCCAGCTGCTCCATGGGAGAAAGATGTGGCAGTCTGCTTCCCGTAAAGACTGCAGCCTTGGAAGCCCTGTGGGGCAGTTCTGCTGTATCCTACAGGGTCCTATGAGTCGGAAGCAACTGGACAGCAATGGGTAGAGCCTTTCAAATGTTCCTGGCCCCCCTCATTCCAGGCGCCTGGTGGCCTGAGTTTCCCCTGGCTGCTCCTGGCTGCCCCCCACCACCATGTTGCAGCCCAAGAATAGTGTCCAAAGGTAAGTGTCACTTCCAGGTGGAGCTTCGCCTCCCCCAGGCCTGGTTTGCCCCTCTGTCTTCCCCTCTAGCACAATACCAGCAATGGTCCAGACAGTGGGTGCTGCCTTGGCCCTGACCCTGTGTGGCCACAGTGAGCAAAGCACCTGCCAGCCACCATAAAGGTGCATTCAGGGTGACCAAGAAACGCACCTGTATGTGCTTAGTCACTGCGACTCCAGGCTGTTGACGCGCGGCCTAAGCTCACCTCTCCTAGTGGATGTGTGCTGGTGTCAAAAACACAGAAACCAAACCTGGTGTCGTCATCACTTCTGACTTATGGTGACCCCGTGTGTGCAGAGCAGACGTGCTCCGTGTGGTTTTCACAGCTGTGACCTTTACAGAAGCAGATCGCCAGGCCTTTCTTTCACGGCACCTCTGAGGAGGTTCAGACCACCAACCTGTTCGTTAGTGTTGTTGTTGTTAGGTGCCATCGAGTTGGTTCCAACTCATAGTGACCCTGCGTACCACAGAACGAAACACTGCCCAGTCCTGTGCCATCCTCACAATTGTTGCTGTGCTTGAGCCCATTGTTACAGTCGCTGTGTCAGTCCATCTCGTTGAGGGTCTTCCTCTGTTCCACTGACCCTCTACCTTACTAAGCATGGTGTCCTTCTCCAGGGACTGGTCCCTCCTGATCACATATCCTTCCCAGGGACTGATCCCTCCTGATCACATGTCCTTCCCAAGGACTGATCCCTCCTGATCGCATGTCCTTCCCAGGGACTGATCCCTCCTGACCGCATGTCCTTCCCAGGGACTGATCCCTCCTGATCGCATGTCCTTCCCAGGGACTGATCCCTCCTGACCGCATGTCCTTCCCAGGGACTGATCCCTCCTGACCGCATGTCCTTCCCAGGGACTGATCCCTCCTGACCGCATGTCCTTCCCAGGGACTGATCCCTCCTGACCGCATGTCCTTCCCAGGGACTGATCCCTCCTGACCGCATGTCCTTCCCAGGGACTGATCCCTCCTGACCGCATGTCCTTCCCAGGGACTGATCCCTCCTGACCGCATGTCCTTCCCAGGGACTGATCCCTCCTGACCGCATGTCCTTCCCAGGGACTGATCCCTCCTGACCGCATGTCCTTCCCAGGGACTGATCCCTCCTGACCGCATGTCCTTCCCAGGGACTGATCCCTCCTGACCGCATGTCCTTCCCAGGGACTGATCCCTCCTGACCGCATGTCCTTCCCAGGGACTGATCCCTCCTGACCACCTGTCCTTCCCAGGGACTGGGCCTTCCTGACAACACGGTTAATACTAAAGGGTAAATATTTTGTGCTGCTCAGGTACCTCCGATGTCATTAGCTTGTGACTCTTCTATCTGATCCCTTGCGGGTCCTAGGGGAGGGGCCATGCGTTACATAAACAAGTGAAAACCAACACAGAAGCCCACCAATGAACATCCAAAGGCCCATCGATCCCGACCTGCTCCTCGCCATCTGCCTGCCTGTGCTGTTCCCTCCACCTTCTCAAGTTCTCCGCCTATTTCAGGGCCCATTTCTGGTCCCATCTCCTTCTCCTTGGGTGATAGAAGTCACCCTACACACCCGACTGAAGTGCCCCCCTCCTCTGTACCGAGGGCTGACCGGGCAAAGCCTCAGACATTTTTATGCAGTGCTGTGTCGACTCCTCTTGTGAGCACCTACTGGTCCATCTCCTTTAGGAGGTGCTGGGGGGCCAATCCTTACTGTGTGTTTGGGGCAGGAAGGCAGACAAGACCCTCCTAGAGCAACGTCTCTGGACCCCATCTCAGGGAAGCTCAGAGGTGTGCCAGGTGGGGAGGCCAGTGTGGAATGGGGAGCCAGGGCCCATCTTGGCAGTGGCGCAGCAGACTGGGCAGTTCTCCTGGAGGGGCTCATGCTTGTAGCCACCAAGCGGCCACACCTTGGTCGAACCTAGGACTCTGACCCTGGTCCAGAGCTGAGGGTACAGGAGCTTGGGTCTGTCTGGGACCCAGCTCCTGCCAGGCTGGGAGAAGCTTCAAGCAGATCCACCTGGGCTTGGCCCCAGCCCTGCTGGGGAGACCCCTGGGCCCTACCCAGCCACTCCTGGCCGGTGGGGACAGTAGGCCCAGCCATTGGACAGCCTTGTCCAAAGCACCTGGCCCAGTTCCCTCCCAATCTGCCCAATATGGCTTAGTCTCCGGCAAGATCCAGAGGCTTCCGCAGCGGCTGCTGCCAGGCCAACAGTTGTGAGGGCGGCTGACCAGCTGCTGAGAAGGTGAGTTTTCCAATTACTGCTGCTCCACAGTGAGTGATGCTGTGAGATAATTAACTAGGCACTCCCTGGGCAGCCGGCACCCAGTCCCACCTCGTGCCCTGGCTGGGGTGTGGGTACGGGTGACCGATGGCTGCTGTTGGATATCACTATTCTGTCTACACTGCCCACGGCCTGTCTCCTTGGGAAGGTGGGCCCTTTAGGGGGAAGGGAATGGGGTGCCAGCATCCCAGGCAGCCACTGCTCTGGGCCCATCCACCCTCCAGGCAGAACCAGGGAGGCACTGCTGGAGCCGGCGCTCTGAGGGCTCAAGAACCTGGAACATCTTCCACACCTGGTGGGCGATTCCTGCCTCCAGGTCTGCAGGCTCCGGTGACTGTGAAGCAGATGGTGTATGCGTCCCAGGGCTGTGTAAGGAGATACCACAGAGTGGGGAATGTATAAGCAGGGAGGGATTCATTCCCTCACAGTTCGGAGCTGGGAGTGCAGATTCAGGGCATCTGCAGGGCTGTGTTCTCTTTCTCTCTGGGGGTGACCCTTCCTTGTCTCTCCTGGCTGCTGGCAGCCCCAGCAGTCCTTGTCTCGTGGATGCACCTTCACATGGCTGTCTTCCCTCTGTGTCTCTCTGTTCTCCTCTTTTATAAGGACACCACTTGGATGCGATTAGGAACCACCCTGTTACCTGGTGGCACAGTGGTTAAAGCACTTGGCTGCTAACCCAAGGACCAGTGGTTCAAACCCACCAGCTGCTCCACGGGAGAAAGATGTGGCATTCTCCTTCCTTAAAGATTAGAGCCTTGGAAACCCTATGGGGCAGCTCTACTCTGTCCTACAGGGTCACTATAAGGTGGAATGGACCCGAAGACAAAGGGTTTGGTTTGGTTTTCTGCTCCAGCATGAACCCATATTAACTGATAACATCTTCAGAGACCCTATTTCCCAACAAAGCCATCCTTGCAGGTGGGGGGAAATCTGACCCTCAGGTGCCTAAATGTGAAAGGAGGACCCAAGCCAGTGATGTCACTAGGGTTGGTGTCACCCAGTGCAGTGACTCATGGTGTCACCCCTCCAGCCCGTGGACTCCTCCCATACCAGACCATACCTAGTCCTTAGAAATGTGTTCTGTACTGTTAACTCCTAAGTCATATCTCCCAATTATCACTCCTTCTTTTACTTTAATTGCTACTTCATTCTCAAAAAAGTTATTGGTATAGGCTCACAAATACTAGTTACCACAATACGGTAGCTAAAACATCGAAAAAATTGACAAAATCAGAGACTATAAAAATACTGCAGCGGCAAAAACAGCGGCTCACGGTCACAGGTAGATGACGTGGGTCGGACGAAGCGCCGTTGTAAGTGGATAATAATGACAGCTCTGACCTGAGCACATTAGAATGTTCAAAACAAATCAGCGTAGAGTCTTGGCCTTGTAGGTATATTGATACATGTAAACTGGGCTTATGGAAAACATTTTTGTTGTTAGAACTAACTACAGGGATTTTTTAAAATAAAAAGTAATAAATTTCTGCTAAAACACTGCACGAAAATTTTATAGACAGTCATTTTGGTGTCACCCCCTCTGACAGTGTCACCCAGTGTGGTTTGCACCCCACCCCCACCCTTGGTGAAGCCAGTGCCCACACCTGCCCTGGGTGTGGCTCTTGTCCCAAGCCAACAGGCCCCTGGAGTCAAGTAAGGACGCGGTGAGGGGTACCTGAGCTCTGGACACTCAGGGTGACTCCTTCCCCCCACCCCCACTCATTCCCTGGCATGGAGCTAGAGCTGGAGCTCAGAGGCAGGTCCCACTTGGGGGCCTGAGTGGGGCAGGGGGTGCTGGGAAGAGCCTAGAGGTACCCTCATAGCAGCACTCCTTATCTGCATGTTGTTAGCTGCTGTCGAGCTGATTCCAGCTCATGGCGACGCCATGTGTGCAGAGAAGAACTGCTCTGTAGGGTTTTCAAGCTGTGGCCTTTCAGAAGCAGATCGCCAGGCTTGCCTTTCAACGAGCCTCTGAGTGGGTTCGAACCGCCAACCTTACAGTTAGTAGTTGAGCGATTTAGCATTTGCACCACCTTAGGGCTCCGTGACCCTGGGGTTGGGGCGGGCAGTGGTTGGGACAGCAGTGGGCAGCCTGCAGATGCAATGCTGCCCATCACCACCCTGTCCACCTGGGCCACCCTGGGTCCCTTTCCCAGCGGCCGCTCAGTGGCTGCCACACGAAGCCAAACCCATAATCTGAGGTTGCACAAAGATCAGCAGGATGGGGAGCCTGGCCTGGCCAAGTGTACCTGGCATGAAAACCTCGCTCCTCCCCGAGACCCGGTCTCTCCTCCTGCCCCCTCACAACCTCCCTGGATAATGCCCACTCCGGCCACGGGAGTGAGGCCACTGAATTACTAGCAAACAGAGATGGATGGCCTGCCTTCCTGGCTCAAATTGATTCTCCACTAGCCCTGCTGTCTTCTCCTCTCCTTGGTGATCATTGAAAAACACGTTTTCTCCACAAAATGGCCCAATTCACCAGTTCCTTGATAGGAAGCAAAGATGTATATCTAATTGCAGATTAAGAGGGAGAGGCAGCCAGTGGTGGCCATCAGGAGGCCAGGGCGTGGATGTGGGGGATACAGGAGGCACAGGAAGGTGCCTGGTGGCTCTCGAGGGAGGGAGTCCTCAAGGTCAGTTGGCTGGTCAGGGCAGGGAGTTAGTGTTGAGCTCCCTCTGGGGCCTTCGGAGGCTGAGGTGCAGCCGCGTGGCCCACGCCACACTATCCCAGGAGGAGAAGGGGTCATGGGGGGAGGGATGGCCATTGCTTGTACTGGGCACCAATTCTGTCCTCCCCAGGTGAGCACATAGAGGCACAGAAGGCAAGAACCGCTCAGGCCACGTAGCTCTACGTGGCACGGGGGCTTGGCCCTGGCGAGCGGGTACTCCTGGGTCCTGCTGTCCACATCACACACCACGCCTCTCATGGTTCAAAGGATGCTTACCCTGAGCCCGTGATCGCCTCGATGAGCCGGTGCGCATAAAACCAAAACCAAACCCATTGCCATGGAGTCAATTCCGACTCAGGGCAACCCCATGTGTGCAGAGTAGAGCTGCTCCCTAGTGTTTTCTTGGCTGTTATCTTTATGGAAGCAGATTGTCAGGCCTTCCTCCCACAGTGCAGATAGGTGGGTTCAAACCACCAACCTTCAGCTTTGTTCTTGAGCTTAATCATTTCTGCCACCTGGGGACCCCAAGTGGTGCATATACTATTTGGCAAAGTAGTTCTGGACGACAAGACCTGCGTCACAGGGCTGATTTGGTACAATCTGAATGTCAGCATGGGTTCTTTGGAAGAGCACTGGATTTCAAGTTAAGATCCTGTCCGTGACCTTGGATGGCCTTCTTAACCTTCCTGAGTCTGAATATCCTCATCAATAGGATATTTCCTCTGTGGAGGGTTATTGAAAAGAGCACATGAATCAGTATCTCCGAAAGCCCCTCTAAAGGTCCCAGGGAATAGCATGTGCTCAGCGGATGTCCCCTGAGACGACAAGAGGCTGAGCTACAGATGGCCAACCATGTGAAGAGGAATTCCTCGCAGATCCTCTTTGGGGAGATGGAAGAAGCCCACAGTAGCTGTGATATGAGCTGCACCACCATGCTCAGGGCAAGGGGAGAAGAAGGGCCTGAAATCCAAGGGAAAACTTGACATGGGCAGCAGTGATCGTGAAAGGGTCCGTAGGGGAGGTTCACACTGACTCAACTCATGGCATGAGCTCCCCCAGGATGGGCAGGTTGGACTTGTCTTTGAAACCCCAGCATCTGGCCGGACTTCAGAGAGGAGCCTCCATGAAGGCCAAGTGACCGTGGCTAAGGAGCAGGATCTGGCCAACAGGGGGGAAGGAGGCAGACAGGAGACAGCAGCTTGTTCCCAGGAGGCCAGCAGCACCCCTCAAGTCTGAGATGTTTGTAGGTGGCAGCAAGGTCACCTGGGAGGGGTCTGCTCCCAGTGTGGTCGAGTCCATCTTCCAGATCCTTGGGGACACTTCCCACTTCCTTGGGCCCAGTATCCCCAGTATCTGAGGCATGAGCTGGGCTCCGTCCCACCTTCAGCCACTTTCTTGGTCTGGCTGGATCCCTGGAACAGTCCTTGGCCTTCTCCAAACTGCTGTTCAGCTCACGGCTCACCTCCACTGGGGGTTCTCTCTGGGTGGCTCCCCATTTCTTCCTTCGGTTGACCTAGAATCCTGGGGTGTTATAGCCTTAGGGCCTCTCCTCTGTTCAGTCTTCTGTGACTTCGCTGCTTCCTCCAGCCATGGCACAGCTGCCTCTCTATGTGTGTCCTCACATGTGGTGGGAGTCGCTGATGGCCCTGTCTGTTTTCTTCACTGGACTGTGAGCACCTCCAGGGAAGGACCCCATCACTGTGCCCCCAGCAGCTAAGGCAGGGACTGCACACAGTGGATGCACTTAAATACATTCCAGTGAGTGAACAGATGAAAGGCTTTGCAGGGCTTCTGTTTCCTTCCTGATTTTACTTCTGAAAAATGGAGATGAAAATAAGAGCAATCATCTTCCCAGATCACATAATCGGTGGGGCATAGCACAGTGCAGTGGCTAGGAGCCACCTTTGACTTTCACAGCTGACGCAGCACTAAAGCTACATGACACGAGACAAGTCATGTAGCTCCTCTGGTCCTTCTTTTCCCTCACCATGGAGTGCGTGGACACTAGCTCTAAAATGCAGCACACCTCTGTGTGGAGTTGTTTCTAGAGGACTTGGGTGTCTCCTGACTCCAGGTCTAAAACCAAACACAGCAGCAATAATAGTAACAAGATCATGGTTATGGCAGTGGTGGTGATATTGATGATGGTGATGGTGATGATGATGATGGTGATGACAATGGTGATAATTATGATGATGGTGATGGTGATGATGGTAGTAATGGTGATGGTGGTGATGGTGATGGTGGTGATGGTGATGATGGTGATGGTGATGATGGTAGTAATGGTGATGGTGGTGATGGTGATGATGGTGATGGTGATGGTGGTGATGGTGGTGATGGTGATGATGGTGACGGTGATGGTAACGGTGATGGTGATGATGGTAGTAATGGTGATGGTGGTGATGGTGATGATGGTGATGGTGATGGTGGTGATGGTGGTGATGGTGATGGTAACGGTGATGGTGATGATGGTAGTAATGGTGATGGTGATGACGGTGATGATGGTGATGGTAACGGTGATGGTGAGGACAATGGTGATCATTATGATGATGGCAGTGATGATAATGACAACAGCATTGACTGAGCACTCGGGCCAGGTAGTACGCTGAGTGTTCAATCCTCGTGACCACCATCTGAGGTATGCACTATCAATAGCCCTGTTTTATACATAAAGAAAAGGAATACAGGCGACTTGCCCAGGGTCACAGAGCCCATGGCCACACACTGGATCCAGGATTCATACCCCGCCTAGACTCCACCGAGCCTCGGTTCCCACCCCCAGTTGCTGTCAGCCCTCTAAGCAGCTCCCCTATGAGCTGACTGCTGATCTTGGGAACGTTTTTGTGCCTTTCATTGTAGTCCCCGCAGCCCGTGCCGTACATCTGCTAATTGCAGGTTTTATTGTCTCCTTTGTCATTAAGTATCGTCTGTACCTATCATTAAGCGAATCCACCTCCTGCACGGATTTATCCTCCTGTGAACTCCTGCACACAGCCCTCCGGGGTTCACAGTCACCTGGTCAACCAGGGACGTGCCCCTTGGAGCAGGCCCTCCTCTCTGTCCTCAGCCTCACAGCCTCCCTCATGCTCATCCCCTCTGCCAGCCCGTCCTCTGCCCACTCGACAGTGATGCTCTCTCAGCAGAAGGCTGCGGCATCACCGCCCCTGCTCACAGCATCTTTAGTGTTTCCGAGGGTCTCCACCATGCTGCTCACACACCCGGGTACGGGATGCTGAGTCCTCCCCATGCTCATCGACCCCCACCACGACTTCATCCAGCACAGCCCCATCCCTGCAAGGCCAGCAGCTCATGTGTGAGTAACCCCACCCCTGCTGCCTCTGGGGCCCACACAGGGCCAGCACCGGACAGAAGCTCCTGGCCCAGAGCTCTGTGCCCCCATCACTGTCCTGGCCTGGGTGGTCAGCCTTCCTCCTCAGGACTCGCCTTGGTGCACTTCTGTGTTCCTCTCCTCCCCGAACTCCAGGACGCCCCCTGGGCCCTCACATCATGAAGAAACCCTCCCACGTCTTGTCCCTGATGACTGGCCTCTCTGGGAGGGCCTGCTTACCCATCTAACTGCCAGTCACAAGGTCAGGGGCGGACTGAAGTTGCCCTCGTTTTTCTTCCAGTTGTCACATCCAGACCGCTGCTCCTCCCCCTTAGGGTAGGATCATTTCTCTCCTCCTAGGGGGCTGCTGCACCACTGCCCCCTCCCCATCACCGTCCTCTGATTCATGGCACCTGGCACCCAGCCCCCATTTTTTTTTTAGGGGGCTTTTTAGGGGGCTGCTGCACCACTGCCCCCTCCCCATCACCGTCCTCTGATTCATGGCACCTGGCACCCAGCCCCCATTCAAGGTAGCTTTCATATTTAACTGGAATGATCTAGGATCCCTCCACATCAGTCACCCTCTGTATCCATGTCCTAAGGCTGCTGTAGCTAAGTACCGCACACTGGGTGGCTTATGACAACAGGAATGAACTGTCTCAGGCTTCTGGAGGCTGGGAGTCCGAGATCAGGCTGTTGGCCATGTCGATTTTTTCTGAGGCTCTGAGGGAGCCTGCCTCTCTCCCAGCTTCTGGCGGCTCCTCCCATTCCTTGGCTTGTAGCTACAGCATCAGGTGACTGTCTTCCCTCTGGGTCTCCCCATCACTGTCTTTCTTCCCCTCTTTTGTAAGGACATCACTCGGATGGGATTTGGAGTTGCCCCGCTCCACTGTGACCTCATGTTATCCTCACCGAGAACACTGCAAAGACCCTCCAATGGATTGAATTGTGTCTGCCAAAAATATAGGTTGTAAATCCTAACCCTCAAACCTATGGTTATAGTGCCGTTTGGGGATGGGTTTTCTTTGTTATGTTAATGAGGCAGGATTAGTGTAGGGTGTGTTTTAAGTCAATCTCTTTGAAATAGAAAAGAGCAGATGAAGCAAGCCCAAACAAAAGGGAAGATACATATCACATGATCGCCAAGGAACCAAGGGCCTCCCCCCAGAGCCAACAGACAGAGCACCTTCCCCTACAGCCGGAGCCCTGGATTCAGACTTCTAGCCCCGTAAACTGTGAGAAAATAAGTATCTGTTCATTAAAGCTGCCACTTGTGGTATTTCTGTTACGGCAGCACCAGGTAACTAAGACAGACTATTTCCAAACAAGGTCATGTTCTCAGGTACTGGGGTCAGGACTTCGGCATATCTTTTGGGGGGATTCAATTCAGTCCATAATAACCCCACCATCTCTGAAATCTCAAGCTGCAAAATGTCGCCCTCAGCCCTTCCAGGCTTCCAGCCACAGCTTCACTCCCTCGTCTTGGCCTCACGACTTCTCCAGTCCCTTGGTCCTTCGATTACCCTGGGTTTGCTTCTTCCCTTTACCTGAGCTTGGTCATTGCCTTCCTTGGGGGTGGCCTTCCATTCCACCTGCTAGAAAAAGCCCAAACTTCCACCTGACCAGGGCGGCTGCCTATCCCCAGGGAAGTGCCCATTGCCATGTGTGCTGCCACACTGACAGGTGACAGTCTGTCCTGGGGCCGTGTGGATTTTCCAGCCGAAACCCTCCTGGAAACTTGTGCCTCCCACCGGCTCCTTTTCCTTGGTCTCGGCACTGTCTGCGTCTTCCTTCGGATTATCAAAAGCACCCCTAGTGGTCTCCCAGGAGACTCCCACACGTGCTTGGGCTTCTCAGCCTCCAGGAAGCTGCTGTTGGTCACCTCCAGGCTGCACCAGGCCCTGCCTCGGAGTCCCCCCAGACTCCTGGAAGCCACTTCCGGGGGGGCACTTACAGAGCGCCCCTACCCTGAGCACTGTTCTGAGCATCTTAAACCAGTAAACCAGTTGCCACTGAGTCAGCCCTGACTCACGGTGACGTCAAGTGTGTCAGAGCAGAACTGTGCTCCGTGGGGTTTTCAAGGGCTCATTTTTTTGAAAGTAGATTGCCAGGCCTTTCTTCTGAGGCAGCTCTGGGTCAGCTCAAATGGCCAACCTTTTGGTTAGCAGCCAGTCATGCTGTTTTTACCGCTCAGGGGCTCCTCGGAGCATTTTACAGATGTTAATCTATTTGTCAGCAACCGTCCAAGGCAGGGACAACTTTAATCCCCATTTTATACATGAGGAAACTGGGGCACAGAGAGATTAGCTGACCTGCTAGTAAGTAAAAAAAAAAAAAAAATTGCCATCGAGTCAATTGTGACTCACAGCAATCCTATAGGCCAGGGTAGAACTGCCCTGGGGGGTTTCCAAGGCTGTAATCTTTAGGCAAGCAGACTGCTACATCTTCTTCCCAAGGAGCAGCTGGTGGGTTTGAATCACCGACCTTTCAGTTCGCAGCTGAGTGCTTAGCCACTGCACCACTCAGGCTCCTGCTAGTAAGTAGGGACGTAGGAATTGGACTACTTTCCTGGGTGGCTGGGTGCTGGCTGACTCTGATACCCCAGGGCCGTATTCAATACAAAACAGCAACAAGGACAATACAAGCAAAACCAAGCCAGTTGTCATGCAGTAGACTCAAATTCATGGCGACCCCGTACATGACAGAGTACAGCTGTGTTCCACAGGATTTTCAATAGCTGGTATCTTATGGAAGTAGATCCCCAGCCCTTTCTTCTGCAGTACCGATGGTTGGATTTGAACTTCCAGGCTTTCAGTTAGCAGCCAAACATAAACCCTTTATGTCACCAAACCAAAACCAAGCCTGTGGCCATTGAGTCTACTCTGACTCCTAGTGACCCTACAAACAAGGACCCTACAAATGAGGATCCTACAAACGAGGGCCCTACAAACAAGGATGCTACACACAAGGACCCTCTAAACAAGGACCCTACAAACAAGGATCCTACAAACGAGGACCGTACAAACGAGGACCTTATAAACAAGGACCCTATAAACGAGGACCCTATAAATGAGGACACTACAAATAAGGATCCTACAAACAAGGACCCTATAAACGAGGACCCTATAAGCAAGGACCCTACAAACAACAACCCTATAAACAAGGACCCTACACACAAGGATCCTACAAACAAGGATCCTACAAATGAGGACCCTACAAATAAGGATCCTACAAACAAGGACCCTATTAACAACGATTCTACAAACGAGAACCCTACAAACAGGGACCCTACAAATGAGGACCCTACGAACAAGGACCCTACAAACACAGGCCCTATAAACAAGGACCCTACGAACAAGGACCCTATGAGCAATGACCCTATAAACAAGGACCCTACAAACAAGGACTCTATAAATAAGGACCCTACAAACAAGGACCCTATAACCAAGGACCCTACAAACAAGGATCCTATGAACAAAGACAGCATCCACTCGGCACATGGTGTCTACTGGCTTCTCATTGCCAGCTTCCGCTCCATCTGTCTCAGGCGCTGGTCGTTCTGCAATGCACCGTTCTCCCCTCTCCTCCTGTGGTGGGATGACTCTCCCTCCCAAGAAGGCCTTTCACCTCCTTCTTTCACAGAAGCCCCACAGTGTTCAGGCCAAGATCCCCTCCACTGGGGAGCCTCATCCCAACTCCCCGGCACTGCAGGAGGTGCCCATATGCCTCGCTCTGCCCACTGCCCCCCACTCCATGCCCAGGACCCACAGGTCCTCTCCTGGGTGCGGGGCAGCCCCTCGCGGTGGCCTCGGTCCCTGATGCCTGCTGGGCCCTGGCTTCCTCACCCACCACTGCCACAGACCCTGAGCAGGTGTCAGTGGCTCCCTGGGAAGCTGAGGAGACTCAGGCGAGAGTCACAGCTTCTCGAAGCCACCCAACTAGGACGGGCAAAGCGGGGCGACCACTTCCATCTGCCTCCACGTTCTCCAGTCTTTCTGCTCCACGGTCCAGGCCATGCCGCCTTTGCTTGTGTGCACCCCGGTGTGAGCACACAGCTGTGTGCAAGGATGTGTATGTTAGCCTGTGTGCATGCGTGTGAGTGTGAGCATGTGTGTACAACCACATTGTACAAAGCTGTGTGTGTATAGCTTGTGTGTGTACAGCAGTGTGTGTGAAGCTGTGTTATTGTGTCTGTGCACAGCTGCGTGTGTAAGGATGCATGTGTGAGTGCGAGCATGTGTGTACAACTGCACGTGTGAAGCTGTGTGTCGGTGAGGCTGTGTGACTGTGTGTGTACAGCTGTGTGTGAGTCTGTGTGGATGTGTGTATGTACAGTGAAAGTACCCACAGCTGGGTGTGGGAAGGCTGGGTGTGCTGTACGTGGCCCTGGGTGGCTGAGCGACCAGTGTGAGGCTGTCAGAGAGATGGGAACAGCCGTGTCTCGCCCGCAGACGTCCACCCCTGGCCTCCGGAAGACAGGACGAAGGCACAAAAAACGCCCCCTGACAAGGTGTCTCCGAGTCACCACAGATGCAAAACCGAGAACACATACTTCCTGCTTTCACTTGCCGGCACGCAGATGGCTGTCACCACCTGTCAGCTGCGGGAACATGGCTGTGGGGCAGCAGGGCACTGGGGGTGGTTCAGGAACTGGCTTCTCGGGCCCGGCTCCCTCCACACTCATGCTGGGCCTGCACGGCTGTCTCCCCCTACCTGGCCCTCGCGTCCCCAGCACACCCCAGGCTCATGCACTGCTGTGTCCCCCCACCTGGCCCTCACGTCCCCAGCACACCCCAGGCTCTGCACAGCTGTGTTCCCCCACCTGGCCCTGTGATACCAGCACACCCCAGGCCCGCAGGGAGACGAGGCAGCAGCCCCAGTGGGAACACTTAGGGACGGGCAGGCAACTCACACACAGAGCTCAGTATTCTAGCATCAGGGAGAAGCAGCACGAAGCTGGCTGGACGCTCTGGATGGGCCTGCCCTGAGGCTCAGCCAGCCACTCCTTACCACCCCTCAGGTATTTGTGGGTACCTGCGATGTGCAGGCTGGTGTTCAGCCTCACAGGTACCCCACCAGCTCTGCGAGGCTGGTGCTGTCTTCCTAACACCAGACCAAGTGCTTGGGACCCAGGTGGCCCTAGTCGTCTGGTCCATGCCCCTGGGTCCTAACCCCTGTCCCTCCATTCTACCCACAGGGCACGGCCCTGTCCCCCTCCCACTTGTCCACACCATCCCCGCCCGGGGTACCCTCACTTCCCGTCCACCTGCCTAACAGCTGCTTCTCCAAGACCCCCTTCCTAGCGTCTGCCCAGCCACTCCCAGGAACAGTGGGGCTCTCCCCCTGAACTTGGTTCCCAGGGGCAACCCAACCAGACCCCTGGGTGCAAGATGTCTGTCCCCGTCAGCCTGAGACATTAGTTTCGGGGTCTCTCCCCTTCTGAGGCCCCAGTGGTCCTCAGAGCACTGGGCCAAGTGGCCAGGTGGGTGGGACTCCATGGGTGAGGCTGCCCTGAGTCCACACACCTGGTGTGAAGAGGAAAGAATGAACCTGACCCTGCACTACTGGGAGGCTGGATAGCCAGGCGCTGGGGCACAGCATAGCGGAACAGGAACCTTTGTGAGCTGCTTTTATCTTTTTCGTAATATATTTTTTTAAATTACAAAGTCAATATTTGTTCAATGCAGAACACTTGGAAGCAAACAATGGAAGGGAAAAATCACCCATAATTGCAAGACGCAGAGATAAACAGGCTAGCTTTGGAGTGTGCTCGCTCCTCTCCACTTCCCCCTTCTCTCCCTCCCCTGCCCATATAGCAAAAACAGGGTCCTCCTGGACACACAGCTGACTGTTTGCCTGTCCTTAGCAAGGGGCCTGGGCATGTTCCTATTAAAGGGCACATTGGTCACCATGTTCCCAAGCCCTGTAGCAGTTGCTACCTCTGAGACACTCCAAGTCTGCACCCTACCACCAGGCCTAGGCCACCCTCACCTCCTATGCCCCTAACCCAAAGCCTCCCACTGTTCCCTGCTTCTGTTGGGCCCCTTCAGCCCCCTCTCCACCCAGAGGGGCCTCCCATTGCTCCACGATGAAGGCCAGCATCTCCCAGAACTCATACGTGCAGGGTCACAACTGCAGGGTCACACCTGCCACCTGGCAGCCTTCCCCTAGCCCCACCGTGCACACAGCCTTGCTCTCACACACTCCTGCTCCTTGTGTGCCTTCCCTCGGGGGGGGCTCACCCACCACCCTGGGCTCTCTAAGGGGCACTTGCCTTGCTCCTGTGACTAAATCGCATGTTCCCACCTGTATTTTGTCTTAAGGCTGCTGTGTCAAAATGCAGCAAAACCTGTGAAAGCTGGAAGCTGTGTAAGGTGGAAACCTGTCAGAGAAGGAAACTCGATTATTCCTACTAAACCACAAGATAGAAAAGTGGTAAGACCGCACCCTGTCAAAGGTGGAAAACTTTCGAGATTCAGAGAAATGAGGCAGTCCTGTGGAGTTCCAGTTCTCACAGCCTTCACTGCTCCACTCACTGGGTGGCCGTAAGAACAGGAATGTGTTGTCTCAGGGTCCTGGAGGCTGGGAGCCCCAATCAATGTGTTGGCAGGGCTGTGCCCTCCCCAAGGCTCTAGAGGAAGACCTCCTTCTCTCTCCCAGCTTCCGGCAGCCCCGGGCATTACGTGTCCTGTAGATGCATCTTCATGTGGCCGTCCTTCCTCTGGCTATGCCTCTTCTCCTCCTTTATAAAACACCACTCAGAAGGGATTAACCCAGAAACCCAGTGTCATCGAGTCTGCCAACCCTTTGGTTAGCAGCCGTAGCACTTAACCACTACACCACCAGGATTAGGATTAGGACTCCCCAACTCCAGTGTGGCCTCATGTTACCTGAGAGCATCCTCAAAGACCCTATTTCCAAACAAGGTCACCTTCGCAGGTGCAGGGTTAGGACTTCAACATACCCGTTTGGGGTCACAATTCAACCCATAACACCACCATACCCCATAAACCTCCTCTGCATCAGCTTTATATTCGCTTGGGGAACACTGGTTCAATGCTGGTTATCCCCTCTGGACGCAGACCCTGGAGAACCAGGCTCTCTGGTGTTTGCTTATCGCCTCCTCTCCCATGTCTGCATGGCTCTTGGCACATAGCAGGAGGTCTCTCTGTGTTTCCTGAGCAAATGACAGCGAATGCCTGAGTGAGTGAATGAATGAATGAATAATCGAGTGAGTGAATTAGTGAATATGTGACTCTCACTGTAACGCCCACATCTGTGACCACACATTTTTATACACAACCTTCACGATTTCCTTAGGATAAATGGCTGTAAGTGCAATCGCTGGATCAAACAGTCAGTGTATCCCAGGTGGGGGTTACATGTAGTTAGTTATACCATTTCCCTGCAGAAATGGGTGCGGTTTGCATTCCCACCACAGTGTAGGAGAATCAGGTTGGCCCCACACTCAACACCGGGCAACGTCATTTATATATAGAAATATATACTATACTTGCAAATTAAAAAAAAAATTGCAAATTACTGGGTGAAAATTTCTGCTTCCTATTTAAATTTGCGGGCATTCTAGGTGAATTTAAACATGTTTTCATTTGTTTACTGGCCGTTCGCACCATTTCTTTTGACTTTCTGGTTCCTACACGAGCTGCCTGTTTTACGGCAGGATTTTAATCTCTTATGTATGATAATGTATACTTATTTTTAATGTTTGACCTCATTATCCCTTTGCCTAAAGATAGGTCGTGAAATATTTCCCTGGTTTGTTGTTTGTTTTTCATTTTAAATTGTCATTTGAGTTAGTGACGTTTGAACACCAACGTAGTTACATCTACTGGTAGTTCGTCATTTTCTTGATGAGTTTTACGTTTAATTTCATACTTAGACATGAGCTCCAGGATGAGGAGATGGCTCTGCACAGTGGGTGATGGGCAGGACCAAGCTGGCCAACAGAACCATCCAGAACAAGAGGGCCAGGGACATTTACAATCTGGTCAACCTTTCAAAATTCTGAGTTTAATACATATCTTTATAAATGTTTCCCAAGCGTTACAAGCATTTTCCATTCCCATTTTAGTTAAGTGGTTTTTCCCCCCGCTTTTTTTTATTTTGGGAAAGCAAGAGGCAGGAATTTCCAGTCCATTAAACCTCCTACATGAGTTTTAAATTTAATTTTCAAGATAAAATCCAACAAGCAAGACAAAAGATCAAGGCACACTTTTATTAACATTCTCTGCCACTCTCTTCTCCAACTTCCAAGTATTTTTAATTCCAACAGTCCTGGAAATTTCTGGAATTAATTAATTCTCCAGGCCATACAATTGGCATTTTCAGATTGAAGAATCGTTTCTATAAGTTTTATTATAAACATTCCTAGAATTTTCTTACCAATGTAAATATAAACCTGCAAAGGTGTGAGTTTTTGTTTTCTTTTTAAAGTCCATCGTGATTTATTGGTTTAACTCTGGCTCACGAGTCCTCACTTGAGATGGCAGGGCAAAGCGGGAGAGGAACGGGTGTCTGGCCAGAGCCAGATTAGCTGTGCATCCTGGAGAGAGTCACGTGATAGCAAGACCTGGAAGGAATCTAAATGTTCGCCAAGAGGAGAAAGCATCAATAAACGATGACATGTTCACGTGATGGAATACTGTTCTTCGGGGAAATAAACCAGCCACCACTACGCACACGTCCTGATGAATCTTACAACATGGAGTGAAAGCAAAGCTCAGAACCCAAAAAACACAACAAAAGCCACTGCCGTCGAGTTGATTCTGACTCGTAGAGACCCTATAGGACAGAGTAGAACTGCCCCATAGGGTTTCCAAGGCTGTAAATCTTTACGGAAGAGACAGCCACATCTTTCTCCCTGGGAGCAGCTGGTGGGTTTGAACAACCAACCCTTCGGTTACCAGCCGAGCACTTTAACCACTGCACCACTAGAGCTCATATCAAATCCTGTGTTATGATACTGCATGATCCCATTTCTGTAAAACTCAGAGACAGTAAGAGCTGGACAGTATTCCATTTAGGAGCCCAAATGCACATGATATAACCATATAAGATAGAGAAAGAGAAGGATAAAACCGCAGTTCGTGGGTGTGATGGCCGCTGGAGGAGACAGAAGGATGGGACGGGAGGCACACACAGGAGGTGGAGGTGGGCAGTGACTGGAAGCTCAGGTGTCCAGGTGCTCTTCTTGCTGGGCTCCTGAACTACATTTCCCAGGCTGCCTTGCAGCTCCGAAGGGGCATGAACCTGAGTGAGGCTGTGACAATTAGGTGCAGGTGATACCTTCCTCTTCCAGGTATGCTTCCTAAAAAATATCCTTGTCATCCTCCGTGCTCCCTCCTTTTCGCCTGCTGCAAGAGATGAGGGAGGCCTCTGAGGCCCTGAGAAGTGGAAGGAGACTGGGCCTAAGGAGTCCTGTTCTCCCGTCACCACCCACCAGCCCACACGGCCCTATGAGCCCAAACCAAGCCTTTCTCCTGTCCAGCCCCTGACGCTGCCGGTGGGTGTTCAGCAGCTGGCCAGCTGTGACTAATATGGCAATGTTCCTGCTGCCGAGTAACAGGCTCACGGAGGCTCATTTTATTATGACCTACAACTTTTTTTTTTTTTTACAACTTGTATGACCAGGGACCAGTTGCCACTGGGTCAGCTCCAGCTCATGGCAACCCCGTACGTGTCAGAGTAGAACTGTGCTCTGTAGGGTTCTCGATGGCTGATTCAGTCTTCCCCCTTCTTCTTCCTCACCCTCAGTCCCTCTTCTAAAAGAAATCGCTCCTAAAGGTTTATGTTTTTATTTATTGTTACCTACATCCCTGACAGACTAGCCATCACTCACCTGCCAGTTTGTCACACTGTGGCAGCTGGCATGTTGCTGTGATGCTGGAAGCTATGCCACCAGTATTTCAAATACTGACAGAGTCAATTGTGGTGGACAGGTTTCAGCAGCGCTTCCAGAGAGACTAGGAAGAAAGGCCTGGTAATCTAGTTCTGAAAAATCAGTCAATGAAAACCTTACGGGTCGCAACAGAACATTGTCTGACTTGCTTGCTTTGGGGACATCATCGGGAGGGATCAATCACTGAGGGGAGGACATGATGTTTGATGAAGTGGGGGACCAGAGAGGTGAGGAAAACTCTTGGTGAGATGGATTGGCACAATAGCCACAATGATGGACTCAAACATGCCAATGATCATGAAGATGACACAGGACTGGGCGACATTTTGTTCTGTTGTACATAAGGTACACGAGTTGGAGTCCACTGGATGGCAGCTAATGACAACAATTAGAAACAGAAACATTGGTTTCTTGATTGATCAGTTTTAGACAATATTCACTGCCTTCCCAATGTGAAAACAAAAGGATTCGTTTCGATCCACAGCTGTCCTAATTTTTTCCTGCTTTCCCTCATCCCCTCCTCCCAGTGTGTGATAGTCATATTAGCACCTTCAGAGCCTTTCTTGTTACTGTAGCAACTTTAAGGCCTGAACTTTCTTTTTATTCCATCGGCTTTCAGCAGTCTCTCCTGACTCTGCTGAGTGAAATGTAGACACTGGCCCCTCCTGTCCTGTTTTTCTTCCTTCCCCATTTCACATCCAGTAGCTACATTTTACTTCGACATCATCAAGGTAAGGTTGTCAACACTGGCACTCTGTTCAGCCACCAGAACCAACTTTTCTATGGTTTGGTCATTAGTTTTGAACAATAGGCAAAATTTGCATTGTTATGGTTTACGGTGGGTAACGTTACCTGTCAACTTGGCGAGGCTGTGATTCTCAGTGGCTGGGCAGATACTAAGTAACACCTCCCATTCAGTGATTTGATGCGAGCAGCCAATCAGTTGGAAACGCAGTTTCTTTGTGGGTGTGGCCTGCATCCACGATATAAATGGATGTTCTGCAAAGCTCTCTTTCCCCTGCAGATTTTTGGATTCCCCAGCTCCCGCAACCCCGCGTGAGCCAGCAACTTACCTCTTGGCCTGCAAATTTTGGGTTCGTCAGCCCCTGCAACCACCTAAGTTAGGAGGAGCCTCCAGCCTGCCACCTGACCCATGGTTTTGGGACTTGCCAGCCTCCACAACTGTGTGAGCCATTTCCTTGAAATAAATCTCTCTAAATATTTATATATACGCTTTACCGGTTTTGCTTCTCTAAAGAACCCAGAGAAGGACAACTCTATAAATACTAAGGGGGAGAAAAAGAGGGCTGCATAGAATTCTAAGATATTCTTCCCTTGTCTATGGATGCAATCTCCTTACCAGCAGATCACTGGGAGAAAGTTCAGATCATCCAGGGTCCTCTTTCTCTTACTCCATCCCATATTGGATTATCTCTATTTTGGACGACAGCATTCTTCTATTTTTATTTATTTTTTTCTGTATGGATTTCTAATTGTCTTCTGCTTTATCTTGGGCTCCTTGCCTTTATCATCACACCCCTACACTCCTGGCTTAGATCCCATGTCCTCTTAGGCTTTTTAACTTACTCCCTCATTTTTCTGAAATGTATCCTCAAGTCATTTCTTGGGAGAAGTCAAGCGAAAGGTAAACCTTGTAAGTATGACCAAAGGTTTTTATTCCACCTTCACGTTCGATTACTAGTTTGGCTGTGAAGAGAATTCCATCAGAATGGCAGGGACATGTTTAGATATTTTTTAAAGCAATTGCTGATAAGCGGACAGATGCCAGTTCATTTCTCATTTCTCTGTAGATAACTTATTTCCCTCTCTCTGAAAGATTACGATTGTTTTTGATCTTAGATGTTATGCAATTTTATGATAATTTGCCTTACTGTGAATCTTTTTTTTTTTTTATTCCTTATACTTGGCACTTGTAGGAGGCCCTTCCAGCGTTAAGGCTTATGTTTCTCCTCAGTGTTCAGAAATTCTCCGGCGTTGTTTATTTGATCATTTCCTTCCTCCATTTCCTCTGTTTTTGTTTCTGGACATTGACTTCCTGGAGAGTGTCTTCCCTGTTCCTTACCTATTTGCTTGTGATTTCAATCCCTTTGTCTTTTTGCTTGGTGTTCTTGGAGACTTACTGAACTTTATTTCTTCATCCTCCTTTCTTGTTTTTCTTTTTTCGTATAGGAGCTGCAATCATATTTTAGGACCTAAGTGCTTATTTTCGATGTCTGGCTGTCCCTTTTCTAAAGCATGCTGTTTTTTATTTTCTGAATTTTATGGAAGCACCATCCCCTCAAATATATCTACATGAGCTAATTGGAGTATTTTTAGAGTGCTTTTCACTTAATTCCCTCTGCTCCCTCTGGTCTTAGTCTGTTGCTGTTGTTTGGTTTGTTTTTATTTTTTCTCAGTGCTTGAATCTTCATCTTTCTCTTCCGAGCTCTGATTTCCCTCAGAAGCCTGGTGACTGTGGTTGTCTGGTCACATAATAAAAATGAAACAAGGGCACTGGTGCATGTTTCTTCTGTTGTTGGGTAGTTAGGCTTGCCCTTCGTGCTCAGCCTCTTCCCTGGCCTATGATTCTGACTTTGGGGTTTGCAGAGCCCTGGTGACTCAGTGGTTAAGTTCTTAGCTGCTAACTGAAAGGTTGGTGGTTCGAACCCACCAGCCGCTCCAAGGGAGAAAGATGTGGCAGTCTGCTTCTGTAAATATTAACCAAAAACCAAACCAAACCCAGTGCCGTCGAGTCAATTCCGACTCATAGCGACCCTATAGGACAGAGTAGAACTCCCCCACAGAGTTTCCAAGGAGCGCCTGGCGGATTCAAACTACCGACTCTTTGGCAGCCTTGGAAACCCTGTGGGGGCAGTTCTACTCTGTCCTGTAGGGTCACTGTGAGATGGAATCGACTTGATGGCAGTGGGTTTGTTTTTTTGGTTTTGTGGGGAGCAGGAAGAGATGTGTCCACTGGCAAGATAGAGTGAGGGGCTTGGGCTCCTGGTGTGGGAATGGAAAGGGTCTCATTCTGGGTATCCCTGTGGGGTTGATTCCACATCTTCAGTGATAACCCATCAGGACTGTGCCTGTAGGTTGGCACTTCCTGTTCTCTGCTCCTGGGGTGGGAGAGCAGGCCAGGCTGCCCGGTGGGCTGTCCATTTCCAGCCTGACTCCTGTCCCCACCCTGCCCACGCCGGCTGCCTCCGGGCCCAGTGCCGCCAGTATTGCAGTGGGCGGAATCTTGGCAGCAGCTTCCTGCCAGGATCTGGGCTACAGCTTCCTCCTGTTTTATAGGTCAGCTCACACCCCTCTGCTTTCTGTCTTCTGGAAATTTATTAAAATCTCTTAGTCATTGTTGTGAGGATTAAAATGCAATTATGTATGCAAAGCACATATTACAGTACCTGGCACATAAAGAGAGCTGGATAAATGTTAGCAATTATTATCACAGTTGGTTAAGTGATTTCCCCAAGATGGTCAGGCCTTTTCCTCAAGGAAGCCACACTCAGAAAGACAAAGATGCAGGCAGTACTGGTAACAACAGTTGCCCTTCTGCTAGCTCGTGGTGTCTGCACAGCACTTCCAGGCACACCGGCCCAGCCTTCCGACCTTGCAAGAGAACCTGTGATGAGGCTTCACCTGCCCATTTTGCTTTGGGGTCAAGGGACATGGCCTTGCTTTAGGAATTGGGTCGGAGGAAAGACACAACCTGCTATAGCATTCCTGGAAGAAAGAGAATTTCATTTTAGGGGCTCATGGAAAACTTCCTGGAGGTGGGGGCGTTTAAGCCAGGCCATGAAGGAAGGGTGGGGCTTCAGACAGACTGGGCTGGTGGGCAAAGGCATCTGCTTGGTCCATGACTGGGGACACTACCAGCATTTAGGTGGTGAGGCAAGGGGTGCTGTCTATAGTGGATGAACTCAGCCTCCTCATTCAAAACCCGGGTTGTTGCTGTTGTTGTGTGCCATTTAGTGGATTCTGGCTCAGAATAGAACAGCCCACAGAGTTTCCTGGACTGTAATTTTTACAGAATCAGGTTTCCAGGTCTTTCTCCTGTGGGGCTGCTGGGTTCAAATTGCCAGTCTTTCAGTTAGCAGCCAAGCACTTAACCATTGTGCCACCAAGGCTACTAAAAACAAAAAAATGAAAGGGTACTCCACAGCCTCCACCAGACTGAGTCTAGCACAACTAGATGGTGCCTCGCTACCACCAACGGCTGCTCTAACAAGGATCGCAGTAGAGGGTCCCAGACAGAGCTGGAGAAAAATGTAGAAGAAAATTCCAACTCACAAAAAAAAGGCCAGACTTACTAGTCTACAGAGACTGGAGAAACCCTGAGAGTATGGCCCCTGGATACCCTTTTAACTCAGTACTGAAGTCACTCCTGAGGTTCTCCCTTCAGCCAAAGATTAGACAGGCCCATAAAACAAAACGAGACTAAAGGGGCACACCAGCCCGGGGACAAGGACAAGAAGGCAGGAGGGGACAGGCAAGCTGGTAATGGGGAACCCAAGGATGAGAAGAGGAGAGTGTTGACATGTTGTGGGGTTGGCAACCAATGTCACAAACCAATATGTGTATTAATTGTTGAATAAGAAACCAGTTTACTCTGTAAACCTTCATCTAAAGCATGATTAAAAAAAAGATAATGAACAAAAGGTACTGTACTAATAATCTCTACTTTGCTTGATTACAATAAATGTAAAAGTTATACCTAGGGTGCTCAATCAATATGAACCCTGCCTTCCCAGCACCCCCTCTGGTGGTGGGATCTAGCGGTGGACTCCCCCGTGTGCTCCCAGAGACGTGAGTCTGTTCACAAGGATGTCGTACACCAGACTCCCCCGGGGAAAGCCCGCGGGTGGAACCACAAGTTTCAAGCAGGAACTGAGAGCTGCGTGGACAGGGTTTGATGCTCCACGGCCCTGTGACCCTGGGAAAGTCACTTAAACTCTCACCCTCCATTTGCTCGTCCCTAAAATGGAAAGACTACTGTCTACTGTGCGGGGCTGCTGCGATCCTTTAAGCAAGACTGCTTCTGAGGCACTTAGAGAAGGTCTGGCCAGAGAACGGCCAGGCCGGCCGGCTGCAGCAGTTCTGTTAAGCTCCTGTTTCCTGGGGAGGGGGCGTGGACCTTCAGTGGCCCCAAGCAGCGTTGGCATTGCTTCTCACTCTATAAAATGGAGTCATCTGGGCAATTCATGCCACCAGTTTTTCTGTGTCCTCACTACATTTCAAGCCAGTACTAGGGTTTGCAAGGAAAACAGATAATTAAGGCATCACCCCTTCCTCCAGGAGTTTAGCGTGCAGTGGGGGAGGAGCTGAGGAAAAAGGAGGCCAGCACCCGCTATGCACCCACTGTGAGCCAGGAGGGTCACCAGCATTCTAACATACAACAATTCATTTCATTCTCCCTGCAACACATCAACACAGGTAACCTTAGCTGTTTTCTAGAAGATATTGAAGTTCAGGAACTTCAGGAATTTGTCCAAGGTCACGCAGACTAAGAATTGTCTCCCCGTAGATGAGCACTGAAAAAACCATAGATCAGGCGGGAAGTGATAAGTATCAAAGCCATTTACGTAAGACAAGTCACTTGGCCTTCTAAGTGTTTAATCTTCATTGGCTAAATGCCTGGAGTAAAACCTACTTCTCAGAGTTAGAAGTCCAGAGACTCTAGGAGAAAGCTTTCTGTCACTATCACCTGGAGTAAAACCTACTTCTCAGGATTTTTTGGAAATTTGATGGTCCATCAAATATGAATGTGCCTAGGAGCCCTGGTGGCATTAAGCCCTCGGCTGCTAACTGAAAGACTAGGAGTTGGAACCCACCGAATGGCTTCACGTGAGAAAGACCTGGCGATCTGCTCCCATAAACATTACAGTTTAGGAAACCCTATGGGGCAGTTCTACTCTGTCACATGAGGTCACTATGAGTCAGAATCCACTCAGTGGCAGTAAACAACAACAACAACATGCTTCAGGGCTCACAGCAGGTGCTTAGTGAATGTGAATCATTATTTTATTGATGGCAGATTTTTTAAATTCTTTGAGAATATTGAAGAGGAGTATAATAATTTTAATTGAAAAGCCAGGATCATGGATTTATAGAGCAGAAAACTTTTGAGGTAGGTCTTAGTGGAGGGGCAGACCTTGGGCAGCGCCACAGGCATGACAGCACCAGGTGTTTTATAGACTGAGAGTCTCTGAACCAGAGAGGCAGCCACGAGAGGAAACTCAAAGGCCACGCTAAGTTCACAGGCTGTGAAGACCAAAAAGGGACGTTGAGCACAGGATGCTGTTGGGGTCACGTTCCGGTTGGGTCCACACAGGTACACTGGAAACTGGCATTTCCTGTGTCGATTCGTTGATATTTTAAAGAACTTTGGCAATCTTCCAATGGCCATGAGCAATGTAGTAAACCCCCGTCTTGAGCCACAAACTTCTATAATGAACGGCACCCTCTGATAGAACTCAACTTTGCTTGGGCACCAGGATGAATATGCCTGAGCTAACAAACAGTGGCCGGTGCGGGTACATGTCACAGATTGAATTGTGTCCCCCAAAGATATGTGTTGTAAATCCCAACCCCTATGCTTGTGGTGTGATCTCCTTTGAGAGTGGCTTTCTTTGTTGTGATGATGAGGCCTTATCAGGGTAGGATGTGCCTTGAGCCAATGACTTTTGAGATATAAAAAAGAGCAGATGAGGCACAGGAGCCAGGAAGGACAGGTGGAGGAAGATAGATGCCACGCCACATGAAGATTGCCAAGGAATCCAGGAGCAGAAGCTGAAAAGAGTCAAGGACCTTCCCCAAGAACCGAAAGGGAGAAAGCTCCCCCTAGAACTGATGCCCTAAATTTGGGCTTCTAACTCTTAAGCTGTGAGAAAATAAATTTCTGTTTGTTAAAGCCACCCACTTGTATTATTTCTGTTATAGCAGCACTAAGAAACTAAAATAGTAAGAGATTTGGAAATCCTCATACCCAAGCCTGCCCAACACTGATGGATCCACCTAGTGCAGGTACCACCCACTAATCAGAACTCAGAGAGTGATGGCAATCCAGGTCTTCAAAGGGCAAAAAGAAAGACGAAGGACAAAAGTCCCCTTGCCACTTTCAGTCATGAGGGGATAACAAGGTCTGAAGTTACTCTCATAACATTAAAAATAAACGAACGAACCAGAAAAGAGCACAGAATAAAGAAAAGAACTCTTTACAGATACAGAATGTCGGGCATGCAGGAAGGACTGGGGTCCCAAGGAAAGGAAAATGAATAAGGTGGGACTCGCCATTGTACAGGATTTGTGCCTGGAGACAGTTTTGGGACTGTAGCACAGGGAGGGAACCATCAGAGCTTGGCAATTTTTCTATGTTGATTAGAAGGAGATCAGACTTTAGGAAGGTCAAAACTGCTAGAATTTGTAAGGCAGAGTTACAGAGAGAAGGGAGCCTATGCAGATAAAAATGTATAGAAATTTCATTGAGTCCTCTTGAGTTTGGCTAAATACCAACTTGCACATGTGTAGAGCAGGGAGCTGTAAGCTAAACAATGCCCAGAGCTCACACAGAACCCAGATTTCCCTCCATCTGGAATAGAGAGACGTCACTGAACACACAGGACATTTGGTAGAATGCCAAGAAGGATCATGCCTTAGAAGTGGGCTAATTTAATCCCAAATTAAAGATTATTCTAGACCTACCCTAAAAGAGCCAAAAAAAAAAAGAGTCAAAAGAATCAAAGTAATCCACAGGTAACGTAACTGGCTGTCAGAGAAAGTCCAAAACTCTTTAAAAGAATATAACACAATGCAACACTCCACAATGTAAAATTCATTACACCTTGACTCAAATCAAAAAAGAAAAAAAAAAAAGTAAACTTGCAAAGAAGTAGGAAATTTATTTCCCTAACTAGAAGAAAAAGCAACCAAAGAAACAGGCCTAGAAACGGCAGATAGTGAGATTATCAGACAAGACATTAAAAATTGTCATAAACATGCAAACGTGACTCATATGCTCACAAACTTCTTGTCAGAATTTATGCAAGCCAGAAGACAATAGCATGATATCTTTCAAGTGCTGGGGAAAAATAAACTGTCAATCTACAACTCTATATGCAGTAAAAATATCCTTCAAATATAAAATCAACATAAAACTTGTTCAGACAAACAGAAGCTGAGAGAATACATTGCCAGCAGAACGGCACTATAAAAATTGCTAAAGGAAATCCTACGGGCAGAAGGAAAACGATACCATATGGAAACTCCAGTCTGCACAGGAGTGAGAAGTGCTGGAGACGGCAAATATGCGGGTAAAGAAAAAACACTTTTTTCTCATTTTTAAATTTATTTAAAAGATAATTGACTTTTAAAGTAAAAGTAATAACAATGCAATGCTAAAGTAGAATGTATAACAATAACTAGAAGGATGAGGTGGTGAAATATAATTTGTAAAGTTTTCACATTGTAAGTGAAGTACTATAGTATTAATTGAAGGTATATTGTGATAAATTAAGCACACATATTGTAAACGCTACAGCAATCACCAGAAGAAAAAACAAAGTGGTAGAGATAAAATGAAATCCTAAAAAAAATTCATCAAAAGAAGGCCAGAAATAGGAAATTGGAACAAAGGACAGATGGAACAAACACGAAACAAATAGCAAGATGGTAGAATTAAGTCCAACTATATGAATGACTACATTAAATGTAAATGGTATAAACACTCCAATTAAAAGAAGAAAATGGTCAGATGGAATGAAAAGGCAAGATTCAACTATATGCTGTATATAAGAAATCATCTTTAAATATAAGGACAATTAGATAATTAGAAGTAAAGAATGGAAATATCTCTGCCATGCAACTCTAATCAAAAGAAAGCTGGAAATGTGTGATAGATATATTTACAACAACAACAAAAAGAGCAGCTGCTGAGTCTGCTTATATGCAACCGAACACCTCATGGGATTTGATTTCTTGGTTTGGAGGATTAGAGTCATGGTTTCATCAGACATCCCAGTCCATTGGCCTAATATCATGTTTAACGCTTCTGTTCATTACGTAGCACATGGGCTCTTACAAGCTTGCTAGTGGCAATCCAAGCACAATAATTGGTCTCTATTTGCCTGGAGCAACAGAGGAAGAAGGAGAGCGAGAAATAAGAGGAGGAAATGAAATGCATGGCTAATTGTCTCCGTGATCAACTGCTTCCTTTGTCATGAGACCAAAAAACTGGATGGTGCCCGGCTACCGTTACTGAATGTTTTAATCAAAGATTCTATAGAAGAATTCCAATCAAAAGGGGGAAAATGCAGAACAGATTTCAAATTACCATGGACTCCAGATTTTCTGGAACCATGGAAGCTGGATGAACCCATGAAACAATTGTCCTGAGATAATCTTTAAACCTTAACCCAAAAATGTCCCCTGAAGTCCTCTTTAAACTAAACAACAATTTAGCTTAATTAGTAAAGAACGCCTGCCATGAGCATTGTGCTCTTTCAAGAACTATCTATATGGGATCAAATTGACAACAGCAACTTGAAAGATTAGACAGAAAACTTAGGAGGCAGTGAGTTCATGTTAATCAGGGAAGAATAAATCAGAAAAGGAGGGCGAGGATGGCTGCACAACTTGAAGAGTGACATCAGTGTCACTGAATTGTACTTGTAGAAATTGTTGAATTAGTGTATGTTCTGCTGTGAATATTCTCAACAACAAAAATAATAAAATAAATTTAAAAAACACGTAAAACAGAAGCACCAATGACAGCCCTTGCCAAAATCGATAAAATGCTAACTAAAAAAAAAAAAAAAGAAAGAAAGCTGGAGTGGCTGTATTAATACCACAAAGAAAAAAAATCCTATTATCAGGGAAGAGAACGCTCGTGGGGACGGATTCCCCAAGAAGACACAATAATACTCAGTGCATACATACACAACACCAGGGTTCTGATGATCATGAAGAGAAACTGAGGACGTAAAGAAAACACAGAACAACCCCAAAATATATCCACATACCTCAGTACTCCCCTCGGTAATTGCTAGAACAAGTAGACACAAATTAATAAAGATATCCTAGTTCCCATTGAGCCAGCGCTGCCTCATGGCAATCCTGTGTGTGTCAGAGTGGAACTGAGATCCACAGGGTTATCTTGGCTATAATCTTTACGGAAGCAGATTGCCAGGTCTTTCTTTTGCAGCACCACTGGGTGGGTTTGAATTGCCAACCATCAGGTAAGTACCAAAACCAAAACCAAAGCCAGTGCCATCGAGTCGTTTCCGACTCATAGCGACAGTGTAGGACTGAGTAGAACTGCCCCACGGAGTTTCCAAGGAGCGCCTGGTGGACTCGAACTGCCGACCCTTTGGCTAGCAGCTGTAGCACTTAACCACTACGCCGCCAGTGTTTCCGTTAGGTAAGTAGTCAAGGGAAAATCATTTGGGCCACTCAGGCCAACCACCAGAACGGTTAAACTTGAAGAGACTGACAATATGAAGTTTGAGTGAAGGTTTGGAGCAACTGGAGCCTGCTGGTGCAGTGGCTTAAGAGCTTGGCTGCTAACCAAAAGGTCAGCAGTTTTAATTCACCAGCCATTCCCTACGGCGCAGTTCCACTCTGTCCTGTAGGGTCGCTATGAGTCATAACCAGCTCAACGACAACAGGTTGGAACGCCCACACATAACCGCTGAGAACGTAAGATACTACTATCACTTTGGAATACGGTTCTGCAACTTCTTACAAGTTAAACATACACTAATAATATGATTCAGAAATTTCACTAGATATTTGCAGAAGATAAATGCAAGCATGTATCCACATGAAAACCCATACCCCAATATTTATAGTGGCTTTATTTATAATACTGGCTTTATTTATAATAGCCAGAAGCTGGAAACAACCCAAATACCCATTAACTGGTGAATGGATGTGCATAAGAAACCAAAGGGAAAAATAAAATAGATAATTGGACTTTATCCAAATTAAAAACTTTTGTGTTTCAAAGGACACTATCAAGAAATGAAAAGACAACACACAGAAGGGAGAAAATTTTTGCAAAGTGTATCCTATAACAGCCTAGAGATAAAATAAATAAAGAACTCTTAACCAAACCCGTTGCTGTCGAGTCGATTCCAACTCAAACCCATGCCATTTCCAAGGAGCACCTGGTGGATTTGAACTGCTGCCCTTTTGGTTAGCAGCCATGGCTCTTAACCACTACTCCACCAGGGTTTCCAAAGAACTCTCAGAACTCAAAAACAAAAAATACGAATAATCCAATTTTAAAATGGGCAAAGGATTTGAACAGACATTTCTCCCAAGAAGATCCACAAATGGCTAAGGGTCACATGAAACGTGCCCTTTGTCCTCAGTCATAAGGGAAACGAAAATCAGAGCCCCAAGATGCCACTTCAACGGCCACTGAAGAAAAACACAGAGTCACCACGTGGCCCACTATTCCACTCCTAGATACCTAAGCGGGGGGAAAATATGTTCACACAAAAGCTTGTACATAAACCTTCTTAACAGCATTATCCATAAAACCCCCAAAGTGGAAAGAACCCAAATGTCTATCAAGTGGTGAAGAAAATGTGGCATCTCCATGCAATGGGATATTATTCAGCCACACAGAGAAGCAACGTTCCGATACCTGCTGGGAACTGGAGAAAACAAAAAATCAAACCCGCTGCCGTCGAGTCGATTCCGACTCACAGCGACCCTATAGGACAGAGTAGAACTGCCCCATAGAGTTTCCAAGGATCGCCTGGCAGATTCGAACTGCCAGCCTCTTGGTTAGCAGCTGTAGCACTTAACCACTATACCACCACGGTTTCTGGAAACTGGGGGGAGCTTGAAAATATTGTGCTAAATGAAGTAAGCTAGTCACAAAAGGCTGTATACTGTGTGATTCCGCTTACATGAAGTTTCCAGCACAGGAAAATTCAGAGACAGAAAATAGATGAATGATTTCAAGGGGCTGAAGGAGACACTAGGGTGCCTCTGCTAATGGGTATGGGGGTTCTCTCTGGAGTGATAAAAAAATTCCAAAATTAGATAGGTTTTGGTCACACAACTCTTTGAATCTGTGAAAACGGCTTAATTGTACACTTTTAACAGGTGAATTTTGTGGTCTATGAATGATATTTCACTAAAGCTGTTGTAAAAAAAAAAAAGGAGGAAAGGGTGAATGGATAAACACACTGTAGGATATTCACACTATGGAAATAATACTCAACAGTAAAACCAATAAACTGAAATATATGAAAGCATGGATGAATCTCAAAAATATTCTGCTGAGCTTAAGCACGCAGACGAGAAGACTGCATAGCTTAGAATTCCGTTTACATGAGTCTCGAAGACGACTCTAATCATCATGACAGAAAGCAGGGCGAAGGTGGCCTGGGGCTGGGTTTGGGGAGGGTTGATTGGAACGGAGGACAGGGGAAATTTGGGGACTGATGGAAATGTTCTTTATCATGATTGTGGTGCTGGTCGCACAGATGTATACATTTGACAAGCTCACCCAAAAGTACACCTAAAATTGATGTATTTTGTCATATGTAAGGTACACCTCGATACAGTTGGCTTTAAAAAAGAACCAAATTTCTTTCGCCTGTGAATAAATACACTTGTTTATAAACATCTAATCTAAGAAGCATGTGAACGTATGCTCAATGTATTTATTAGAGATAATGTGGCTCTTGTTTGGGAGACAATGCTACTCTGCTACGGGGACTTCGAGGGAACCCCTGGGTGGTGCAAATGGCTAAGTGCTCGGCTGCTAACCAAAAGCTTGGAGGTTTGAGTCCACACAGAGGCACCTCAGGAGAAAGACCTGGCAATCTACTTCTGAAAAACCAGCCGTTGAAAACCCCATGGAACACAGCTCTACATGTGTGGAGTTGCCATGAGTTGGAGCCAACTCATGGCAACTGGTTTAGGGGAGCTGTCATGATCATTGGGTCCCTGGCCCTTTGCTGGGCACTGGGGATAAAGAGGTCAACAGGACAAGGTCCCTGATATCACAAAGGTTCCATTCTAATAACAGAGTCAGGTATTTTAACAATACTTAACAAATAACTGTGTAATTACTTGAAAAACTTGAAAAGAGTCTGCAGAGTTAAGACAGAGGTATGCAGCAGGCAGCCTCAGGAAGAAATTCTCTGAAGACAGCATTTTGAAAGCGACCTGAAGGATGAAGGTGAGGAAGAGGCTGGGAGGAGAATGTGGCAAAGAGTTCCACTTCTCTGGTCAGCAGAGTCCTCTGCCTGGAGAATGCCTTCATTTCTTCACCTCTGCTCTTGTGGATGAGTCAGGAGAGGCTAGAAGATGCTGCGGTACCAAACACACCACCACGTCTGAAAGTTCACACCCACAGGGTTCCTCACTCCTGTCACAGACCAGGGTGTGTGTGGTCTGCTCAGCAGCTTTCCCTTAAGCTGAGGCTCTTCCCATCGGGTAACTCTGCCGCCAGGCAGTCCTGGCTTCCCAGGTGACCGACAGAGGGCTGAATCTCAGGAGACAGGCTTACAGCCAGGACTGGAAGGGACTTACATCACTGTCCCCACGTCCCATTGGCCTTGACTCTGTCACATGGCACCTAATCCACCTGCAAGGCAGGATGGGAAATGTAGTCCTGCCATATACCCACGCAGGGGAAACAGTGTGAGAAACACAGGCCGCTGATCCTGCCAAGCCTCAGTTCATGGGTCACCGGGCAAACTCTCAGCCTTTCTCATCTCACCCATGGTGGCCTTGTGGTAGGCTTCCTTCTGAATCCATGTCAATAGTGAGCCCCATACAACAGGCTCCTGTTACACCCCCTCACCCTGCCCTCCCAAGAAGCCACGTCCGTCCATGAGACTTAATTTTAACGAAGATACACGATGGCGTATGTGGTTTCGCACAAACAGGCTCTGTAATCCACAATGCTTAGGTCAGCATTTTCCCCACGTGGCAGCCAGCACTGCGCAGTGGAGATTGCAGAGGGTTTGGAATTGGAAATGGTGGTTTCTTGTTCTCTTGCTTCTCGTCGACCTTGAGACCTAAGCCCAACCAACGAATGAACAATCTTGAAACTCAAATTTCAGACTGATTCCTATGGAGCTTCCAGGACTCAAACCCAAGTTTTTGGGCTCCAAGTCTAGCTTTCTTTCCATCCCTTGTCACTCTCCCCTGATATTATGGGAGCTCCTGTATTATGGTATCTGCCGTCTTTATTGGACCTTGAGGAGCGTTGGATTAGATAACAGTGTGATTACGCCTTGAAAACTACGAGGGGCAACATTAGCATTTCTTTGTTATTGTTATTGTCACTGACACTGTCATACATTATTTGCAGACTGTCCTATTGCAGGAAGGTCGTGCCCTCCTCTGGCCCCAGCACAGTGCTTGAGTTTCTCTTTGGCACGCTGGGCTCCAGCAGATACTTGCCTCCTCTCCTCTTAACAAGGAAAATATAAGTTAACGAGCTTGCAAATGAGCATGGGGAGGTTTCTGGGAGGGAGACACCAGCCGAGTGCACAGAGCGTTGTGAAGATGGGTCTTTAATAGAGAAGACGTGAAGGAAATTGTACAATCCAGGGCGCTCGGCTATCACCACAGCCATAAAGCTATAAACTGGGATTGTCTTTGAGATTGAACTTTTCCCCCCTTTCTAGTGGCTATTAAATATCTCCAAGGAAATTACTCTGAAAGAGAGGTATTCGACTGGGCTTTCACTTAGAGTGAGCCGACTCTCGCGAGTCTACGGTTTCTGCAAGGAGCCTGCAGGAAGCGGCGGGCACCCAGCTCAAGCACCTCTACCTTTAATGGCTCCTATTGTCACTCCTGGTGAGGTCCTGACAGTTCTGGGGCTCCGACTCGTGCAGGATGGCGATCACAGGAAAGGAGGTGAGACTTACTGTGTGGGGGGAGTCCTTTACATCTGTAGCCCTACCTGATCCTCAAGGCAAATTCACGAGCTAGGCCTCTCGCCCACCTTTGCAGGCAAGGACACCAAGACTCAGGGCGTTACAGGCCAGGCCGTGATGCAGTTCCCAGGTCATTACCATTGCAGGGTACCCTGTCCACTCCCCAAGCAGACAACGGTGCTGTGGGTGGACTCAGAGACCAGTGGGTAGAAGGTGGGATCCTGTTTGTCCGTTTTCCATGGCTTCCAGCTCCATAAAAGAGGAGCTTGTGGGGTGTAGGCCGGGCTCGATTCAATTTAACGAATGTTAATGACACATCGCTAAGTACTCAGGGAATAAGGAGGTGGAGTGAGAGGTGAACTTGGTCTTCATGTTGCTCTTGATTTAGTGGGGGCGCGTGGGACTGCCACAGCTTGCTGGACAACAACTGCAGTGCGTCAGATCCCCCACAGCACCATGGCACCTCGGACGTGTTCTAGGGGCTTTGGGTAAACATGGCAGTGTGAACCACAAGTCTAAGTCATCCTCAAAGAGAGTCTCTTTGAAATAAAAAGAAAGGGGGTGAGAGGACACAAACCCATAAGCACAAAGAGAGTGTAGGGGCAAAATAGCAAAATGTCAGCATTCTGGAACCAGATGGACGAGGTGGGAGAGTAGTCGAATGAACTGCCTGGAGACAGATGAGCTCAAGAGTCTGAGAGTGGGGAAGCAAGAAAGAAACCACACTTCAGGAGGTCCTATGTGGGAAGCAGATAAAGGGGCCCCGGGAGGACAGCCTAGGACACAGTATACCCAGGCGGAAGCAGGGGGATGGAAGGGATGAGAAAGAAGGTCTCCAAGAGAGAGAACAAAAGGATGCATTTTCGACATGGTTCAAACATATGACAGGAGATTCCTTCTGCCGGAATATCTGGTGGATCAGCACACAAGGAAATGAATAGATTCGGTAACAATTCACTCCAGGAAAGACAAAAAAAGGCACAAGAATAGAAATAAAATCATTGCATGCCACATGACTCAGCGGCGGCTCAGTCCTCACAATTCAACCTTGAATATTGATTAATTCGACCAGAAGGATGGAGAAGGGAAAGTACGTGAGGAGTGTAGGAGTCGAAAGAGCTACACCCTTACCTGTTAGTGCAGGAAGTCCATAGACTGTGTCTAAAGTGGCAAAATCACGAGGTAGCAGAGTAAGCGTGTGGTTAGGAAACACGGACTTAAGCGCCAGAAGAAATAGCTAACGGGGAGAAAAGTGCTTTCTTTGGGGAAGTGGGAAATTGTTAAGACTTTTGAAGGCGACCAATAAACCATGATCCTCTTCCTGGATGAAGTTCTGGATCACTTGAGGGACATGACAAGGGAGGTGGCAGGTGGAAAACAGTGCACTTTGTTACTGATAAAGCGGACCGTGCTAATTGCCTGTTCCCACACTAGCTTCCCAACCTCCTTCTGGACACACTCTATTCCTTCTTCCCTTCTTCCCTCCGCGATAATACCTACTCATCCTCCAAAATGGAGTTGAAGTGCTTCCATTTCTTCAAAGTCTTTCCTAATGTCCCTAGACCACTCTCCTCACTCTTTCCAGAAAACTTATCTTTCAAGAAATATTCCCATGCGATCCCCAAAAGTCTGACCCAAGGAGCAAGCCCTCGGGTAGGAACAGTCAGCCAGAGCCCGCCACACCCACAATGACCTGCCATGCCCAGTGTCTCTGGTTTGAATCTCCGGAACCACCATGCCCGTATTGGCCATAGATAGGGCCATCTTGGTGTGAGAGCTAAAATGGTTCTGCTAACTCCCCCTTCCCCAACCCCTCTCACCAGTCCAGACTTCGGGCCAATCGTCAGAGGGCGATTTTGAGTCTATACAACAAGATCCTTCCCAGGTCACCCTCTCCCACTGGTCCAAGAGAAGGAAGGGGTATAAGACCAAAGTCCTTCACACGAAGGGTCTTTAATGGAGTGACTTGATCATACAAGAGGATGGGCTGATGACGTCTGTTGCCAAGAACCAGGTGCCTCATCTCAACTGCTTAGGGTAGAGTAAGGGCCAGGAGCTTTGAGGAACAATCTTTCCCCTGGAAACCACAGAAGTGGGGAGCAGGTATCCCCCCTACCAGGATCTGGGATTGGGACAGGTGTCACTGTGTCCACCATAAGCTTTATAAAACTGTGTTCATGCATTACTTTGATAAAAATAAAATGCTGACGATTGGTTTGGAAAAAAGTTTTAAAAATGGAGTAAAACATCACCTAGTTTGTGGAATGAGCAGGACCCTAGAGGCCAGGATGTAGGGAAGGCTATTCCCTTTTCTTTGGAGAGCCTGTGCCAGGGCACAGAGTCCTGAAGTGCATGGTCTATTAGGCATGGTGCACCCGGAAAGGGAGTGTGACTGGACTGCATGGTTCCTGGGAGGGATGGGAAGCAGGAAGACAAGAGATGGGGCTGGAGGAAGCTGGAACCAGGTCAGGAAGGACCATGATGCTGGACATGCTGAGGAGCTTGGATTTTATCCTTTTGGTAATGTGTGTATCTGGAGTTGGGTGAGGGATGGACTTGGGTAAGGTCAGATCTGGATTTCGGGAAGTTTATTCTATCAGCATTACGGAAGATGGGAGGTACACAGGTAGAAGGCAGGAAGACAAGTGACGAGGGTGTGGCAACCCTCTAGGTGAGAAGCGATAATTGTTCACAGCAGCAGAGCAGGGCTGAGTCAATGTTCGCAGCTGTTGCAGCGCTCTGTAGCTGCAATGTGTACTTAACCACCCTGAGCAACATATGCTAAAGGCAAATTGTGCCAAGGAGTAGATTTCTCCCACGGTGCTGGCATGAAGAGAAAATGGCTCTATCTATGGCCAATACAGGCTTGGTGGTTCCAGAGATTCAAACTAGGGACACTGGGCATGGCAGCTCACTATGGGTGTGAAGGGCTCTGGCTGACTGTTCTTACCAGAGGGCTTGCTCTTTGGGTCAGGCTTTTCAGGATCACATGGGAATATTTCTTGAGAGGATAAGTTTTCTGGAAAGAGTGTGAAGACTGGTCCAGGGCCATCAGGAAAGACTTTGAAGAAATAGAAGCACTTCCGCTCTATTTTGGAGGATGAATAGGTATTATCGCGGAGGGGAGTTTGGAAAAGCACAAGGGAGGAAGGAAAGAAGAAATAGAGTGTGTCAAGAAACAGGCTGGAAAGCTAGCATGGGAAAAGGCAATTTTCAAGGTTCCTGGAGTACAGAGCACAAAGGAATAGAGTGGAAATAAACTGGAGACACAGCAGAAGTCTGGGGCAAAGCGTGAAGGTCCCTGAATGTCAAGATAAAGAGCTCTGAGTTCATTCTTAGGCAACAAGGAGTCGTTGAAATACTTGAAGCAGTAAAGGATCATGGCCAGATCTGCACTTTATAAATTAGTGCCTGGGCATTGGTGTGGAGTATAAATTAGAAGTGAGGGAGCTGGGACAGATGGAAGCCACCTGGGAGAATTTCAGTGGTCCAGATGAGTGATGATCCAGACTTAAATTCAGGCAGTAGCTATGTTGTGAGAGAGGAAAGTTTGCAGAGGGTAGAGAGATAAGTATAGGCAGAAATGGGACTTGATAAGGATAGTATCTGGAGTGTAAGTGGGGCATTACTGGAGTATTTGGGAAGTGAGGAGAGTTGAGACTGAGTGTGGTCCGAGAAAAAAGAAGTAACTTGCTCAAGGTCAAGCCTAGAATTATTACAAGACCTAATTTAGGAGACTGCCAGCTGAGTCCACCACATGAAGAGATCTTTTCATTTCCCCATTGCTAGGGAAGAACCAAACTATCTGCTTCATTGTGTCCCAGCAGCACCAAAATGATGAGTGTTGATGGGTGCTGGAAACCTAACTTCATTACAGTTTGAAATCTTCAGAGACAGAGACTCCAACCCAGAGAAGAGCCCAGGCTCATAAATCAGTGACTTTAGTTCCATTCCAGCTGGACAAGCTGGCTTTTCTCAGCTCACATCTTCTCTAATGTTGGAGAAGAAAAAGAAACTCTCTCTCAGACTGAGGGAAACCACCAGCCAGAAGAAAACAAACTATTTGCAAAGTTCTATATGCAGTACCATGGCAAAGAAATTAAGTTTTCACAATGAGTTATTTCTAGGATTTGGCAAGGGTACCAATGTACAAACATCCACTTTCTCTAGTATAAAACACAAAAGACCCAGGGGGACATGAAAATATGTGTTACTGACATTAATACATTAATAGCGGTCATGCCATGAACTCACTGACTTGGAAGGAAAGGGCGAAGAAAAAATTTCCTTGAGTACCCGGTATAAGCCAGGTGCCGAGGAAGATGGGTTACACAGAATATCTCATCTCTGTTCTAGAAGGTGGATACCAATGACTCATTTTACCAAAGAGAAAATTGGGCTACAGAAAGTTGAAGTGACTTGCTCAGTGTCAAAACTACTGATCTGCAGAGCTGGAATTCACCCCAGGCATGTTTCTGGGTTAGAAATCTCAGAAAAGGACACGTCCTAAAGATACGGAACACAGGGAAGCAACATCTTAATGAGAGGAGATGGAACAGAAAAGATTTCCAGAATCACAATAGGTTCTGTATTGTAAGCAGGGCTTGGGAGCAGTTTTGGGGAGACTCTTAACTATGTGGATTGACAAAGTGACCACAACCAAGGCCTCAAGTACAGAAACGATTGTACCGATGTTGCAGGACCAGGCAGTTTTTCGTTCTGTTGTACATAGGGTCATTATGAGTCAGAACCAACTCACTGGCACCTGACAACAACAACAACAAAGTTCTTAAAGGGACGGAGATTGCAGAATCAGAGAATCTCAGTGACTGAAAGCAATTATGAGGACTAAGGGGTGCATGGCCCAAGCCATGGTATTTTCAATCATCTCATATGCATGAGAGTGCTGGACAATGAATAAAGACCACAAAAGGAAAATTGATGCATTTGAATTATGGTGTTGGCGAAGAATATTGAATATACCACGGACTGCCAGAAGAACAAACAAGTCTGTCTTGGAAGAAGTACAGTCAGAGTGCTCCTTGGAAACGAGGATGGTGAGACTTCATCTCACGTGCTTTGGACATGTATGCTCTCAGGAGGAACCAGTCCCTGGAGAAGGATATCATGCTTGGTAAAGCAGAAGGTCAGCAAAAAGGAGGAAGACCCTCAATGAGATGGATTGACACAGTGGCTGCAACAATGGGCTCAATCATAGCAACGATTATAAGGATGGTGCAAGACCAGGCAGAGTTTCGCTCTGTTGTACATAGGGTCCCTATGAGTTGAAACTGATTTGAGGGCACCTAGTTTTTTTTCTTTTTTTTTTTTTTTTTTAACAAAACAACATACAGTGCCAGCTCCACCCAGATCTAAAACCTCACCATGCATGGTCAAAGCCCAAGCCAGTACCCCACCCTTCTCTTCACACACTGGCTATTAGAGATTCATTCTAGGCAGCAGCTGCTGCCATTGAAGCAGCGTATTTGTTCCCTTCCTTTGTGAGAGCTGCAGTGAAGTGCAGAATGAGGGAGAGTGGGGGTGGGACTGATAAATGACTCACTGGGAAAGGCAAGTTCATAAATGGATGGGAATTAGGATACAAGATGCTCGAAGCCCTCTTCCTCGTTCGTGGTTAATTCTGAAGTGCACTGGATCCTCAGCTTTATTTACTTGGCTCTGATGACTGGGTTTATGACTTGTAAATCTACCGGGGAAAAGCAAGTTCAGAGCAACAGAAGGCTGTAGTACTTTCTCTAGTTAATGTGCTTGGAAATGGAGTAATTCTACCATTTGGGCTCATAGCAAATTCTCTTTGAATGCATGGGGAGATAAAATCAAGATGTTGGCACCGTGGACAGATCCTCCCTGGTCAACCAGAGAGCCGGCTTTGGGTGTGGGTCCTAGGTCAATACCACATTCTCCTAGTGGTAAATTAGGCTAATCACCCTGAATATGAAGCCTAAGGACTGGAGTAGATAGGGCAATTTTCTGCTACAAAGCACTCAAGTAACTGTGGGAGTTTGTGGGAGACATGTTCTCTGGACTGGTGGTCTGCTACATAGAGTGAGGGGTGTTGGAAAAGATGATTTGCAAGCCCCATTACTGTCCAAAATATGCCCACTTGCCTTTGCCTTGGCAGACGCCTCCATTTTCATAAAATAAAAATCATGAATTTATAATTTATAAAGCCAATTACAACTGAGAACACTCTTTGCATTCGTTCTGTCATCAGACCCCAGCATTGGAACTGTGAGATGGGTGGGGCCAGTATTTGTTTTAGCGATGAGGAGCCTGGGGCTCACGTTCTTGTCCAAGGTCGTCAGGAAATCAGAGGCAGGACCAGATTCAGAGCTCAGGGCTTCCACACCATGCTTCCTCTCATAAAATGATGAGAGGCCAGAGGTGTAGCTGGTGGGGAAGCTGGTTTATGGCATCACTGCCTTCTGAGCTTTCAGGATGCGGAGTTTTGCATTAATCATGGAAAGCTGCTGCCAGAGGTATCTTTCTAAAACACAAATTTCATCGTGTCACTCCTCTGGCTTAAAGCCCTCTAAGGGCTCCCCACGGCCCATGGATAAAGCCAAATAATCTTAGTAAGATGTTCAAAGCCCTTCAAAGTCTGACCCCAACCTACCTCTCTAGCTATAGCACCTGCCACTCCATCTCAAGCAGCTTGGCTTCAATTCCAGGAAATTAGTTACTGTTCCACAAGAAATCACTTCTGTCGCTCTGGCTCTCTGCGTAAGTGGTTCTCTCTGCCGGGAATGCTCTCAAATGCTCTCACACCCTTCCCTTGACTTGGGTTGATGTCAGATGAGCTCTGAATCACAACCAAAACTTGCCTCCAAAGACACATCCTCCATGAAGCTCTTACCAGTTGAACGGGCAGACTTTAACTTCCTCCTCTGTACTTCCACACAGCTTTGTTCTTACCTCAGTTATCACATTCATCACACTACACTCTAATTATTCGGGCATATTTCTTTCTTCCACACTAAACTGTGAGCACTCCAGGGCAGGAACTCCAACTGATTCATCTCCGTTTACCCTGCCAGTACTGGGATGCAAATGGTCCCAGGGAACATTTGTGGAATGAGAGCCTGGACAAGGAAAACTAGTTTACAAAAATAACATTATGGCTGAGAAGGCTGGTTCTTAATGGGGTCCCTGTGGAATGCCAGAAGGAATCTGGAATCTGTGAGGCCAATAAGAGATGATCCCAATGCCAGTGGAGGCCAATGGTTGATAGAACCATCTAACCCCTTAGAGAGGGTTCTGGTCCCAGGAGGGGCTTGGGGTCTGATCCTCCTGGAACGGAAGTGTTGCCTTCAATGGAAGACCTAGGTACCCAGCCCTCTAGCATGTATCTGTCAGTAGGAACAGGGCTCCCTGAGCCATCTTTCCCGTATGGTCTTGTCTTGCCATGAGCACAGTCAATGCTTATGGCAAGTGTAGCTCTTAGGGTAGAGAAAAGATTCATTTAATACTTCAACAAATCTTCAGTGAAAACTTGCTAAGATTGAATCCTACGCCAGGTCCAGGAACGCTGAGATAAACAAGTTTGCCATACTCTGTCCTTTCACAGAGAATGCCCCCAGGTGAGGAACAGGAATAGTTATGACCAACAGGAAAGACAAAGGGTGTGGCAGACCCTTACCACGCCAAGCTCGAGTCCCATCCAAGGTTAGAGAAGCCCTTGGAGGACCGACAAGATGCTGAGGCTGGGTCAGCGAGTGATGCAGCATCCCTCCACAGCTCTTGTCCATCAGAGGGCTTCAGGTTCTTGGGGAGCATCTGGGCTCCTTTAGGGGTGCAGGGTTTTGACTTCTTTTTGTAATATCTGCCTCTAACCAGATAGGAAACCCCCCAAAGTGGCCTCCTCTTTTGAGGAGATTCCAAAGACAGCACTCAGTCAGGGGTGGGGGTAAAAAAAAGAGAGAGGGACCTGAGTTCCCACTCACTCGCTCATTAAACCAGCCCCTCACTGCCTCTGGGACCCAATTCTAATTCCCACCACTTTAGGAATGTCACGGCTTAACGCCTCCATCTTGACTAGACTCGGCTGCTAATGGGTGTGTAATTTGGGAGATAATGCAAAATCTGCTAACAGTTAGGGCTACGGGTGCACTACCAGCTGAAAGGGTGGGCTGCACCAGAGGCTGGCCTGCACCAGAAGCTGGGCTGCACTGGGGATCTGAAGCATGCCTGCCCTCAAATCATAATCACCCTTGCATTTGTGTTAAGTCCCCTTCACATACTTGCAGGTTTAACTCTGTCAAACGCAGCTGTCATCCTCACAAAGCTTTCTTAGATAGACAGGCCATGCATTATTATTCCCATTTTAAGGATGATGCGACTGAGGCTGGGAAAGGTAAAGGAACTTGGCCAGAATGAGGAGGGCTGGACAAGATTTCTTTTCTCCTGTTTGACAGTTCAGGTCATCATTCTCTGTATCAGGCGGCAACTGAGTTCAGGGGACCTGAACTTCTCCTAACAGGACATTTAAGCAGATACATGGAATTGCTTATTTAACAATTCTTTTGGATGCTAGGTGGCCCTGGGTGATACACACAGTTAAGCACCCAACTACTAACCAAAAGGTTGACAGTTCAAACCTGCCCAGAGGCTCTATGGGAGAAAGGCCTGTCGATCTGCTTCTGAATGGTCACAGCCATGAAAACCCATGGAATGCAGTTCTACTCTGCATACTTGGGACCCTCTAAGCCGGAATCAACTGGATGGCATCTGGCTTGGTTTTGGGTTTTGTAGATACTAGACTCTATGTTAAGGAAGACTGAAGCAGAATTGATGCTTTTGATTTATGGTGTTGGCGAAGAATATTGAATATGCCATGGACTACCAAAAGAATGAACAAATCGGACTTGGAAGAAGTACAACCAAAATTCTCCTTAGAACCGTGGTGAGACTTTGTCCCACATACTTTGGACATTTTGTCAGGAGGGACCAGTCCCTGGAGAAGGACAGTATGCTTAGTAGAGGGTCAGTGAAAAAAAGGAAGCTCCTCAAGAAGCTTGATTGACACAGTGGCTGCAACAACGTGCTCAAGCATATCAATAATAGTGAGGGTGGCGCAGGACGGGCAATGTTTTGTTCTGTTGTACATGGGGTCGCTATGAGTCAGAACCAACTCAATGGCACCTAACAGCAACAACAGGCTCTGTCGTGGTAGGAGCTCTGACCGTCGTGGGCATCTCTGCACATCAGCACACAGCTGGAACTCAAGAGGTATTCCATAACCATCTGCAGCATGAATGGAGCTCCCAGGAGCAGGGAGACCCAGAATCTAGCCCCAGGGCTCCCTCTGACCGGTATGTGGCTATCGGTGGAGCCCCCCACTCTGCCTCAATTCCCCAATCTGCAAAATACAATTGTTGTTGTTAGCTGCTGCTGTTGAGTCAGCTCCCAACCCATGGAGACCCCATGCACAGGGGAATGAAATGTTACCTGCTCCTACGCCATCCTCATGATCAGCCTTGGATTGAACCGTTGTGATCCATAGAGTTTCACTGGCTGATTTTTGGAAGTAGATCTCTAGGCCTTTCTTCCTAGTGCATCTCAGTCTGGAAGCTCCACTAAAACCTGTTTGGCCTCACAGCTACACGCAAGTCTCCACTGAGGGATGGAAGGTGGCTATGCATAAGGTACACTGGCTGGGAGTCAAACCCGGATCTCCCTCATGGAAGGTGAGAATTCTACTGAACCACCATTGGCCCTGCATCTGTAAAACAGGGATGTGGAATTAGAGGACCCAAGAAAATGCCCCCTGTCTGCAGCATTTTAGAAGGACATGAGTTCATATTCCTACCCCTCTGCTTATTGCTGGGTTAGCTTAGGCAGGTTACCTAACATCCTTAAATCTCAGCTCCCCCTTACCGAAAAATTGAGAGAGCATAAGTAAGCCCCCTTGAATTGGGCGATTGGGTGATAACACAGAACAATGCATGCGTGCTGCTGTTAGCCTGCAAGCAAGGTGCTCCACGCGCTGTATAAGAGAAGCCCCATGACTTTACCCTTTCGGTCCTCCTTCTCCTACTATGTGCTGGCACTCTGCGGACGTGGAGATGAATGAGTCCCCAGACCCGCCACAAGTCTACGAAGGGAGATAAATGACAACCACAAATAACCTCATCATTTTCCCACTTCGCTTCCCCATCAGAGCAACTGGACTGCAGAGATTGGAAGGGAAAAATAAAACTAGGAATGAAGAAGAAAGAGCCGGGGGAGACATGTAAGGCTGTATCAGTTTTGGAAAAGAGGATGATTGAAGTAGAATGCGGTACTAATTTAAATCCTGAAATGACTGATGTATTTTCCATGGTGTTTTATTAATCAGCCTTAGATGGAGCACAATTTGCAAATTTCATGTGGCAGCTATTAAACATTTTCTCCTACGTAAGTAAATGAAAGGGATTTACTAATTCCAGCAGACACTCCCTGAATTGGTAACGAGAGAAAGCGCCCAAACACAGGCGGACATATTAAAGCTGCTCAAAATGCAAAGCAGTACTTGGATCGTGGCTGAATTGACTGAACCCCTCACGCATGTTCCAAAGCCCAGCAGACTTCGTAAATGTTGATATAGTGGCAGGAGAGCAGCACTGTTGGGAAAAAGAGACGGATTAGAGCATGAATGCCCCTCAGTTGTTCCCAGGACAGTCCTAGAGAGAGGGACCGGGAGGCACATGCCGGGATGCGGGAGGCTCTTTGATCATCTACCTGAGAAAGCTCCCGTCTCCACTTCCAAAGCCCAACTCTGCTCCTTGGCACCTTTGGGTAGACCTTCCCTCAGGTAGGAGTCCTGCTGGTGCAGTGGTTAAAGTGCTTGGCTGCTAACCGAGAGGTTGGTGGTTGAAACCCACCAGCCGCTCTGCATAAAAAAGAAGTGGCAGTCTGCTTCCATAAATATTTACAGCCTTGGAAACCCTATGGGGCAGTTGTACCCTGTCCTATAGGGTTGCCATGAGTTGGCATTGACTCGACGGCAATGGGTTTGGTTTTGATTTCCCTCAGGTAGAAGATATCCGTGACTTTCGAAGTCTTCCTTCTTCTCGGCCCTCTCACCTCTCCCATGATGACCCTCTGCAAAAACCCCATTCTTAGAGTCGTCTTTCGGTATAAATTTATACCTCACACCTTTGAAACCAGGAGTATCTAATCTGTCACTACAACAACACAGCAAGTCTGCATGGTAGAGATGGTTACCTCTGTTTGGTGGGGGAGGAAATGGTGGCCTAGAGGAGCAAAGTGCTTTTTCAAGGCTTTAGGGTGGGGGCAGAAGTGGAAGACAGGCCTCCTGACTCTCAAAGGAGGGCAAGACACCAAAGACCCTGAACTGGATGTCTCCATCCACAGATCTGACATTCAAGCCTGGGAATCACGTCTCTGGAATACTGGAGAGGGCATTTGCCTAGCGGTCAATATACCCTGCTGAGCCCAACTCTAAGGCCAAAGGACCAGTCACATATCTTCTCTGGATCTAAGTTTTCATATCTGTAGAACGAGGGCCTTGGATTTGGGTCCACCCCGGTAGAAAGATTTCTAGTAGTACTTAATATTCTCCCCAGAGGAAAGTTTTATTAGAGAGAAATATGAAGCAATGAGTGGATGAGGCATGAATGAATGAGCTTGAAGAGACTGTTGTTGTCCAGTGGGGGAAGCCCTGTTCTCCTGGTAGAACCTGCCTGAAGCTCTGGAAGCCATGTTATGGCATGTGATGCGGGACAGCCCAAACACTCTTCTGATTCTTTAACCTTGCCTTATTTGAGGTCAATCCGATTTCAATCCATTCTGTGACTTCACAGGTATTTATGTAGCCCTTTCTTAGTGCCCAGGTCACTGGGTGGGGCAAAACAGTCTGCGATCAACTGCTAACCCTAAGATCCATGGTTCAAACTCAAACATTGGCCTGGTGATCTGTGTTCGTAAAGATTACAGCCAAGATAGCATTATGGAGAAGTTCTACTTTTTAACACAAGGGTCGTCATCAGTTTTAATCAACTCGACAGCAACAAGTTTGGTTTTGCTCTGTGCCCGGCTGTGTGCTAGGCTCCAAGGATGCAGCAGGGAACAGGACAGGTGTGACCCTGCTTGCCAGGGTTCATAGGAGACATTGTGCTGTGGGTGTGAGGGCCTTCCTCCAACCCAATTAAGCTCCATCTCAGGCCAGTTCTCTTGATTCATACCCCAATTCCCTTTCAAGTTTAACTGTTTTGAGTATAATGCTTAAAAGATCTGCCATGCCTTGAGTTTCTTCCTTAACAATTTCTACATAAGCTTCACTCTTTTCTTCAAGGGTTTCCACCCCTTGTACCCACTTCCTCCACTCCCATTCAGGAAATGGATGTTTTTCCCATCCTGCCCCACAGCACACCATTCAGATTTCCAGCACAGTGTGACCAACATCTTTTCCAATTGACTCTGGATCCTTTGGATTGAACAAGGACATGACTTGTTCATTGTTGCTGAATTACCAGATCTTAACTACTTCCGAGGATCCCGGGTGGCACAGTGGTCAAGTGCTCAGCTGCTAACTTAAAGGTCAGCCATTAAAACTACCAGCTGCTCTGTAGGAAAAAGATAAAATGGCAGTCTACTTCCATAAAGATTACAGCCTCGGAAACACTGTGAGGCTGTTCTACTCTGCCCTGTAAGGTCGCTACAAGTCAGAATTGATTTGACAGCAATTGGTGTTTGGTTTTTGTTTTTGTTTTGTTTTTTAAGAGTACTTCCTGACCTCAGAATATGTTTGTTGAATGATTTTTTTTTTTCCTTGACTGAAGTCTGACAGGAAAAGGAGCTAAGACAAGGAACTAACACCTACCCAGCCTCTGGCACTTACAGCTATAGCAAACATTAAACACAGCCCAATTCCTGACTAACACCAATCCTCACAATATATTGACCTCAGTACCTACTACTCTGATACAACATGCCAGGTTTTCAGCAAAAAATTACAAGGTGTGCCAAAAGACAAGAAAAAAAGCACAGCCTGATGAGACAAAGCAATCTTCAGAACCAGATTCAGATACAACGCAGGTATTCAAACTATCAGACAGGGATTTTAAAATAACTATGATTAATACATTAAGGGTTCTAATAGAAAAAAGTAGCCATCAGGTGACAACAATAGGTAATGTAAGCAGAGAGAGGGAAACTCCAAGAAAGAATCAAAATGAAATGCTAGAAATCAAAAACATCGTAGCAGAAGTGAGGAATGCCTTCAATGAGCTCAGTAGACTCAACACAGACAAGGAAAGAGTCAGTGCGCTTGAAGATTTGTCCATAAAAACTTCACAAACTGAAATGTAAAGAGGAAAAAGATCGAAAAGAATGTAACATACAGTTGGACCTCTGTATCTACAGGTTCTGCATCTGATTCAACCAACTCTAGGTTGAAAATATACGGAAAAAAATTTTTTTCAAAAAAGCCAACCTTGAATTTGCCACATGCCGAGCACTCTGCTGACTCCACGCAAATGAGGTGATGTGCAGCGTCCCCTGCTGTAGCCTCCTGTCATCACCCGGATCCTCTGTCTCTCTCCAGCACTCGTTGTTTGAGCATTGTTCACCTTGCCTCTCATTCGGTTGCTACTTGTGTTGTTTGCATCCTTTGTTTCTGTGAAAAAAAAAGGCTCCTAAAAAGCAAAATGGTCAAAGCAATTCCTCCAAGGCTAAGAGGGAGTCTAAAGTGCTACTTACATAGCACTTTACAACTATTTACGTAGCATTTACATTATATTAGGTATTATACGTAATCTAGAGATGATTTAAAGTATACAGGAGGACTTGTGTAGGTTATATGCAAATACTACCCAATTTTATATAAAGGACTTGAGCATTTTGGTATTCGAGAGGGGGATCCTGAAACAAATCCCTCCCAGATACTGAGGGGAGAAACATTCTTGCCTCATCCCCAGCTCACCTTGAAAGCAGTTGTGGGCCTGGGGAAACTAATAACCCAAAAATAACTGAAGGAAAGGTCTCAACTCCAAAGTTCAAAGCCCAAGCTTGCTTTTCTCCTCTGCCAAACTGCTAAAGGAGGACCAGGCGTTTTACGGCAGCCCACTGTTTGCAGAACACAGTCCTGTAAATTCCCCCATTTAATCTCCACCGTCATCTGGGAGGAAGGTTCCCATACAACTCCATCTTATAGATGCGGGTGCTTAGGGTCAGAGAGATTGAAGTAGCTTGGCAAATGCTGCCCATACAGCCTGCTCAGAGCTGCAATTGGGTCTCTGTTGTGTTTTTTTTTTTTTTTTTTTTTTTTGGTTTTTTTCCCCTTGCCCTTAAGATGCCAACTTTTCGGGAGCAATTGGGCTGAGCAGGGCATGAATTACTGCAGAGACTGGGCCTTTGTTCCTCTGAGATGCAGCGCCTTGTTTTATTAAACTTTGTTGCCTATAACATTTTGCACCGAAAGAGCTCCCTCTGCCAAATGCCATCCAGACTCATGCATTATTTACCAGTTAATATCACAAAAGCGGTGTATACAAATGGTCCCTCCCCCGCCCCTACCCCCCACCTCAGAGCCTCCAAGGGCGCTGCCAGGTCCTCTTGTACAACACAGTCTAGGATAGCCTCTCCACCCTTGGCTCCCCCAGCCGCCCTTACTCATAGCTTCTTTGGCCAGTACTGAGTGCAACTGGCAGGAGCTCAAAGACTCAGTTCATCACCACCACATCCAGTAAAGATAAAGAACGGACAAGGGGCTCCTGCTATTTCCCATATTAAATCCAAGGGCTCACACTGTCCTTCAAACCTTCTCTCCCTTAATCCCACATTGTGTTCCATCTTCCCTAGGAACTACTGTCCATCTCTGGGAGGGTCATCTGATTTGCTCACTGCCCCTTACCACATCGTGTCTTTTTGGTCACTGTTCACCTGACAGTCCCTTCTTTCTATCCCTCCTACCATCCTCCTACTAGATCATATCCGCCCTTGAATACAGCCCATACTTCATCTTCCCTGTTCTTTAGTCAGTAACCCCCACCATTGCAGTAAATCTTGGATCGAGTTAATGAGGACCGATCTGCTACCAGTGATGAGAGGAGAAGGGCCCTCATGGGAGGTATGAAGAGTTCAGCTCAAGAGGGGTGGACCTCGAGTGCCTGTGGACAGAGATTTCTAGAACGTCACTTGGGGGAAGGGCTGCCTTGTACCAGTTATGGAAGTAGGAGGCCTGTTTCTCACACTATATGTTAAATATTAAGCAAAAAGCCTATGGGACATCCTGCTGAGGATGGGTTGTGACTGGTGGAAGCACCTCTGGAGAGGTTTGGGGCAGAGACAGGTATGAAAGAACACTTTTTGCATAAAACTCTTGAAGTTGGGAGAAAGGGTGAGGTTTCCAAAATAGAACATAGCGAGGGGAAGAGAAGACCAATGAATGATTGTAGAAGAGCTGAGAACAAATAGGACGTAATCCAGGAGCCAGCAAGAGTGGAAATGTCCCTATAGGACAAGCTCTGGAAGCTTCCAGAAGCCACCTCTCTCAGTTTCAATATGGACATAATGAGGCCTGCCTTGCCTCGCAGCAGAACTGTTATGGGCACACTCTGATAAAGGGTAAGGAAATGTGGCTGCAAAGTTCAGGGGAGGTTGGGCAGTATTATTCACAAAAGACATGTCCATATGCTTCCCTTAAAGACTCAATTCCCCTTACAGCAGTTATGGGTTGAGTCAATTTATAGAATACAATCTGTAGCCTCGTCCCCAGCCTTCTGGATTCTGTCCCTGTCACTTCTATGAGACTGCTGTGGGCCAGCTCGAGACTCCACAGTCCCCAGGCCCCTTCGGCCCACACCGTGCTTAGATCATTGATCGCTCCATCCTGAGGCACCTCCCTACTTCTCCCCAGGAACCTTCTTGCCTGACCCACTCACCTGGAGCTTCTCTTCCTCTACCTGCCTTTGTCACCTTCTGAGATCCCACAGCCCCGGCCCTGCAGCTTCCCTGGGGAATCTCATCCACACCTGTGTCTTTAACTACTGCCTTGTGCCCATCCCTGACCTTCGTCTATGCTCTTACCTTTCTCACACATGCAGATGTCACTCAGAGCAACCAAAACACCAACGAATGCCTCAGGTCTCCCTGAGAAAGGTGGCACCAGCTAGTCTGCAAAGTCTGAAATTACTTTTGATTCCACCTTCTCCCACTCCCGAAGAACCCACTGAGGATGGATGACGCCCACTTTATTTCAACAAGTGTTGAGTAGGTACCTGTTCTGTGCCTGTCACCATGCCAGGCTCTGGGGACAGAAGTGAACCAGCCGTGTCCTAAAGTAGAGCTCCCCAACAGGAGGGCTGAGGTACCTGGCATGGTGAGACCTCAGCCCTTCACTTGGTTCGTTAGGCTTGTTGACGCCAGCTAAGAGCAGCCTCATCTGTTCACCTCACTATGCTGGGCAGCTGCCCTAGTTTCCCAACTTGTCGCTCCTTGGAAAGGTCTGTGAAGTGCCTCCTAAAGGAGCCTGGTTTATTTGGAAGATAAAGACATACTCAAGAGAAACCTGAATACCACCCTGCCCCTTCTATTCTCAGCTCCAGCTCCCTGGGCCAGGGTTCCCCCAGTATGTCCACATCCCTCCTGACCTCCCCTGGCTGCTTTTTCTACCTCAGTCTTTACTGGCCTGTTGTGTCCCCAGTGTGGTGTGTTGGAAACAAGACTTGGCAAGGCATCCAAAGAGTTGGCACTGCAGATCTGCTCTCGGTTGTTGTGGGCTTGGGGAAGTCATTTCTCAACCCAAGGCTCTGTCCGGTATTCCTTGCATCTTTCCGTGCCTGTTCTCCCCCCCGTAAGTCCCCAGCCAGCTGAATTCCACATCACTGTTCTCTCAACAAGCCCTGGGCTTTCCTGGCTCGGCCTCTGCTTGTTCAGCTCCATCCACGAGGAACACTCCACCTCCCACATCTCTGCCCTCAAGAATCTTAGTCTTTCAACAGCCACCCCAAAAAGCCAGAGGTTTTATGTGGGTGGCATCTCAAGTGGCTTTCCAGAATTCTGCACCCCCTCTTGTTACAAAGTGGGTGTGGCTACATTGACGAGAATGATGAGGTAGAAGATGATGTCAGTGACGATAATGGAGATGGTGGTGATGGTGGTGGAGATGATGGTGGTTGTGATGATGGAGATGATGGTGGTGGTGGCGGGGATGGTGGTGGTGATGGAGATGATAAAACGCAGCAGCTGCTATGCTTACAGTTCCGGGCCTTGCTTACACTTCTGGAAAGCCCATATGTTAACATCCTTGGAGACCTCCTGAAGGAGCAAGAACCCATCAGGGGATTAATGGCCACAAATAAGCTAAACTCTCCTCTTCAAATGGCATCTAATCATCTAATTAGGAAAGGACCAAGATGGAGAGTTGACTAACTGTAAACAGATTTTCCATCCTCCTCCTCTGTCTTCCCTACCCGCCCTACCCAACACACTCACGCACACAGACGTGCCTTCCAACCCCTCTAACCACAGGCGAAGGATAATGGCTTGTTGGAAATTACCAAGCAGTTAAGACAACGCTCCTGGAATTAAAGAGCATTAGGCCCAGCTGGGGCTGAGCTGAGGAGTCTCCAGCAGCTGCTTCACACATCTGGGTGTTTGCTGCAGTCTCCCTGCATCCTGAGGGCCAACAAGGACACTCAGGGGCTGGGAAGAAAAGAGGTGCATTCTCAGAGAGATGCTGGAGAAGGCTGGGGACCTCACAGCTTCCCTGCTATGCGGTGCAACTTCCAGAGTTCTGAGCTATGCAGATTCACGCCAAGAGGTGAGCCTGTTAACTGTCTACCTGTCAACTGCTCCACGTTTCTCCGAGCTTCTCACAGCCTGAAAGACGCAGCCTACAGTTGAGAGGGTTCCCTGCGCTGGAAGGATTCAGTCCGCTCTTGGATGCACACTTGTATTGATGGTCACGTGGAAAAAATATGATCCCGGGCTGGAGCTACTGAGACAAAGAGGCCTGTCTTGCCCCCCTCTTGGGCTGGCCTCACTTCCTCTCATCACGTTTAACTTCAGCCAGTGTGACGCAGGTGAACTTCCCAGCACCTGGCCGCAGCTGCACCGATGGTCCGTGCCTTTCTTCCTGGGCTTCTCTGAATCCTGGACCCGTACAGGCTCCTGCCAGGCACCACGAGTGCAAGAGTGGAAGAGCAAAAGAACTAACACTCTACAGGGCACCTGACCAGTGGGGAATGGGAGCTGGTGGACAAGTGTCCCCTTGGCCGTCCCTCAGGTGGACAAATCAGCGGCCAGTTTGAACCTCAGCTATCCGCGGTAGAAGCGAGTTCAATGCATTCCCTGTACTGGTGTTCCCTGCTTCCCTGTCCTTGTGCTTAGGATGATGCCTCAGAAAACCCTCCGCATTCCTGCCACGGACTCAGGCTCTGCTTTCTAGGGGGGTGCGGGCTGAGACTTGCCAACCGTCACAGAAAAGGGCAGCCCCCTTGCGATTTTGTTACTCGATGAGGTAAGGAAGGCATTGCCGCAGGGTCCCATTTGCCTTAGACGCATGGGTGCGTTTCTATTAGCTGTGGCTGTGGGCTGGGGGTGACATGTTCTTTCCTGTGCTGATAGCTGCAAGGTACTTAGGAAATATGGGCCATGTGAGAGCCAGGATTCGTGGTCATAAAGTTTTGCAGCAGCTCCCTGGGATGGTTCTCTAGGCTGAGGATGTGAAAGAAAAGTCCCGTATTTCCATACGATGGCTGCTTACACCCTTGTATGGGGCGCTGAGCAGAAAACAGCAGGAAGCTGAAGGGAGGACGCTGTGGTCCAGTTTGGGGTGATTTCAACTTAGGGGCAGAAGAAGATTTGCTACATTCGATTTTGTGGACGAATTCGGTGTGTTTTTGAGTCTGATGTTTGCCGGGTTGTGAGATACACATTGATTTAATAACAGCTTGTCAAGGGCAAAAGGGAATCACTACCTTGAATATACACATAACGTTTTTATTGACAAGAGCCTTCCTTCAACCGAAGCACAAAATTGGAGACAATTCTTCCTCATAGTCAGAACCTAAAGCAACTACTCAAACTCTCCTGGCCAGTGGCTATTAAACATGGTGCAATGGTGATAGGTTGCTTTTTAACATGAGTTTGACTTTTTTTTTTTTTTTTTTGCACTGTTATGGATTGAATTGTGTCCCCAAAACACTGTGCCCTGGTGGCAGAGTGGTTAAGAGCTCAGCTGCTAATTAAAAGGTTGGCGGTTTGAATCCACCAGCTGCTCCTTGGAAACCGTACAGGGCACTTCTTCTCTGTCCTGTAGGGTTGCTACGAGTTGGAATCAAGTCGGCAGCAACAGGTTTTGGTTTATACCTGTGGAAGGAGCCCTGGTGGCACTGTGGGTAAGCACTCAACTGCTAACTGAAAGATCAGCAGTTCAAACCTGCTGGCTGCTCCGCAAGAGAAAGATGTTGCAGTCTGCTCCCATAAAGATTAAAAAAACAAAACAAAACCCATTGCCATGGAGTCGATTGTTGCTGTTGTTTTTAATTTTGTTTTGTTCTCATTCCTGAGAATATACACAGCGAAACGTAAACCAATTCAACCGTTTCTACACGTAAAATTCAGTGTCACTGATTGCATTCTTCAAGCCGTGCAACAGTTCTCACCCTCTTTTCTGAGTTCTTCCTCCCCCAGCAACATAAACTCATTGCCCCTAATCTATCTAATCTTTCGAGTTGCTGTTGTCACTTTAATCCCCTATAGATAGTTCTTAAAAGAGTATAGTGCTCAAGGCAGACATTTTTTACGAGTTAAGCTAAACTATTATTTGGTTTTAACAAGATTTCAGGGGATATTTTTGGTTTAAGATTTAAGGTTAAACATTATCTCAGGGAAATAGTTTTAGGGAAAGTCTGGAGTCCATGAAACTTTTAAATTCTGTTTTCCTTTTTCCCCCCTTTTGATCCAAATTCTTCTATAGAATCTTTGATCAAAATGTTCAGTAATAGTAGCCAGGCGCCATCCAGTTCTTCTCATGACAAAGGAGGCAGTTGTTCATGGAGGCAATTAGCCACACATTCCATACCCTCCTCCTATTCCTGACTCTCCTTCCTCAAGTTTCTCCTGGGTTTGAACTGCCAAACTTTTGGTTAGCAGCCAATCACTTCAGGCACCAGGGCTCCTTCTCATAAAGATTACAGCCTAGAGAACCCTATGGGGGCAGTTCTATTCTGTCCTACGGGGTCGATGTGAGTCAGAATCGACTCCACAACAACAGGTTATACCTATGGCTGTAGTCCCATTTGGGAATTGTTTTCTTTGTTACGTTCGGGAGGCCGTATCAGTATAGGATGTGTTTTAAGCCAATCACTTTTGAGATATAAAAGGAGCAGATTAGGACAGAGAACAAAGCACAGACAGACGCCATGCCACGTGAAGGTCATCAAAGAACTGGGAACAGAGGCTGGAAAGAGACAAGGACCTTTCCCCAGAGCCTACAAAGAGAGACAGCTTTCCCTTAGAGCCGACTGCTAAATGAAAGGTCAGTTGTTTGAACCCACCAGCCTCTGCGTGGGAGAAAGATGTGGCAGTCTGCTTCCCTAAAGACTGCAACCTGGGAAACTCTGTGGAGCAGCTCTGCTCTGTCCATAGGGTCGCTATGAGTTGGAATCGACCTGACGGCACACAAAAGGAACACGTATAAGCCTACCGCCTACCACACCGCTCCATGTCGGCCTCACTGAGGAAACACATCCAGAGTTTGTTCTGCTGCTCTCTCCAAGGTGGGAGGCATGGAGCTCACTGCCTCATCCCTGCTGGCTAGGATTCTGGTCACCCTGCCTACCTACCAGTCCCTGTGTATGGGCGGGGCAAGGGGAGCCGTCATTGCTACCAGGGCTGGAGCCAGCCAGGGTCTGCCATGAGGCTTCAGGTGGATCCTCAGTGACAGAGACTCCAAATGGGAAGACGTCAAAAGAACAAGCCTCAGAAAAGACCCATAAAAATCCTCTCCACCCTCAGCTCCCTGGCCCAGTGGCTACTTAAACTTATTTTGGGTGACAAATAGCTTGGAGAATAAGATGAGGATGCTAAAGAAAAGACTCTCTCCAGAGAAATACACACACACACACACACACACAGTTTTGCTTATGATTCCTATGATTTCTGAAACCATAGCCCCACCCCACCCCAAATCAAACCCCATGGAACCATGGTTTAAAAAAAGCAAAACTTTGTCCTGGCATCTGTCACTCACAGGAAAGAACAAATGACCACAAAGACAAAGTTAGATGTCTACCTCATCGCAAACATAAAAATAAAAGCCAGATGGATAGAAGACCCAAATGTGAAATGCAAAACTGTAAAATGTGAAAGAAAACAGAAGAGAATGTTTTTATGGCATCTTGCTAGAGACAAGAAAATAAATGCACAAATAAGGAAAAGCTAAATGGCCCCATAGAAAAGAGGACAAAAGGTAAGAACAGACAGTTCACGGGCGTGGAAACCCACATCGAGATAAAGGCTTGGCAAGGTGCTCTCTCTCCCACATCCACCATCAGGGAGACGCAAAGTGAAGCCACAATGAGATGCCACGTCAAGTCCATCAATCGACAAAAGCCGATGAGCCTGATAACGCCGAATGTTGGCCAGAATGTAGAGAAACAGGAACTCTGGTACGTTGCTAGTGGGCGGGTAAATTGCTACAACCACTTCGGAGAGCAATTCCTACAAAAGTTGAAATTGCTCATACTCTGTAAACGGCTCGGCAATCCCACCTCTAGGTGATAAAAAAAAATACCCTACAGATATTCTTACACAGGCTCACACGTTCAAGCTTGTTCGCTGAGTATCATTTACAAGGAAAAAACATCGAGAGAAAACTCTCCGACTGGGGAAATGGATAAACATCGGCTATCCCTTCGAGGAAGTACTGAACCACAGTTAAAATGAGTGAACTCAACCTACGTAAACCAGCATGAGTAAAGAAATCTCCAAAACATAACATTGAGTGGAAAAGAAAACAAACAGGTAACAAAAAGAGACAGGATAATACGGAGTATGTGAATGTTTGTAAACGCACAAGATGGAGCCATGCTTCGCTCCTGAACTCACACAGGACAGCACTCACTCTGGGGGGCGGTGGTCACACGGGACAGCGCTCACCGTGGGGGGCGGTGGTCACACGGGACAGCGCTCACTCTGGGGGGCGGTGGTCACACGGGACAGCGCTCACCCTGGGGGGCGGAAGGTCACACGGGACAGCACTCACCCTGGGGGGCGGAGGGTCACACGGGACAGCGCTCACCCTGGGGGGCGGAAGGTCACACGGGACAGCGCTCACCCTGGGGGTCGGAGGGTCACACGGGACAGCGCTCACCCTGGGGGGCGGAGGGTCACACGGGACAGCGCTCACCCTGGGGGGCGGAAGGTCACACGGGACAGCGCTCACCCTGGGGGTCGGAGGGTCACACGGGACAGCGCTCACCCTGGGGGGCGGAGGGTCACACGGGACAGCGCTCACTCTGGGGGTCGGAGGGTCACACGGGACAGCGCTCACCCTGGGGGGCGGAAGGTCACACCGGACAGCGCTCACCCTGGGGGGCGGAAGGTCACACGGGACAGCGCTCACCCTGGGGGGCGGAAGGTCACACCGGACAGCGCTCACCCTGGGGGGCGGAAGGTCACACCGGACAGCGCTCACCCTGGGGGGCGGAAGGTCACACGGGACAGCGCCACCCTGGCGGTCGAAGGGTCACACGGGACAGCGCTCACCTTGGGGGTCGGAGGGTCACACGGGACAGCGCTCACCCTGGGGGTCGGAGGGTCACACGGGACAGCCCTCACCCTGGGGGGCGGAGGGTCACACGGGACAGCGCTCACCCTGGGGGTCGGAGGGTCACACGGGACAGCGCTCACCCTGGGGGTCGGAGGGTCACACGGGACAGCGCTCACCCTGGGGGGCGGAGGGTCACACGGGACAGCGCTCACCCTGGGGGGCGGAGGGTCACACGGGACAGCGCCACCCTGGGGGGCGGAGGGTCACACGGGACAGCGCTCACCCTGGGGGTCGGAGGGTCACACGGGACAGCGCTCACCCTGGGGGTCGGAAGGTCACACGGGACAGCGCTCACCCTGGGGGGCGGTGGTCACACGGGACAGCGCTCACCCTGGGGGTCGGAAGGTCACACGGGACAGCGCTCACCCTGGGGGTCGGAAGGTCACACCGGACAGCGCTCACCGTGGGGGGCGGTGGTCACACGGGACAGCGCTCACCCTGGGGGGCGGAGGGTCACACGGGACAGCGCCACCCTGGGGGTCGGAGGGTCACACGGGACAGCGCTCACCCTGGGGGGCGGAGGGTCACACGGGACAGCGCCACCCTGGGGGGCGGAGGGTCACACGGGACAGCGCTCACCCTGGGGGTCGGAAGGTCACACGGGACAGCGCTCACCCTGGGGGGGCGGAGGGTCACACGGGACAGCTCCACCCTGGGGGGCGGAGGGTCAAACGGGACAGCGCCACCCTGGGGGGCGGAGGGTCACAGGGGACAGCGCTCACCCTGGGGGGCGGAGGGTCAAACGGGACAGCGCTCACCCTGGGGGGCGGAGGGCAGTGGGGGACGGGAATTTCAGTGTGGATTTTGTTTTACTCTGTACTTCTCTGCATACTGAAACTATTTCACATTTAAAAATTCTGTAAAAGCTATAAATGGTGGCTGAAGTAGCTGGGCTTCACTCCTCTCTGTCCCCACGTAACACAGCCAGGGTCAGAATGTATCAGCGCACAGAGGGCCCCCAGGCAGACTGGACCTGGGGAGCAGGGCTCAGCCCCAGCCCACGGGGGGGGTGGCCGGCCACAGTAGGAGGAGGTGGCCCCGCTGGGGGGCCCAACGAGCAAAGCTCAGCCGGGCTCCCAGGGTCTCAGACCCAGCCCAGGTCAGCCAGAAGAGAAGCAGCAGGAAACGGGAGCAGGGCCCTTCCGCCCAGCCCACTCCTGTCCACTCCACTTCCCAGGGTTTGCTCCCCACTGCTCTGGATTTCCCTGAATTTTTAGAAGGAATTCCTGTCATCCGATCGTGATAAGTGTCCAAAAGGAAATAAAGAGGGTGCTGTGGTAGAAAATAATCGTGGGGCTGGACAGAGTAGGTCTCTCTGAGACCTGATGTTTGCACTGAGCTGAAGAACAGGAACATCCAGTAACTTGGGGAAATGATCCTTCTTTTGTTGTTTTTTTTCATTCAGAGAAAAGGAAAACTCCAAAGGCCCCTGAGTCAGGAAAGAGTTTGGTCACCTCAAGGATCACAGAGGCGGCCAGTATGGTGATATACTCAGGGTGGGAGGGGGTGGAGATAAAGTAGTTGAAAGCACAGACTGAGCCCTAGTCCTGATCATTGACTGAGCCCTGATCCTTCAAACACTGAGCTCTGACCCAGTCTCAGATTGAGCCTGACCCTGGTTACATGTTGAGCCCTCATCTGGTCACAAACTCTGATTCCTGGTCATAGAGTAGCCCTTATCTTGGTCTCAGACTTGCCCCTGATCCCTAGTTATGGGCTGAGCCTTGATACTGGTTGCATACTGAGCCCTGATCCCTGGTCACAGACTGAGCCCTGATCTCTGATCTCACAGATTTATTCCTGAGCCCTGAGTCTTGGTCACACACTGAGCCCTCACTTGTCCTGGCTATAAAATGCTGGTTTCTGCAGGCAAAGCCCAGAGCAGTGACTGTAGCTGGCTCTGAAGTAGAAATTCTCCCCAACCTCCTGGCCTCTGCCATGGTGCCCCTGAAAGCAGAGCAGTCCAGTGATGGCGAAGCCCTGCAGTCTCCTGCCCCCGCCAGGCTCCCCCTTGGTAGGGAAATGAATCGGGATACGTGTCAGGGCATGAGCAAACGGCAGCTGTGTCTGCATGCCTCTGCAAAGCCACCATTTGGTCCATGATGCAGTACTAATTGCTCTCAGTGGTGCCTGGTGCTTTGTTAAAAATTTTTTAATGTTGATTTTATTGAAAAACAGAAATAGCACAACATATGCTCTGCCCATCCTTGGTGCTAACGGGTGCTGTGCTTGGGTCCCTTTACAGCCCCTCCCGAGAGTCTGCAGGAGAGCTGATGACGATGGCAGATTCAAGGAGCTTCGTGTCTCCCGAGCGTGGTCCTGAGGGGCACCGCTCCAGGAGGCGGGTGGGGGGCCATCTGCATGGCTCCCAGGCACGTCCATGTCCCGTGTCCCTGCTGGCGTGCCGGCTCCGGAGCCTCTGCCGCGTCCACCTCTAGCATCTGCCGTCTGTTTGTCTGGGAGCACGGATGTCTGTGGTCAGGTGACGGAGTGACAGCCTCACAACGCTATGGGTGTTGCGACCAGTGATGGTGAGGACAGGGATGAGCTGGGGGGCTGCTGATGGTGGCTGTGCTCACGGCTATGGGGTGTAAGCTGCTGCCTGTCAGAGCACGCCGGCAATCCTTACCTTTGGGACAAATCCCTGCTGCAGGCAGACCAGAGGAAGACCACCCAGGAATGACCCTGCAAACCATCCTGAGAGGGTATTTGAGCTGCCCTCTCTCCTCTGGCTCTATAGACCCCGTCTATCAGGGCTCCTGTTGCACTCCTGGACCCCAAGTTCACCCCCTGCCCACTCGACCGCTGGGACTGAGCCTGCAGGCTGGAGTGCCCGTGTCTCGGCGTCCTTCACCCCACCATGCAGCCTCCACCTCTGAGGTGAGGTGAGGGTGAGAGGCGGGCGTGACTCCACGCTCCTCTGCTACTCCCTCCTCTCCTTCCCCCACCCCAGCTTGCTGAAGGGTGGTCTAGACTCAGGGTGCCCAGTCTCTGTATAACTCTCTACCTCTCTGTCTCTATATCTCTGTCTCTCTCCATCTCTGTCTTTCTCTGTCTCTGTGTGTCTCTCTCTGCCTCTGTCACTCTCTCTCTCTCTCTGTATCTTTCTTGGTCTCTCTTTCTCTGTCTCTCTCTATGAATCTCTCTTGATCTCTCTGTCTCTCTCTGCCTCTCTATCTTTGTCTAACTTTCCATTCACTCACTCCTTCGGCAAATACTCTGTGAGCTTGTCCCGTGTGCCTGGTGCACAGGGACAGCAGCGGAGGAGAGAGATGGCATTCCTGTCCTCAGGGGCCCCACCCTCTAACAGGAAGATAGAGAAACAGTGATGGCCGTGAGAACCCATGCGACAGTGTTCTGAGGACAACCCTTCACCCAGGCTGGTGCGCAGCGTCGGGCAGGCCTCCCAACGGGGCATTGTCTGAGCCCAGAGCCCAGGGACAGGGTTCCAGCAAGTGCCCAGGTGCCAAGGCCAGGAGGAGGAAGGCCGGGGTCGGAGGATGGATAAGGCGGAGCACCCGGAGCACTGGTGGCCCAGGACGTGACATGGGGTTCAGGAATATTGCCTGGCTGCTGTGTGGACGACAGGGTTGCAGGGACATCAACAAGGAAGTTCCCCCACTACGGAGTTGTGTGACCCGGACAAGTTACTCACCTTCCACGGTCTCCAAGTCCCTGAGAACAAGGGGACGGGCAGTGTTACCTGCCTCGTGGGGCACTGGGGTGCCAACACATGTGAAATGCTGCATCCTTGGTTGTCCGGGTTCCACCAGGGCTCACCACATGCCAATCACAAGTCCCCAGACCAGTCCCCACCATGGGCCCTTGGTCTTTGACCTCTGATCCCACCCCACCCCACCGCATCTATCGTCTCTCCCCTCTTCCCTCCAGGGTCCAGGCTCAGCCACCTTCTTGGCTGGTCACCACCTCCTCTGCTGTCCAGTGCCATCTATATGCCAGGCCACTGTTAAAGCCACATTTGGATACTGCACCTCTGCCAGAGCCCCCGTGCACTGTGGACCCGTGGGGGAGGTCAGGTGGTGGGGGGGCAGGAGGAATGTTCTAGAATGCAGGGTTCTGCAGCCCATGAGGGAAATTCTGCAGAAGCAAGGGCAGGGCACTGAAGGAGCACGCGGAGCGCTGAGGCAGAGCCCAGGGAGAAAGTCCGAGGACCCGTTTATTGGGAAACACCTGCACTTCCCTGCAGCCCACCCCAGGGAATGGACAGAGCCGCAGGCTAGTGCTCCTTGAGCAGCCTCTTCTCTGTGCCCAGGCTGTCGGCCGCTGTGCCTGCCCAGGGCCGGGTCTCCAGTGAGGAGAAGAACTAGACAGGGCAGGGAAGGGTGGCTGTTTTTTTCTAGAAGGGGCAGACTCCTCTGCAGGATAAGGCCAAGGCACCGTGCCTGGTGGGAAGCCACCTTAGCTGCACATGGAAAAAATCTTCAGGAATGAGCTCCCTGTCGCTGGGAGTGCTCAAGCAGCAGATAGGGCGAGATGGGGTGGGTTCCGGGCCCCGATCTCCAGCGTTCTCCAGGGGCAGAGCTCGAGCTAACCTAGGCACCCAACCCCCTAATTTCTCCTTTACGCTGCCTTGGGTGGGAGAACGGGGTTGAGGACTGGGGGCCCGGGTCCCTCTCAGACTCGAGCCAGTAAACCCAGGCAGCTCCTCCCTGGCTGGCTCTGCCATCAAACTGCCCCTGCTCAGACCCAACCCCTGGACCCTTCCCCTCTGTCTTTGCCTCCCTCCAAAGGTGATTCGTTTTGCCCTTCTCACTGTGGTGGTTGCAGGGTGATCGTGACCTCCCAGGTGTGGATGGTCACTGTGAAGGAAGCACTGTGGGGTGTGGAGTGTGACACTGTGTTGCCCATGACCCTATAGGGTACTCATGCTAGGTGCACACCCACAAAGGCTGCACGGGGCAGTGGAAGGTCAGTGCCATGCACACCAGACGCCCTCCATCAAAGCTGTCCACTGTGGCCAGGACAGTCCTGCAGGCTGAGTGTGACCTTGGCCCCCAGACACAGCAGGAGAGGCAGAATGACCTCATCTCTCCCCACACCGAGGGTCCAGGAGCTGGTGGCCACATGCCCAGGGGAGCCTCAGCACCATTGTGGTGGCCGAGACACACCTCTTCCAAGAGGACCCTGCTGGCACGCAGCTTTCTCATGCCTAACCTCACAACAGAAGGGGGCTGGAAACGGGGAGAGAGAAAATAAAGAGAGCCAATTCCGGGACTTTGCTTTGTCTAGCTGGAAAACAGGCATGCAGAGGGAGAAGGTGATGGGGCAGTGTCCCCACCTGGTACCTGACTCTGGGAAATGGCCAGACAGAGCTTCAGAGGCTGAGTACATCCATCAGGGAAGAGAGGCCAGCAGGAGTCTCGGCAGGGGCAGGCCGTGGGAAAGACAGAGGTGGTACCCAGAGACTCAGAGCTGGGACAGGATCCAGGAGGTGGCTGCACTCACATGACAGGTGCCCCCCAAGATGGAAGCCTACACTCAGGGTTACAAGGCCAGGTCAGGTTGACAGCCAGAGGATGAGGGCTGAGCCTCAGGGACGGCGGGAGGCCCAAGTCCCCTCTCCAGCCATGGAGCTCGGCCACCTGGCAGGAAAGGGCCACCACACCCACATTTGACATTTCCTGGTAACTGTAACCCTCAGCCTTGGGGGTTCACAGGATGGCCCTCAAATCCTTAAAACCTCCTGTATAAGGTCAGGGTTAGGCCATGAGGCCCCAGCTCAGGAGAGGAGGGACAAAGGCTGGGAGTCATGGCCAGGCAGATGAGCCCCAGGCGGCCATGGACTGCTTCCCTCTCTCCTAACCATTGGGGCACTGCTGGGTGCAGGGATAGATGGAGCAGCGCAGTCCCAGGGCTCCTCCCCTCCCCAACGCTGGGCTCCACTCAGCAGGGCTCCTGGCTCCCCTCCTCGTACCTGCACTCCAGACTTGGGTCACACTGACATGTTCTAGTCTCACCAGGTCTAGTGCAGCTGTCTGTGACCCAGCAAGTGGTAAGCAAGTGCTTTTCATGAGTGAATGAATGAATGAATGGATGCCTGAATGAATGAACACATATATGAATGAATGAATGTGTGCACGCATGAATGAAGAGAAAAAATGAATGAATGAATGAACACATGCGTGCATGAACAAATGTCTGCATGCACGAATGAAAGGAGGAATGCATGCGTGCATGAATGAATGAACAAACACCTGCATGAATGAATGAATGCACCCATGTGTGAAAAGCAGGCAGCTGTCCAGCTCGGACACTTCCCGTTTACAACCTGGCCTCGCGATCAGGGCTCATCCACAGCTGGAGGTGGCCCCATTTCCCCTCACACACCCCTACCCCCACTCCTCTCTGAGATCAGACAGAGGGTCATGTCCACAAGCCCTGCCTGGTCCCCCAGCTGTCCCCCTGCCAGGGTATGTCTGCAGGGGCCACCGTGCCCCATCTAGGGACTGTCACTGTGGAGGGCGTGGGCTTAGCTCTTCGAGGGAGGTCTCCAGGTCTCAGGAAGGGTCATCTGAGAGGGGGCTTGGGAGATACTGTAGGATGTGCGGGGGGAGGACAAAGCCACGCTTTTAAACTCACCGGTTTTTCTGGGGGTGGGCCTACTTCTGGGTTTTTACACCTTGCGTTATTGACGCCTTGCTCTCCTCCTCCAGATTCCAATCACCCTCCAGAACCAGCTGCTTTTAGCTTCTCCTCTGAGCCTCAGATTCCCGGTGCTCAGCCAGTTCCCCTCAGACTGCAGCAGCTGTGCAGCCGCCTGCCTTGGGGGCTCATCAGAGCCCCTCAACGGGGAGATTAGCAGCGGCTCCCCATCGGCACGGCATTGTACTGCTCGCCTCTGCCCAGGCCTGGCTGCTCGGCCCACGGCGCACAGAGTGAGAGAAGTGTATTGGACTCTCAGAAGCACAGATCTCAGAGGCAAGGGCTTTCAGAAGCATGGAATCAGCAAATCTTAAGAAAAAAACTAGCTTCGGGTGTTAGAATGTAAAGGATGCGTCCTTTCAGAAGCTTAGACTCTTAGAAGCCACCTCAAATTTTATTCCGATTAGGTTTGGGATAGAATGGGTAATGCTCATCTTTGACAGTCTTTAGATGCCTGGAAACTTAGCTTGCTGAAAGCCCAGAATTTCAACATCTCTGGACCCGGAAATCAGATCCTATGGGAGCTTGGGGGGAAGGAAGACCCCACAGCCCAAACCCCACTCATGGTGTGGAACCCCTCTCCAAGCCTGGCCTCTCCCTGTGAGAGCAGAGCTGATTGTTGGGGGTCGGTCTTGGTGGCCCCAGGTCCACATAGGCCCAGAGAGGGGAGCGCCCTCCCAGGCTAGTGTAATCGATGACCACAGACACCCACCAGGCTTGTAGGTTTTTCCCAGGATGGCTCCAGCTTCCGGCCCCCAAAGCCTAACCACCCACTGCTCCTGGAGGCCCCAGACACCCCCACCCTGCGGCACCCAAAGCCTGCTTAGCCTGGGGCCACGTGTCGGAAAGAAGCAGCGTAGAGCGTGCCCTGTGTTAGAGCTCAAACTGATCAGGCAGAGGCAGAGCTGAGCTGTGTGTCCCGGTGACAAGGAAGTCCATTGGTCCCCAGCCTCCCATGCCCCCAACCGCGCATATCCACATGCACCATGGCCTGAGGTTTCTCAGACGCCAGGCAGCCCTGCACCTCCCCCCCCCACCACTGGGTTTCCTGGATTTCCTGGCCTCTGGGTCTCTGCACATGCGGCCCCTCCCTGAACCACCGGACCACCGGCTCTGTGCTGAGTGTGGCCCCTACGGCCCCGCCCTCTGCCTGTGCTCTCTGCATCCATGGGACACCCTGCGTTAGAACAGCCCGCTGCCCTCTGCCCTCTCATGGACAGTGAGCCTGTTATTTGCCAGGCACTTTCAAGGGGGCCTGATTCCCCTCCGAGAAGTCAGGGCATCGCCCACCTATGGCAATGAGGAACTGAAGGTTCAGAGAGGTCAGATAACTCAGGTAAGGTCACAGAGCTTGGGGGTCAAACGCCCAGCTGTGCCTTTCTGTGGCCTCTGGAGTCCGTGCCTAAAGAAGGCTGTTGGCTGTGCTCTTGGGGAATGGCTGATGCGGCAAAGCAGGGGTACACACTAGCTGTGGAACCTCAGTTTCCCCATCTGTAAAATGGGCTGATTTCCCCATCTACCTGGTAGGGTTGATGTGGGAATTAAACGAGATACGCTGTATGAAACGCCCCACACAGAGCTCAGCAAAGACACTTTGAACAGGAGTTAGAGCAGGATTCAGACCCACTCCTTAGGGCTTCTCTGACCCTCTGTCTCTTCCTCTGCATCAGGGAGGTTGGTTATTCATGCTGCCTCTATTGACCAGTTGTTGTGTGCTGTGTGTGCAAGAGTGATTTTTCATCTGCTGATAGAATTGCAGGCAATTACCTTTGCCAAATTAACACAATTTTAAATTTCGGAATTGCTGCAGAGACACCTGGATTACTTTATGCCTGTCATTGCTTCCCGGGATCTCGCTGTAACTTTTGCGTGCTACAGCTGACAAAGCTCACGTAGTAAATATTCACACCGTGTTCTTTGCAGCAGTAGTGTCAGGAAAGGCTGTTATGTGCTACAGTTTTCAAAGGAGACCCTGGTCCTCAGGAAGCAATGCCTCAAGGAGGCTGCTCACCCAAACCCATTGCCATTGAGTTGATTCTGACTCAAAATGACCCTGTGGGACAGAGTAGAACTGCCCCATAGGGCTTCCAAGGCTGTAAGTCTTTACAGAAGCAGGCTGCCACATCTTTCTGCTAAGGAGCAGCTGGTAGGCTCGAACCACAGGCCCTTCAGTGGGCAGCTGAGTGCTTTAACCACTGCACCACAAGGGCTCCTTAAGGACACTGCTCAGAGCAGCTAATTAAAGTCAGACCAGAACAGGAGCCTGGTGGTGGAGGTCTCTGGCGTTTGCCTGCCCAGCATCTGCTCCCTTCTGATGGTGGCCCCCAGCATTTCCCCGGGGCAATATCCCTTTCCCAGCTCTTGGTCCCCGTGAAGGTAGGCCATGGTCACCCCCTAGCCCAGCCTGGGAGTGAGCACAGGACCCAGGCCTGGCCAGTCAGCAGAGTCTGTCCTTCTGACACATTTGAACTGTGGTGTTGGTGAAGAATACTGAAAATGCAGTGAACTGCCAGAAAAACGAACAAATCAGCCTGAGAAGAAATATCCATCCTTAGAAGCAAGGATGACGAGACTTCAGCTGACTTACTTTGGACGCTGTAGTGATTAAAGTTGGATGTCAACTTGGCTGGGCTGTGATCTCAGTGATTTGGCAGTTACATAATGCTGTAGTTATCCTCCACTCTGTGATACAATGTTATAATCGCCACGATGTGATCTGATGTGATCAACCAATCAGCTGTAAGGGGAGTTTCCTCAGGGGTATGGCCTGTATCCAATATATATGGACCTTCTGGCAAAGCTAGTGCACTTGCTCTGGATCCTGCATCTGGCTCGTCATCGTCTGACCTCCAGTTTTTGGAAGTTGAGCCAGCAGCCTCCCGTCTGACCTGCCAGTCTTGGGTTCATTAGCCCCTGCCGCCATGTGAGTCAGGAGAAGCCTCCAGCACGATACTTGACTTGCCAGCCTGTGCAACTGCGTGAGCCATTTCCTTGAGATAAATCTCCCTTTCTCTCTCTCTGTATACACACACACACACACACACACACACACACCCTTCACTGGTTTTGCTTCCCTAGAGAACCCAGCCTAAGACAGATGTGTCATCAGGAAAGACCAATCGCTAGAAAGGACTTCATGCTTGGTAGAGGGTATGGAGGGCTGGTGAAAACGAGAGAAACCCTCAATGAGATGGATTGACACACTGGCCACAACAATGAACTCAAACATACCAACAATTGTGAAGGTGGCACGGGACCAGGCAGCATTTTGTTCTGTTGCACACAAGGTCACCATGAGTCACAGCTGCCTTGACAGCAGCTCACTGTCCTTCTGGACTCAGGGGTTGGTTTGGGAATGACCAGAGGACTCAGGTAGGCTGGTGAGCCTTGATGCTGGGAGGTTCCCTGAAGTCCTGGGAAAGGGGAACCTCCTGCCGTGAGCAGACTAAGAGGCTGGGATTGAAGGCAGTGTGGTGGGCACGCCAGGAGGGAGGAGCTGGAAGATAGACACGGTGCTGGGGGCCAGGACTCCCCTTTGGCTGGAGCTGATTGAGATGGGTTTCCATCACCTAAAACCAAAGAGCCCTTTTGAAAAACATGCTCCAAATCCCATGCCCTGTCCTCTCCCCAGTTCCTGAAGAAGGGGTCAGGCCCACCGGAGAAGGCTGCAGCCAAAGTGGGGGAGGATAGCAGTGCAGGAAGGCGAGGTGACAAGAACCTCTTGCCACAGCCCTGCTGCCCCGTCGTGTCTTGGCACTCAGCCTCTGGCCATGACCGATGCAGGACACGCCCTGAGAACTGTTCAGCTGGCCACTCCCCAGACCATGGTCTGGCACCTGAAGTTGCCACACAGGTGTCCAGCTGTGCAGGCTGGCAGCGTCAGACCCGCTTGCTGCTAATGACGAACAGCTGTTCCTTTCAGAAGGCGGCGTCTGCACTTTCTGAGCAGGAATGCTGTCTGTCATATCCCTGCCTGGGGCCGAGGCGTGACCAGCTCATCGTGGCACTCAGCAGGGTCGTGTGAGTCAGCCTCCAGGGGTGCTGCGGGCCTGAGCCGGGGAGGGGGTGGCTTGGAGCTGAGTCAGGCCAGCCACATTCGGCCGATGACAATGACGATGATGGTGATGATGTGCCGAGCAGCTTCCGTGGGCTCAGCGGGAGGAGCAAAAGGAGGGGGGCAAGCCTCGGAGAAACCGCTGCAGTGTGCACCCTGCTTCTGTGGCCTGGATCCCAGGTCGGAGCCCAAGGCCCAGCCTGGATCCTGGTTGGAGCTCTGCTGAGCCAGGCAGGATGTTTGTTCGGTGACAGCCAAGCGTGGTGGTCAGAGCGGGCTGAGACCCAGGCAGAGCAATCCTTGGGTGTGGGTAGACGACGCCAAGCCCACGGAGGGAGGAAGCACAGGTGGGTGGAGGCAGCTGGGTGTTGGAGAGGAGCCGCCCCTGAGTGAGCAGAACAGGGTGGCAGTAACCTGGGGGCCATTACCTGACCTCCGGGACAACCTGAAGCTGCAGTGTAGGACCATGGTGCTTCTTCACCTTCGCAGACCGGGGTCTGAGACAGGTGCCCAGCTGGCATGGGGTGAACAGGACACAAAGGTCAAAGCCTGAGGACCCTGACCATGAGGCCAAGATTGGCTCTGTCCCCCGCGGCCAGCACAGCCTGCAAACCTGGGCCCTGGGCTGCCCTCTGCCCCCTGCTGGCCAGGGACCTTGAGTAAGCCTGTCACCCCCTGCAGCATGAGGGGGCTGATGCCCGCGGCCCTCCCCCTGGCCTCTGTGCACCCCACACTCCCTCCACCGTGGCGTTCACAGTCACTGCTCTGAGAGCAGATCCAGCAGAACGGCTGTTTCAGAGGCTCCTGGGAGGGAGCCCTTCCCTGTGGGAAAGATGACTCAAAGCCCAGAGGCCCCCAGCTGTGGTGGCGCCAGGCCTGGGCCCTGCCAAGGAGAGCCGGCTCCAGGGGACAGCCAGCCCTCCCTGGGCCTCGGGCCTCTGGCTTCTCCAAGGGAGCACAGAGAGAGCCGCTGTACTGTAATGAGGGGCACCACGAGGGCTGGCTGATCACTTCCTGCCCCTCCTTTCCCCTCCTCACAGGCTCTGGGGAGGGCCAGTCGCTGGCTGAAAAGCCTAGGCATTCACAGATCAAATGAGGCGGGAAGCAGCCCGCTGCGGGGTTATTGTGAATGTGACTAACCTCAACTCCTCTGGCTGCCTCCCCAGTCTGTGGAGCCTTCCACCTTCAGGCCAAGGCCGCCCACCCACAACCAGGAGGAGAAAATGGTTTATATTGTTCAGATTGCTCCAACATGGAGTCAGCAGACATCTGAGCTGGTGGGTGATGAGGTGGGGACACAGGGGCCACAGGAAAATTTCTGCCTCTCCAACTTTGCCTGTGACCTCTGGCTCAGCCTGCAAGTCCCAGCTCAAATGTCACTGCCACCAGGAAGCACTCCCACCCCACCACCACCGCCTGCCAGGCATAACCAAAAATTAAAAAAAAAAAAGCCATTGCCAATGAGTTGATTCCGACTGTTAGCGACCCTATAGAACAGAGTAGAACTGCCCCACAGGGTTCCCTAGGCTGTAATCTTTACGGAAGCAGACGGCCACATCTCTCTCACTAGGAGTGGCTTGTGGGTTCAAACCGTCGATCTTTCTGTTAGCGGCCAAATTCTTAACCACCTCGTCACCAGGCTCCTCCCCAGGAACACTGATATTTTAAAAAAAAAAAAAAAAATTCAGTTTAGTTGAAACCTAAGTTGAACTGGACATTTCATATTTTATCTGGCAACCTGATCCCCAAGGTCGTTTGCTGGGCCCTCTCCCCTCACCAAGGAGCCCTGGTGGTGCAATGGTTATGCAGTCAGCTGCTCATCAAAAGATCGACAGCTCAAAATCACCAGCTGCTGCTTGGAAACCCTATGGGGCAGTTCTACTCTGCCCTATAGGGTCCCTATGAGTCTGAATCAACTTGAAGGCAATGGGGCTTCCCTCATCACAGATGGGAATTCGGGAGGGGATGGATCCATTCCAGAACAGATGGGGTGGGTGGATTCAGAATCAAAACTCCTCAGCCTGTCTGCCCCACCAGAGCCTGGACCCCAATGCCCCTCCCCCATGGACACAAACGCCCTCACTCATCAGAGATTTCCGAACACGCCTGTGTCCCCGGTCCCTGTGGACCCTACACTGTGTGCAGGAGGGCAGGCTTAGAAGGCCAGGTCTGTTCAGCTCTCCTCTTAATAGAGCGCTGCTCCATCCAGGGCCTGTGGCTGGACAGAGGCCAGACAGACGACACCACAGCCACCACCACGACATCGACAACAGCAGCACCTGGCCAGCGCAGCAGCGTTGTCAACACCTGTGACAACATCTGCCTTTGCCTTGAGCTCCCATGGCCAGGTGCTATGCACACAAGTCTTAATCAAGCCCTCAAAGGATGCTGTGAGGAGCTACGGTGGGCCCTGTTTTACAGGCGAGGAAACTGAGCCTCCAAGAGGTAAAGCAAAGTGTGCAGGGTTGCACTGCTTATCAGTGGCAGGGACAGGATGCTCACCCAGGCCCCGACACCTGTGCAGGTAGAGTTGTGTCCCCAAAAAGATCTGTTCAAGTCCTAACCCCCCGTACCTGTGAAAGTGACTTTGTTTGGAAATAGGGTCTTTGCAGAAGTAACCAAGTTAATTAGGATGCGTTCATACAGGACTGGGTGGGTCCTAAATCTAATGACTGCTGTCTTCATAAGAAGAGAGAAATTTGGACTCAGACATGGAGAGGAGAAGGCCACACGATGGTGGCGGCAGAGACTGGGGTGATGCGGCTGCAAGCCGAGGTATGCCAAGGATCACCAGCAGCCTCCAGAAGCTGGAAGAGACGAGACAGGACCCTTCCCTAGAGCCTTCAGAGAGAGAACACAGCCCTGCTGACAACCTGATTTCAGACTCCCAGCCTTCAGAACTGTGAGAGAACAAGCTTCTGTTGTTGTAAGCCCCCCCCCAACCCCCAGTTTGTGGTAATTTGTTAAAGCAGCCACAAGAATCTCATACAACCTCCAAAGCCCATGTTCTTCACCAACCGTCATTTGTCCCTCAACGTATCCTCATTGTGTGTCTATTCTGATGGGTCTTCTCCCACCACCCTCCCAGCATGGACATGGGGTCTTCGCTCTGCTAAGCCCATCCCAAGTAATCTCATGGGTTTCTCGCCCTTTAGACCCCTACACCCATCCCTTTTGTACCACTCCCTTGGCCTGGGTTGCTGTCTCTCCCTGTCTTGTGGGCTTCAGGCAGGAAGTCTTCCTATAGGGTCTTACCTGGCTCTAGACCCCTCCCCAAACCCCAAGCTCAGGGCTCCAGGCATCCAGGCCACATGGACACCTGATGAAGCTCTTGGTGATGCCAGTGGTGGTGATGCTGGTACTTAGAACTTGCACTTTAACCTACAGGACGCATCATCCTCACAATGAACCTTCGAAGCATTTCCATTACAGTGAAGAGTGAAGAGAGCAAGCCCATGACCATCCACATTACAGAACACGAACTGTAAAAGGTGCTAGAAACTCACCTCGAAGTAAATAAAAATCCAGGTGAAGTAAAGATCTAAAGGTGATAAACAAAACTTTAAAACCATTAGAGAAAAATATAGGAAAATACACTATGATCTCAGGGTAGAGAAGAGTTTCAAAAATAAGACAAAACTGGAGACTCATGAAACGGGAAAAAATGACTAATTAGAATATATCAAACGTCTGTACGAAAAAGGACCATAAACATTGTTAATAGATTAGAGACTTCCTGAGAAAAAACACATTTGCAATATACAGTAGATAGATCATGGATCAATATTCAGAATAGATAAAGAACATCTACAAATCAACGAGAAGACAACCCAGTGGAAAACTAGGCAAAGCATATGAACAGGCAATTCACAAAAAATCTAAAAGTCTGACAATTCCAGGGAGACGGGGTGTGTCGGTGTGAGCAATTTATAATACAGTCACTTGGGGAGCAGTCTGGTGACATCTAGTACAGTTGAATACGGGCAGTTCTAAGGCCCTGCAGAAATCAAGGATGCAAGATGGCGTGATACTGTAGCTCAGAGCCCAGACCTGGGAGGGTTTCCTGGGCTTTTCCTGGCTGTGTAGCTCTAGGCGAGTTGTACCCCTTCCCCTTCCTCGTTTCCCTTACCTGAAAAATGAGCTGTTCTCCTAGTGTCCTTGAACCAATTCCTGAGAAGATGTGCATAAAATTATTAGAACACTGTGTGATACAGAATGAGCTTAATAAACAACAGCTCTTTTTATTGCAACCTTGTTTGCAACAGAAAACACTGGAAACAAGCCAAGTGCCCATCAGCGTGGGAATGGATACAGACATTTAAATGTTGTCGCATTGATGGAATACACCATCACACTTAGAAAAACATATAAAATAGACCTATATTATCAACATGGATGGATCTTTAAAGTAAACTGTTGAGTAAGAAGAGAAATTGTAGAACATTAGTTACACCATAATCTCATTTATGTAAATGTTTAAACACAAAAAACAATAGAACATATTGTTTATGATACTCATAGGTAGTAAAGGTATAAAACATGAGCTAATTACCACCCAGTTCTTGATAGCTGGCTGCCTCTGGGGGGATTTTTCTCTTGGGGTGGCGGGGACATGAGAATTTGTGATAAAAAACCTTTCTACTTTTCTGGAATTTATTGTTGTGGATATTTTTATTTTATGCAATCCTTCACAAAGATCCCCAGAGGTGCCCGTCACATTAGAAGTACTCAGTCCCGCCCCATGGACCACAAGGCCCACCTTCACTGCCCACAGCCCACAGCCCCCAGCCCCAGGCCCCCTAGCCCTCCGGCCTCTACCATGCCCTCAGCCACTGCTCTCCTCTCACTCACAGGCTTCAGCCCCACTGGTCTGTCTGGGCCTCAGGCTCCACGTTGCTTTGTTCCTCCTTAGGGTCTCTTCTTGCTGTTCCTGCCCCCTTCAAGGCTCATCCCCCAAATCTTCTTACTATTCAGGTCTTAGCTCAAAGGCCACCTCCTCAGAGAAGCCTTCCCAGACCACCCAACCTAAGCCAGCCCCACACCACCTTCTATCACAGCCTACCTTCTGGGTTTTCCACAGCACTTATTGCCAGCTCAAGTCACCTTGTCTGTATCTCTCCTTGTTTCTTCTCTGTCTGACCACACCCCAGGGGATTGCGAGCCCACCAGGGCTGGGGGGCATTGTTTGCTCACAGTGTAACCCAGCACCTATAACAGTACAGGATATATAGAGTTAGAGCACAAAAAGGGTTTGGTTGAATGAAGAATAAATGAATGGTGCTGATGGTGAGGACGATCATGGCAGCATGGCTAATGGTGGCTGCTGTGATGGTGACACTGTAGAGGTTATTTGGTGACGTAATGAACGAACGAATGAAAAGTATTACAATGGTTAGGATGGCAGTACTGACAGTGTTGCTGCAGCTGGCTGTCATGATGGTGACAGGGTAGGGTGATTTGGTGACATGACTGAATGAATAAATGGAAAGTGTCGATGTTGGTGAAGATGGTAATAATGAGAGCATTGCTGGTGGCAGCTGTTGTGGTGATAAGGTAGGGGTGATCCGGTGAAAAGAATGAATGAACAAATGAATGAAAGAAAAGGGTTGATGAGGAGGGTGGCAATACTGACAGCATTGCTGCACCTGGCTGCCATGGTGATGGTGACGGTGTAGGGGCTATGGGGTGGCCGGCACGGTGCTGCCGTGATGATGAAGGTGAAGATGTTGGTGCTGTTGCTTGCTGCCATGTAGCCACACGTCTAGCTCGTCTTTGCCAGGCCCCATTGCCTCTGCTCATGACAACGGAACAGAACCATGATGAAGTAATGGTCATTTTTCTTGGCCACCCATTTTCTGCAGGAAGGGCTGCCCCTGGCCCTGCCCAAACAAATGGCAATCTACCCCCCTCCCCCATCCTGGAGCAGTGGCTGGAATCAAACAGGCCCTTTTGTTCCATCTCCAGCCTCCCAGCCCAGCACTGCCAATGGCTCTGTCCCAGCTCTCCCTGCTGAGCCTCGCTTTCGGGCCGAAGACTGTGGGCCCTGCAGAGGTTGCAGCTTCAGTGAGCTGAGCAATGGCCCGCAGCCCAGCTCCTGGTGGCATTTACAGGTACACTTGAAGCCTTGCGGTTCTCCTTCCCAGCATCATCAATGCCTTATTCATGGACAACAAGTTCGTGAAGGTTTTCCTCGGGGCAGCTGAAGAAGATTTGGTGAAAGTGGAAGGGAGAGGAGAGAAGACTAATGAGGTGGCAGGGGACAGGGAGCAGAGGGACACCAGGGCCCGTGGAGATAATGAGCTCCCATTCATCAGGCTAGATGTCGGTCCTTAGGCTTATTACAAGGCAAAGCTCGCTGCCCCTCTGTGATGGCGGCCACTCTCCAGCTAGCCCTCTAACAGGGACAGGGGGCTGCCTTCACGTCCACCAGGCACCTGTGGGTGGAGGAGTGTGTATAGGGCTGCCTCTGCGATATGCTTTGAGTGGGTACCCTACACCTCATCCCCACTGCACCCACACCTTCCACCGCTGCTGAAATGCCACCATCATCCACCCCTCTCACTGGGTAGGGGCATCGCCACCAACAAGTTCCTCATTCATCAGGAGGATTCCCTTGCAGAGCTGCAGTCGGTGATGAGGGAGGGACATCCATTGCACAGCAGCCATGGGCCAGGCTCTGCAGTGAGAGTGTGCAGACTTGAGCCCATGGAACTTTCCCTGAAGTTCTATCAGTTGTCACTTGTATACCCACTGCACGAGTGACAACCTTGAGCTTCTGGTGAACAGCTGCGTGCCCCAAACAGCCAGCTCCTCCTCACCTTTGCCTCATCCTCAATTAAAATCTGCCCCCATGGGACAGTCCCCCGGCCCCCAAGACTCAGACTGTGGCAGGTGTCCACAGTTTCCTCCGTGATGGGACGCATTGACCTAACTCAGACCTGATCATTGCAGAGAGCAGCCCTTGGGCACCCAGGGCCTGTGAGCTGGGCTGAGTCTCCACTATCAGAACCAGATTCTACTCTGCACTAGTGAGGGGTCTCCTGGAGACCTTCTGTCCTCCCCTCTACAAGCCTTCTCCTGCTGAGATGTTGACACACCTCCCAAATGGGTCCTGTTGGGGAGGCTCCACCCTGGGCCTGGGCTAATGGCCCGATCAGGCTAAACTTAGCAGTACATGAAGAGGCACAGTCATAACAGCATAGACTGGGAGGGTCATTACCGGAGGAGGGAGGGAGAGGCTGAAAACCAATTAACAGATAAGGATTTCCATCCTCCTACTCTCTGAGCATCCATTTGTCGCTGATGCAATCAGAGCAGCTGCCCTCTCAGGAAATGAAAACTCCTTCTGGTGAAAGTCTGGGGCGGAAAGGAGCTAGGAGCTAATACAAGTCCCAGGACTGCTCAGCTTCAGGCACACACGTGTGTCATCAACACAGTCTCTGCCACCAGCACCATCTCACCATTGCTGCTATTATTGCTATGCCCACCATCACCCCACCATCACCACCACCAACATCAACACCACCATCACCCCCACTGTCACCATCACCATCACCCCACCATCACCACCAACAACTGTGTCACCAGCAACATCAACACCACCATCACCCCCACTGTCACCATCACCATCACCACCACCGTCAACACCACTACCACCATCACCCCACCATCACCACCACCAACATCAACACCACCATCACCCCCACTGTCACCATCACCACCACCAACACCATCACCCCCACTGTCACCATCACCATCACCACCACCATCACCACCACCATCACCATCACCCCACCATCACCACCACCAACATCAACACCACCATCACCATCACCCCACCATCACCACCACCATCACCACCACCATCACCATCACCCCACCATCACCACCACCAACATCAACACCACCATCACCCCCACTGTCACCATCACCATCACCCCACCATCACCACCAACACCAACACCATCACACCCACTGTCACCACCACCATCACCTTACCACCACCAACAATGACTCCATAATCAACATCAACACCACCATCACCCCTACCCCATCATCATCCCACTGTTACCATCACCACCACCAACAGCATCACCACCAATATCAACAACACCACTATCAACATCAATACCACCATCACCCACAACAGCAACACTATCATCAGCATCAACACCACCATCACCCCCATCGTCACCCCATCATCCCCACCACCATCACCATTGCCTCCATCATCACTATAACCATCGCCACCACCAAAAACAACTACACCATCCCCCCATTACCCCACAGTCCCCATCACTGTCACCACTACTAACACCCCCAATTTCACCCCCATTATCACCATCACCCCCCTTTACCTCCATCACCCCACTGCCATCTTCATATCAGCATCACCAGGATCTATCTGATGGGCCACTAACATGGACCCTGTATCCCTGGGCATCTGCCCCACCTTCCTGCCGTGCAGCCTTTCCCCCTCCATTCTCTTGGCTGGCTGTGCACAAATGGACAGCAAAAACCCTGCCTGCTTGATGCCAATCAAGCAGGTGTCATGGCTGCTTGGTTGGCTCGTCCATGAACAGGTTATCTTCAGTTGGGTTCCCCAGAAGCATTTTCTGAGACAAAAATGTACGTCCAGGGGTTTATTGTGGATTATGCCCTGGAACAGCACCTGTCTGGGAGTAAGGGGCACAAGACAGACAGAGGAGAAGGGGAGCCCAGCACATGTGCATCAGGGGCCTCAGCCCATGCTCTGGCAGCTCTGAGCTGAGAGGGCCTTGCAGAACTGTTCCTATGCTCCCAATAGAGCCAAGGGCCTTTGAACCTGGTCCAGACCTCAGATGTGGGTGCCCCAAGGAGGGTGTGGCCATGAGTGAGGTGCCTTCGTGATTGCAGAGAGCCTGGAGAGGGACCCAGCAGTGGCCGGCCAGCTGCCCAGACCCCCTGCAGAAGGGGAATGAGCACAGAAGGGGCTGAGGGTGCACCACAGCATCCACCAAGTGCTCAATGGTGCCCTCTGCTTGCCCACCATTGAAGAAGCCGCAGGCTCCTTTTGGGTCCTGAGGTCTCCATACGCTCTCCTGGCAGTGCACAAGCTCTCCATTATTCACTGTCTGCGTTCTGGGGAAGGACCGTGGGCTGGATGTGGGCATCTGCAGAGCAGGGACAGGGAGGGGCATCTGGAGTGTGGTTAGGAGGCCAGACCACTAGAAGCATCACCTGGTCTCAGCTCATCACACCCCAAGCCCCAGGCCCTATAGCCATTGAGAGCCTGCCCCTACCCTTCTTTGTCTTCACCCCACCTTCCTCCCTCTGGATGCCACTTCTTGCTTCACAGACCTCTCAGTTCCTGGAAGAAGCCACAAACCTTCAGCCTCAGGCCCCCGTGGGGCTTTTCCCTCTGCCTGGAACACTCTTCCCTCACACTCCATGCCCCCACCCCCCCCCCCGCAGGTTTCCTAGGCTGCCATAAGGATGTACAAACTGGGGCTTAAAGCAACAGGAACTTACTCCCTAAAAGTTTAGGAGGCCAGTCTTCTGAAATCAAGGAGTCGGCCAGGCTAGGCTCTTTGTGAAGGCCCCGGAGGAGGGTCTTTTCTTGTTTCTTCGAGCTTCTGGTGGTTCCTGGCAACCCTTGGCGTTCCTTGGCTTGTAGATGCAGCACCACCGTGTCTGCCTCCGTCTTCACAGGGCTGTCTCCCCTCTCTGTCCTTGTCTCTTTGTCTCTTCTCCTCTTTTATAAGGACATCACTTAGATGCCATTGGGACCCACCCTACTCCAGTGTCGCCTCACATTAACTTACCTTAAGATCTGCAAAGACTCTGTGTCAAACCAGGTCACATTCACAGGTACCAGGAGTTAGGACTTCAACATATCTTTTTAGGTTACACAATTCTATCCACAACACTCCCTAAAGGTCACTTCCTCCGGGAAGCCTTCTCTAGTCCTTCATACCAGGCCAAGTCTCCCTTCTCGATGCTCTGCAAACGTTTTACTTTCCATTCAAAGGGTCAACAAGCGTTTGTTGAATGAATACCATCTTTTTCTATATGGTTGTATATATCCCTGCTTCAAAAACAAGGAGGCTGGAGCTTCGCTTTTATTTTGGGAAAACGAAAGGGGAAGTCTGCCCATATGGCTGGAGGTGGGAGGTGCAATAGGTCAGGCATTGAGAACAGCTTGGGATTTAATCTGTCCACCCCTGTGAGATGCCAAAAGGCACCAATAAGACAGGTCCTCCCTGAGGTCAAGAAGCTGATTCCTCAGCCCCTGGAAGCACACCTTCCTTGCTTAGATCCTTTTACCACGAGCTCCAACCCAGCCAGCTGGGCGCAACACAGGAGAGGGATCCTGGGCCCAGGGAGACTTTGAACTCCTTCTCACCATACCAGTCTCTGGAGGGCAGAGACAGTACACAGAAGGATCTGAACAACCCCTCTTCCTCACAGTCAGCTCCACTGTGTGGTTGTCAAGTGCTGGTTGGAAGGAGGATGTGTGAGAAGCACCATCCTGCCATCGCCATGGCAAAGGCCCTCTTCTGTCTCTCCCTGGGCATTATGGATGACTTCAGAAATACCTACATTATTATTTTTAAGTGACATCTACCAACTGCGTGGTCACCCCTTGGAGTCTAATCTGAACTGACGGTTTCTCTGGGAAGAGTGCCAAAGCCATCCGTCTACGGTTTTCCATGAAATATGTTTCAGTAAGATACCAGCTGGGTGGGCAGGGAGTCAACTATCTCCCCCCTGCTCTTGGATCGAGTGTCAAGCTGGGAGCCAGGCACCCATGTTGTACGCCCAGCTCTGCACCCACTGGCTATGTTGCCTTGGGTGACCATTGAAACCTGCTCTGTCTTTGTTTCCTCACCTGTAGAAAGAGGACGATAGCTGGTGCTTAAGCCAGAACGCAGGGCTTTGTGAGGGCCAAGAAATCCAGAGGAGGTTTACTCAACACTTGGGACCCTGCTCTGGGGGTGGGCTTGTACATTCATAACAACAACACTGCCAACAGCACACTGAAACGACACTGATGAAAACGCTAACAGCAGCCACACTGACAGCGACCCTAACAACACCAAGACCACCATCACTGTTGACAGCAACCCTAACAACACCAAGACCACCACCACTGTTGACCACAACTGCCCCAGCAACAACACTGACAGCAGTGCACAAATAACAACACGGGAAGCAGCCATACGGACGACACCAACACTGACAGCAGCATGCTAACAACACGCTAACAACACGGGAAGAAGCCACTCTGATGGCAGCACGCTACCAACACGCTAACAGCATGGGAAGCAGCCACTCTGATGGCAGCACGCTACCAACACGCTACCAGCATGGGAAGCAGCCACTCTGATGGCAGCACGCTACCAACACGCTACCAGCATGGGAAGCAGCCACTCTGATGGCAGCACGCTACCAGCACGCTACCAGCATGGGAAGCAGCCACACTGATGGCAGCACGCTACCAACACGCTACCAGCATGGGAAGCAGCCACGCTGATGGCAGCACGCTACCAACACGCTAACGGCATGGGAAGCAGCCACGCTGATGGCAGCACGCTACCAACACGCTACCAGCATGGGAAGCAGCCACGCTGATGGCAGCACGCTACCAACACGCTACCAGCATGGGAAGCAGCCACGCTGACAACACCGGTACTGATAGTAGCAGCTAACGACAACAAAAACTGGACAGAGAATAAGGAAGGCCGACGGGGAACGTTGACCATACCGTGGACCGGCGGAAGAACAAACGAATCTGTCTCGGAAGAAGAGCCAGGGTGCTCCTTAGAAGCGAGGATGGCGAGACTGCGTCCCACATACTTCGGACATGTCATCAGGGGGACCAGTCCCTGGAGAAGAACATCATGCTTGGTAAAGCAGATGGTCAGGGAGAAAGAGGAAGACCCTCAACGAGATGGACTGACACGGTGTCTGCAACGATGGGCTCAAGCATAACAACAACTGTGAGGAGGGCACAGGACCGGGCAGTGTTTTGTTCTGTTGCACTTGGGGTCACTATGAGTTGAAACTGACTCGACGGCACCTAACAACAACACTTAAGTCAGCAACACTGACAACAACGCAGGTAACCCTAACAACACCAGGACCACCACCACCACCACTAGTAACACCAACACCAACTGTGACAACTCTAACAGCAGCCCCTTCGTAACAACACACGAGCAACAACGCTGAAGGCAGCCACGCTGACGCCACCAACACTGATGACGACCCTAGCGCCACCGAGACCTCCACGGACACCGCCAGTGACAATCCTGACAGCGCCGACGTCGGCGCCGACGACACTAACTACTCTGTTGACGGCAGTGACCACCTAGCAGGACCAGCCCCACTGACAGCAACCCTGATGACAAACACAGCGGTAATTTATCTTACACGAGTTTGTTTTCTGCCAAGCACTGCACTACCAGCTCTAAATACGTTGTCTAATCTGCCCGTCACAGTAATCTGAAACCCGTTGCCACTGAGTCGCTTCCAACTCAGAGAGACCCTAGAGTACAGGGTAGAACTGCCCCCTAGGGTTTCCAAGGAGCGCCTGGTGGATTCAAGCTGCCGACCTTTTGCTTAGCAGCCAAGCTCTTAACCACTGCACCACCAGGGCTCCAACAATTGGCAGAGGCGGGACTGTTACTGCGCCCAGGGTCTCAGTGAGGAGCCTGGGATCACACAGCTGCAGAGGACGTGGAGTAGAGAAGCCCAGTCCACATCCGGCTTGGGCTGTCTGGGCCCTGCTCTCTGTCCTGAGAGTCTGCTGCTTCTCAGGAGGAGCAAAGCACTGTCTCTGCCCTTTAAATGCCGACAGACAAGAGGGGATAGAGAGACACCGAGGAAGCCAGGACTACTGCCAGGGAAAGGTGGCGTCTCAGCTGTGATCGAAGGCCAGGTGGTGTTCACGGTAGGAGGGAAAGGCTTCACACGACGGGGTCAGAGTGAGCGTTGTCATGGTGCCATTCGCATCCTCCTCCTACCCCCTTCTTCATCATCATCATCACCACCGCCACCTTCACAGCTGACAAATGAGCAGGCCACTTCCAGGTGTGGGTTTGACATGTGTCAATGCAAAGTTGTTCTTCCTTCGGTGACGGCACCTAAAAATCCACCAACTGGTGAAATTTGAATCATAAATCAGCACTACGAAATATTAGATAAAATTCTCTTTAAAAATAACCCCGAATAGGTTTTACCTTTCTCATCTTCATTAGAAATGGACATTCCATGAGAGGGTTTGGCCTTTTCAGACATCACCTGAGGGAATCGGAGAGGGGGGCTCCTAACAGCCAGGGGCGGGCCAGCCACCCGCTGAAAGCCGAAGTGCCTGTCGGGGTTGAATGCTTCCCGTCTTAGGGTTCTGCCGTGGACTGGGTCAGTTATTACTGTCCCCTGCTCCTCATAGAGCCTTCTTATGGCGCTAAAGAAACACCTAGCAAGAAGGAATCCAGCGTCTCAGGCAAAATCTAATCATTTGTGTAACTTCAGAAAAAAATATTCTCCTTTCTGGCCTGGGCCTCATTTTCTCATTCTTTCATTCATCAAATACTCAGCCTGGCTTCTCCACATGCACTCCTCCAGGCTCAGCCCCCCAGGAAACAGGGCAGCCACAGCGCCTGCCTCGGGGGGCCTGTCTGTCTGCAGAGGGTGGTCAGCCAGCTCTTGCTGCAGACAAAGCCTCAGCACCTCAGTGGCACAGCCAGGCTCTGCTTACAGGTGCACAGGTGTGCAGGTCAGCTGTGGTTGGCCTGGTCTGGCCCAGGCTTAGCTTGGACAGGCTCTGGATGGATTCTGGGGGCTTCCAGGCCTCATTCTGGGCCCTGGCTCTCCTCGTGATGGAGCCCAGAGCACCAAAGGGGGGAGAGAAAATGCACGATGCCTAGAGACCCTGCTCAGAAGTAGCCCATGTGGCTTCCAGAGCATTCCATTGGCCAAGGCACGTCAAGTGTCCAAGCCCAGGGCCAGTGGGTGGGCTACGCATTCTGCCCAGGGTGGGAGGCACTACCAGGTCACATGGCAGAGGGCATAAGGGGTGATTTCCACCCAGGGAGGGAACCGAGAACAACGATCCCATACAAAAACGTGTGACCAGGGCACAAACACCAAAGTCTCAGATGTGTAAGATGCCGAGAAGATGGGAAAGCAGGGGTGAGATGGAGCCAATCAGTGTGTAAAGTGGGGCCGGGGTCCTTTCCCACCACTGCCTCCAGGTACTCACTGGGTCCCTGGACCTGGGCGCCATGTGGTGCCAGCATCGTCTACTGCCACAGAGCTGCAGACTCCACAGGGAGCGGCCTGTTAATTAGACACTGGGTGGTCAGCCAAGAGGACATGGAAGGCCAGGGGTGAGGAAAGAAAATGAAAGGTGCACACCAACTGGGGACACCTACACTGTCTGGCCACCTCCTGTCTGTCAGTCAGTCATACGGCGGTGACCCGTATGGAAGCTCTGCCACCAGTATTTCAAATACCAGCAGGGTCACCCATGGTGGACAAGTTTCAGTGAAGCCTCCAGACTAAGACAGACTAGGAAGAAAGGTCTGGCAATCTAGTTCTGAAAATCAGCCAATGAAAATCCTGTGGATCACAACGGAACCCTATCTGCTGTAGAGCTGGAAGATGATCCCCCCTCACTTCAGAGGCGCTCCAGATACAAGGTGGACTTCAGTGCCCCAGCAAAGGGCTCGAGTACGCCAGTGACCACGCAGATGGGGCAGGACCGGGCGTCGTGTCGTTCTGCTCTACTTGAGGCCGTCGTGAGTCCGAGTTGACTTGACAGCAGCTAACAACAGCGACACCAATAGTTTTGAGTGTTGCTTTAAAGTGTGGTCTCGCCCCTTTTTCACTTAGCAAATTGGAAAACTGAGATCCCAGGGGAGGAAGTAGGCCAGCCACGGACCTGGTACAAAGAGGAGCAGGGCAGATGCCCCGTCTCCACAACCAGAGCGCCAGACCTGTGTCACAGCTGAACCAAGAGAAGCCTGGGGCTGTGACTCTGGTGAGATGGCCCGCTTCACAGAGTGGAAGCCTGCGGCTTAGCGCCTGAGGGCTCCTGTCTACTGCAGCAGAACTGTCAGACTCTTAATCCAGGTGCACAAGGGCAGGTGGGGCCGAGTCTGCAGGACGTAGAACCCTCCCCTCCCATTAATTCAGCCTCGCCAGCCGATGCTCTCGGGCCAGCTGCCGGCTGGACCGGCCCTGAAGAACTTTCTCCCCTCAGCTGGAAGGAGGCCAGGGTGGGAGGAGCAACCCTCTGCCTTTGGAAGGGGTCAAAACAAACACACAGCTGCTTGACGTTCTGCAAAATGAAATTGAGTTTTATATGTCAGCATTTGGCCAGGAAGGAAAAATAAATGCCACGGAAGGCCAAGTTGTCACGTCCAAGTCACGATCATTTACGGGAGCTTAAGTGCATGCTTAACACGGAGTGAGCTAAGAGGAAACTCTGCTGGGAGATAAGACCCAGCACCCAGCACAGGCATCTAAGAGCAGAGTGGGCCCTCCCAGTCGCCACGGATTTGGGGACGGCCAGGACAACGGAGCCATTGCTTCTCTTGTTAGAAAACCAACATTCCACGCACAACCAAACGCAGCAGCCGCTGCTAAGCCACCTTGCAGGTCCTTTGCAGCAATTCTCCTTGGCGTGGTGACCCCCTCTCTCTGTCATGGGGTCTCACAGCCAGGAGCGTGGCCAGATGAGTCCTTCTCCTTCTCCGGGTGGTGTGGCCAAGATGTCAGCAGCTGACCCTCGACGCTGGTACCAGAATTTGAAGCCCATCTGCTTCTCCCTGGTTTCCATCGTTCCACTCCCCACTGGGGCTCCCCCCTTGCTCACACAAAGATATTGCCTGGGGCCAGCCCCACAACCCCACGTCCCTGGTGACGGCCATCTTGCCTGTCCCTAAGTGTGGACAGAAAGGATCCTGTGGCCAAAAGATTGTGCTCGTGCCTAGAAGAATTGGCTCCGAAGCCAAACGTAGAAATCCTAGTCTGGAGGGCTACACCGGCCATGGTCCAAGGAGACTTTCTGAATTAGGCAGAAGAAAGTGGCCAAAACCCAAATCATGCTTGGGGCCCCATGGCACCTTTCCCAGGTCCAGATTAACACTGGTCCCCAGCATGCCACCCCTCCTTGGCATGCAAACAAGCTAAGCCCCCTCTGACCGCCCCCCCCCCACGATTGTGGAGACTCCAGCCAGTGTCCAGAGTATGTTTTGGCCCCTTCCCACAGCTTGTCACGCTGAACCAGAATTGGCTTTAAAAATGTAGCTCTGACCCTGCCTTGCCCCTTCTTGGAACCGCTACTGCCTTAGGAAAAGGTCCAGACTCCACCACACGGCCTGCCAGGCCTTGCTCCGTCGTGTCACTGTCCACCAGGCAGCCACGTATTCAGAAGCGACAGCATCCTTCCCAGTCCTGGGAGGATCGTGCTCCCCTCATCCTCAGCAATGCAGCCCCCCAGGGCGCTGGCCCCCGCCCATGTCATTGCTCACTCTTCCTCCTTTTGGGCTGGTGCAGAGGAGGAAGAGGGCTCTACCCTGGAGAGTGTACATGCCTTCACATCTGCCACATACACCCCAGGGCCTGAGCCCAGCCCTTCACCCAGACACTCCTGCCATTTGCAGGGTGAGCCCAGCCTGTCTCTCCAAGGCCACCTCACCTACTTGCTTATTTGTGCATCCTATTATTGGTTGAGGGCTATTGGTTGAGGGCTATGGTAGACACATTCTGAGAGGGCCCCGATGTCCCCTGCCTCCTGGTGCTCACACTCTGTGCAATCCACTCCTCTCAGTGAAGGTGGGGCTTTCCTTAACCAATAGAGTGTGGCACAGGTGACAGGAATGTCATTTTCATAATTACATGACATATGATTGTGACACTGGTCATGCTAGGAGACTTGCCTCACTGGCTTTGACGGAGCAAGCTGCCATGTTGGAGGGACCCAGGTGGCAAGGAACTGAGGCCTCAGCCCCACAGCCCACAGGGAACAGGGTCCTGCTAACAATCATATGAGCTTGGAAGCAGATCCTGACCCAGCCAAGCCTTCAGATGAGACCCCAGTCCTGGCTGATACTTTGCTTGTAGCCTGTGAGACCCTGAGCAGAGGACTCCACTGGGCTGTGCCCAGACTCCTGACCCAAGAAACTGCATGTTGTTTCAAGCCACTGAACTTGTGGTTATTGGTCGCACAGCTATAGGTGACTAATACAAGGACCTGCTGTCTGCATAGCACTGACCACATCGGAAATTAAGAATTCCTGGTCTAATGGGGAAAACAGTCGTGTAAGCAGACTGTAGTGACATCAAGTGAACTGTGCTGCAGAAAAGCGGAGCAGAGAAGGCCTTGGGGGACAGGGAGTCAGAAATGGCTGCCCAGTGGAAACGGGGGGAAGCTTATGGGAGGATTCCTGCCCCCAGCTTGAGGAGACACTCACACTGCAAAGGGTCAAAAAGACCTCATACCCTGGCACAGTGGCAGAGAACCAATGGGCGCCTGAGCTCCCTGCTGAGGAATCAGTACGGCAGCTCACAGGTGTGGAGAAACAGCTGGGGGCAGCAAGAGGAGAGGTCCTGTGGCTGCCTGGCAGAGAATCCAGTGGCTGGTCAGGCAGGGGGCTTGAAGTCGGGGCCCTACCACACACTGAGGAGGGGAGGACTGCTCGACTCCCATGTCTGTGCCCGAGATCCTGGACTCTGTCCCCTCCCTGTCCCTTTGGGCTCTGGAGCTCTGGGGTGAGGGGTAAACATGCTGATGTTTTGTGGTTGAGTTGACGGGGAGTCATTCCCCCTCCCTAGAGAAGTTAAAGGTACGAAGCTCCCAGCTGTCACTGTCTCAGCCTCCAACTGACTGGCCTGATAGAAGGACAACAGGAAGACGGTTTAAAAGGAGTCTCAGGTAAGAGAAGCTGGATTTTTGTCCCACAGTGCCACCTTGGACAAGTCATCCATCCCCCCTGGACTCATGGCAGAGATCCAAACCCCAAAGGAGTTAGACTGTGTAGGGGCCCCCTGCCCCCTCCAGTGTTCTGGGCACTATACTCAGAACTTGGACTTTGCCCAGGCCTGGCCCGCCTCCCTCTGTGATCCTGTAGTCACAAGGGGATGACAATGTTGTCCCGAGGGGGTGTGGAAAATAGGCACGAAAGCATCGGAGAAGTTCTAGGTCCCAGACAGCTTCTACAGGCCTTTGGTAAATAATTATATTTTTACTGCATTTTTTTATACACATGTTTATCTACCTATCTAAGTATCTACCCATTCATCCACCCACCCACCCACCCGCCCGCCCGTCCGCCCATCCGTCCGTCTGTCCATCCATCCATCCATTTAGCTATCTATCTATTCTCAAATCCTTTGATGTAGGGTCAAGGCTTTGTTTGTTTATTTGTTTTGAGGTTTCTTTCCCTCAATTTTTTTTTTTTAATTTAATTACATTCTTTTTATTGTGGTAAGTATATAGGCAACAGAACATCTGCCATTTCCACAATCTTCACGTGTGCAGTTCAGTGACATTAGCATGTTCCTCGTGTTGCCCAGCCATCACCGTTAGCCTTTCGGAGCTTTTCCACCGCCCTTAACAGAAGCTCAGTGTCCCTGAGTGCTTCTTCCTTTCTCCCTCCCTCCCTCTCACCTGCCCCTGGTAACCATGAATAAACTTTGATCTCTATGCACTTACCTCTTTTAGGTATTTCATTATATTTCATACAATTACCTTTCGTGTAATTTACTGTGCCTTTTTACACCGGCCGTGGTTCCTGCCTTTCCTTCCACCATAGCTCCCAGCACTCATTTCCCAGCTGGCTGCATTTCAGCCTCACTTATTCTCAACTTGCTTTTGTGAGTGTTTGAAAGTGAATGTAATGTCGCCGTTCCTGTTGAGCACTGAACTTGGACTCAGTGAGATCAGCACTGGAGGTGCCACCGATGGCCCGGCCAGGCCCCTGTCCACTCCACGGGCTTTTCCCAGCCTCCACACCCTCCTCTACTTCTGGAAGCCCTCCCTCCCTCTCTTTCCGCAAATATCCACCTGCAGCCATAAAAATACATCCAGGACACAAATCTGTCCCCCTCTCTCTACCATTGACTATTGCCCCATGCCCCCCGCTGCCCACCCAGGGGGTCCCAGACACCCACCACCAAGCTGCCCTGCCCTTGCTACGTGCTCTGCACACACCTTGGTCCACCTCTAGCTCTGGCTGCACTGAGTGTCTCCTTTCTGCGCTACAACATGAGCTATGTGGACAGGCCTTCCACGGTATCACATAGCCAATGGAGCCAAGGCAAAGCTACAGCCAAGAAACAACTAAATAAACATTCTCTAAGTGGAGGGCCTACTGTCAGGAGGGGTCAGTCCCTGGAGAAGGACATCGTGCTCGGCAGAGGACAGGGTCAGCAGAAAAGAGGAAGACCCTCAACGAGGTGGACTGACACAGCGGCCGCAACAATGAGCTCAAGCATAACAACGATTGTGAGGATGGCGCAGGACCGGGCAGTGTTTTGTTCTGTTGTGCACAGGGTCACTATGAGTCGGAACCGGCTGTACGGCAAATAACAACAACAAGTGGAGGAGGGCCTGGATTTCGAGATTCCATGGCTCCACTGAGAACCCAAAAAGGTAGAGGAAAATCAGCCCACCACGAAGCACAGTCAGAACACAAAGGACAAAGAAGAAACCTATCCAGATTCCAGAGAGGGAGACAGAACAAACAAACAAACATGGCGCCATGTATAGGCTCAAGAGTCAGGATGGCACGTTCCTTCTCAACAGTGGCACTGGACTCCGGGAGGCAAGGACATAGTGCCTGGATCTTCTCAGCGAAATAAATCCCCACCAAAAATCCCATGTCCTGCTAAGTCATCAATGCACTGTGCTGAATGAATGTATCTATTGTACAAAGGCCCAAAGGTACCTCCCACACACCCTTTCCAGAAGAATTTACTCCAGAAGGAACAGGTAAGCAATAAAGAGGAAGACCTAGAAGCCAACAAAAAGGAGAAAAAAGGGGGAGTGCCTGACGAGGCTGAGAAGGGCCCCTAAGATGAGAGCCGGGCCCCGGGCCTCCAGACAGACCAGCTAGCCTAAAGGGATTTCCTCAAAAAAGATAAAGTGAGCAGAGTGTTGGATGTATTTACACAGCCAGGGGAGAGTTTGAGATGGAATTAGCGGTAAGTGTACAGGAAACCAAGTGAAGAGAGAAATGGGAACGTTATTAAGTCCAGGGGAAACAAAATGTTGATGTAGGAAAGGAAAAGAAATCATGGATTGCGGCCTCTGCTTTGAGACGTGTTGACAATATCGATCTGGCGGAAACGCATTATCATCGTGCGGGGCGGCGCAGGCGCAGCGGGCACCTGGCAGGCCTGGAGGAGGGGCACGGTCCCCATTCTGCACGGTGAACCTCAAGAGAGAAAGCCAAAAACGCAAAGCTGAGACGCAACCTGTGTGTGCCGTTTAGAGACATGCAGATAAAATATCACAATTCTCAGGTGAAGGAGATGAAATACGAGGCTATGGGGAGCAAGGACTGTTGGGGGCCAGCCTGGGACTCTTGGTTTTTGTGACAAATCTTGCAGAACTTGAAAGTCACAGACCTTGGACTCTCTACCCCATGTTCGTATATAATGTGCGAGCTTCCGTGGCTCCGTAACAAGCCAGCATAGACATCGTGGCTTAAAATAACAGAAATTCTTCTCACAATTCCAAAGGCCAGGAGTGGAAAGCCAGGATGTCGGCAGGGCCACGCTCCCTCTGAAGGCTCTGGGGGGATCCCTTCGCCGCCTCTCCCCGCTTCTGGTGGCTCCAAATGTTACTGGGCTTGTGGCCCCCTCCCTCCAGTCTCTGCCTCCGTCTTCACACGGCCATCCTGTCTGCCTGTCTTCTCCTCTGTCTCTCATAAGGACACTTGTTGTTGGATTCAGGGACCACCCAGATAATCCAGGATGATGTCATCTCCAGACCCTTCACTTAATCACATCTGCAAAGTCCCTTTTTCCAAATAAGGTCACAGTCACAGGTTTGGGAGTTAGAACATGGACATTTCTTTGCCGGAGAGAGGAGGGCTTCATGCAATCCATTACAATTGCTTTGATAAAAAAAAAAAAAAACAGGTGTCACTCAGATTCCCTGCTCAGCATCCCTGCCAAGTGGTCTTCTCCTGCTCGCTTTCCTCAGGAGAAGGGAGGCTCACTGCTTTCTCAGAAAGCCCCTTTCCTTTCCTGGGCAGCTCAGTTCAGGGGCGTCTTCACGGTGAGCTAAAAACTGCCTCCTGCAACTTTGGCCTGTCAGCCTGGGAGCGCTATGGACCCCAGGTCCTGGTGAGTATGTCTCAGGGGGCTCTAAGCAGAGGAGGCGTTTGGGGTGGAGACTGGAGAGGAGAGCAGCTAGGGATAGCTGACCCTCTTTACTCAGCCCCACCCACCGGGGCACTGCAGGAGGTCTGGGGAAGGAGGGGGCAGGGACCAGCATCGTAATCTTGGTTCAGACCCAAGGGTCCCAAGGTCTCCTCAGGGTGGGGGCACCAGGTGTTCCTGGGATGACTGCCAGAAGCAGGGCAGAGGGGGGTGTCCCCAGAGTTCTCTGGAGTTAATAAGGTGGAGACCCCCGATGCCCAAGGCCAGGGAGGGGCGTGGAGAGGCAGGGTTCAGCCCATGCCAGGAGCCCAGGACCAGGACAAAGGCCAGCATGCAGCCAGAGACCATGGGCTCATCTGGGGCCAAAAGGATCCACACCCTACTGAATAGACGTCAGCTCTCCCTGGCCCTGCTGGGGAGACACACCCTCCAGTTCCAGCAAGGAGGAGCGGGGATGGAGGGCACTGAAGGGAAGCAGGATCCCTCCTGCGCCCCCGCCCAGCCCATCTGGGGAGCGCTTGACCACCGGGCGGCCCCTGCCCTGGCTCACTGCCCTCCAGGGTGCAGCCTGTCAGCCTGGGAGTCCTCAGAAGTGAGAAGAACCCACTTTCCTCCCTCTCTTCGTCTGCAGAAGCCCAGTGAGAGAGGAGGCTGTGCGTGGGCTTCTTTGTGGCACTGATAAGAGTGGCCGCCCCATTCCGGGCCGGAGCTAGGATTTCAGTCTTCACCCAGAAAGAGCAGGGCTGTGTGCAAAGGGCAGTGGGCCCCCGGTGGCACGCTCCATCTTCCCGTGCAAATTGATTCTCTGTTGCTGTCTTATTTTTTCCTTTCAACAATTAGCAGTTGAAGAGGTTGGTTTTAAATCAGGAAAATGAGGCTTCAGGATCTAAACCGCTGACAAAGAAGCTGGCACCACCTGTAGGGGTCTCAGGCCCAGTCTACCCTGCAGACATTGCAAGGGGCCACCTCGGGGGCAGGGGCGGGGGGGTGGTTCCTTCTCCCCTCAGGGTGCTACGCCCACCCCCACTTCCAATGGGAGTGGCTGTATAACCTCCTCGGCTTTGGGGAGGAAAAAGCATGACCTTGACCACTGCCTCTCTGTACTATGACCTCCTGCTGGGAAGGGCATTTGAAGGGCGAATCCCCTGACTGCGCTTCCCCTCCAGGAGCCTGAAGCCTCCTCCTGCCTCTGGGTCTAAGGCTAATCTGCCCAGGGCTCTCCAGCTCACCAGACCCCACCCCACCCCCCACCTGTCCAATGGAGACTTGCCCTTTGGGACCCAGATCAAAAAATCTCTCTCTTCTGAAAGCCTGACGGTCCAGCCCCCATGACCCCATGCCCACTCCTCCCTGTGCTGCCCTGTCTGAGCAGTTACCCCTAGACAGGGCTGTGGGGTCGGGGCTGTGGGGTCAGGGCTGTGGGGTCGGGGCTGTGGGGTCAGGGTTGTGGGTCAGGGCTGTGGGCCATGATCCTGGTGGCTGGCACATACCAGAGCCGGTGTCGTGAGGGAGGGAACAAAGGCATAGGTGTTGGGGAGAGCAAAGGGGGGAGCCCCAGCTCTGGCAGACATCAGAAGAAAGGCCTCCGGCTTCTAATGTGAGCAGGTGTGGAGACAACAGTGACGGGAGCAGGGGCGGCGGCTGGGGCGTGGGGCACCTAGGCAGGTGGATGGGGAAGGGACCTGTGCTGAGGACACACTGTGGGTCAGCACCCCACATGTCCTGAGAGCCCAGCCCACCCCATCCTATAGAGGGAAACATACTCAGGGCAAGGAGGCCACTCCCTGGCTCCAGGCCAGGCCCACGCCTCCATGGCCTCCCATGCTCTTGCCTCAATGCCCACCAAGGGGGTGGGTGGAATGTGGGAGAAAGGGGCTTGGGTCCTCAGCAACTCCAAGGCCTCCTGGAGGGCGTGCAGGGTTCCTGAAAGACAGGCCTCTGGGAGAAGTTGCAGGGCCCCTAAGTTCCCCTACTAATAACTCGCTGCCATTGAGTCCACCCCGACTCGTGGAGACCCAGTGCACAGAACAGGACTGTGCTCCAGAGAGTGTTCAAGGCTGTGACCTTTCAGAAAACAGATGGCCAGGCCTTTCTTCCAAGGTGCCTCTGGTGGACTCGAACTACCAACTTTTTGGTTAGTAGTCCCTGCTGTTGTTGTTGGATGCTGACGAGGCAATTTCAACTCATAGTGACCCCATGCAACAGAGTAGAACTGCCCCATAGGGTTTTCTAGGCCGCAATCTTTATGGGAGCAGATTGCCAGGTCTTTCTCCTGAAAAGCCGACCTTTTGGTTAGCAGCCAAGCACTTAACCCTGTGCCACCATGGCTAGGCATCAGAAAACAGAGGGTTCAAACCCCTTCACGGTAGTTTAGTTCCTAAGATCCCCTGATTTGTCAAACCCCACCACTGAGAGGCCCAGCCCCCGAGCCAGGATAACAGGTGACATTTACCCATGTCCAGGTGGGGCCAGGGTGCTCCTGGGTATGTTACTTTAGCTGCTCCCCAGGGAGCACTATCTTGACCCCATTGCAGAGATTGGAAAAGAGAGGCTCAGTCACGGTCCCAAGCCACAGAGAAGGTGGCCAGACACACCCTGGGCTCTGCAAGCACCGGTCCATGTGTGCTCCAGCCATTGCGTGAGCATATGTCGCTGGGGGACCAGTGACACCAGTGGGCAGGGACAAAGTATGGCTTTCTCGACGTCAAACCCCGTCCCTAGAATAGGGCCTGAAACCACCTCGCCTGTAGTGGGTGTGTGTGAGTGAATGAATAAGTGAGTGAATGAATGATTGAGCTTCCCAGTCCACCTCCTCATCCACCCAGCTGTCCCTGCCCCTCTGCTGGTTCTCACTTTTTAGATTTCCAGAACCTTGGGCTCCAACTCCCTGCTCTCCTCCCATCCCTCCAGACCCCTGAGCCGGGCCACCGCCTGTGACCGCTGGGCTGGCCACTGACTCTCCCTCGCTCTGCCAGCCTCACTCAGGCCTGGAAAGGAGCCCTGGAAGGCAAAGCTGCTCCATGCTGAGGCCCCCTTCATCTTTCAGTTTGGCTGGAAGCTGCAGCCCCCTCCCACTCGGCCTGCCCCTCCCACCATTGAATGCCCCTTATCTGTGGCTGTGCAAATCTCTGCTGGGCCCGGATTAAATCCCACTCGCCACAGCGGAGGTGATGCCCTTGAGTTGATGTAACAATTTTCTCTCTCCCCTAATTAAACAAGGAGCACGGCCAGAGAGCGAGAGAGAGGGAGGGAGAGAAAATTAAGAATTGAAGGCGTTTGCCGTAGAAGCCGAGCTTTCCAACCTTTCCATTTAGTGTTGTAAAGCCCGAGCGCCTGCGGCACAGAGATAGGAGTGGGGGTGCAGGCTGCAATTTCGCCCTGCCCACCGCCCGTGGGGGGGTGCAGGGAACAGATGGCGGGCTCCTCTAAGGCCTGGAGAGGCTGCAGGCCATGGATTTGAGGGCAAAGCCACTCGGCAAAAGCACGGCTCATCTTGTGTTGTTGGCCTCCCCCCCCACAGGTGAAAACAGGGGCCAGTGATCTCAGGAACCCTGGGGGGACCTTAGCAAGAGACAGCCAGGCCCTCCCTGCCAAGCAGCCCAGACCTGGTGGCCCGCGGGAACCCCTGAGACAGGGGGCCATTCCCAAGGGTATGACTTCACCTTTCAGAGGCCTACAGCCCACTTCGAGTACCTGGGTGGCACAAACGGTGAAGTGCTTGGCTGCTGACCAAAAGCTGGAGGTTCAAGTCTGTCAGCGGGGCCTCAGAGAATGGCCTGGCAATCTACTTCCGAAAAAGGAGCCACTGAAAACCCTGTGGAGCACAGTTCTACTCTGACACACACAGGGTCACTGTGAGTCGGGGTTGGCTCTGGCCTCATCTCCTATCCCCGTTTCCCTCTGTCCACCCCTAGGGCCCCAAACCCACCTGCCGACTCCTTTCTTCCACCCTCTTTATGTGCTCCTCCCTCATCCCAGCATGGTCTGGACAAACCTCATCTCCCAGGGGCCGTCTCGGCCACTCTTGGCCAAGCAGCCCACCCACCAGTCTCCCTGGCCTGGCTTAGGCTTCTCACCAAACTTCCCCTCATCCGTAGTCCAGTAAAATGTGTGTTTGTTAGTGTTTAAGTTGTCCTTTGTCTCAAACATAAGCTCCATAAAGGCAGGCAAGAGCATGTCTAGACTTGTCCTCCGGTATCCTCGTTGATAGAACAAACCCCTACAGGCTGTGAGTGAGTGAGTGACTAAATGAATGAGTGAATAAGTGAGAACAAATGAGTGAATGAATGAATGAGAAAGTGAGTGAGTGAAGGAGTGAGAGTGAGAGAGTATGTGACAGAGAGTGAATGAGAATGAGTGAGTGAGAGAATGAGTGAATGAGTGAGTGAGAGTGAGAGAGTGTATGACTGAAAGAGTGAGTGAGTAAGCAAGTGATTGAATGGATGAAGTAGTGACTGAATGAATGAGTGAATAAAGGAGAACGAGTGAGCGAATGAGTGAGTGAGAGAATGAATGAGTTCATCTCTCCCCTAACCCACTCCATGAAAACCTGAGCAGCTTTCTCAGTGTGAATTCCCCAAACTCTGAAAGGATGAAGAAGAGTGCTCCCCAGAAGGGGCAGCTGGAGGAGGTTGGCTCTAAATGGCCAAGGTGGGAAAGGCGGGGAGAGGGCCTTCAAACTCCTGAGGCTGTGGTAAAAAAAATACCACAGTGAGTGGCTGTAAAGACCAGAATCTCTTGTCTCCCAGGTCTGGAGGTTAGAATTCAGGGTCTTACTCTAGGGGGAGGTCCTTCGCTGTCTTCTTTAGCTCCTAGTAGCTGCTGCAATCCTTGGCCTTCCTGGGCTTGTAGATGGGTCTGCCTTCATCTTCACATGGCGTCTGTCTGTCTCATGGTGTCTGTCTATCTCATGGTGTCTGTGTCTGTTCTGTTCTGTTCTTTTTAGAAGACACCACTCAGAAGAGATTAGGTGTAGGACCCACACTATTCTGGCATAATCTGTCATTAACACAACAGAAAAGAATCCCTGTTTCCAAACAGGGTTCTATTCACAGGTACAGGGGTTAGGACTTCAACACATATTTTGGGGGGACACTTCTCAATCCACCAGAGACCAGGCTAGCAGGGAGGGGGAGCCCCAGATGCAGCTCTGTAACCACGTGGGGTGGGCCATGGTGGCCAGGCTGAGATGACACCCCGATGCTGGATGGCTGGTGAAGGGGTGGCCCTGGGGTGCAGGGTGCAACAGCTGGGGAGGCAGTGGGGCAAGACAGGAAGGAGCAGCAAGTGCAGGGGCTTGCTCTGCTCCAGGCACCTGCTGAGAGCTGTCCACACGCCCCACCCTGGCGGCACACATCCTGCCCCACTCGGCAAAGGAACGGAGGAGTCTAGTTCACCCCATCACCAGCCATCAAAGCTGGGACTCGAGCCCCGGCCATACACCGCAAACATCCTCCTTCTGCCCTGGTTGGGGGGGGTTGGGGGTTGGGTCTGCCCAGGTCTCAGAGAGCCCCAGACCTCCACAGCCCCTCCTGGAGAAGCCACCAGCCCAGTTGGCTGGCCTGGGAGTCTCCACTGGCCATCCTGATCCTGCCTGCGTGCGGGCCACTGCTGCGGCCCCGGTAACCACAGTAACATTGACCTGTGCCCGGGAATTTCCCAGAGGACCGATCAGTGGGGCCCGATGGCAGAGCTGCCCAGAGCCTTGGCGTGCCACCGAAATGCCAAACACGCATTAATCTCACAGCGCGAGGCTCTCTGGAGCTGTTGCCCTCGCCCGCCTCTGTCTCCTTTGTCTGGGACACAGTTACCCAGGGCCTGCCTCTCCAATTCCCTAATTAACTGCTCTGGGGAAGGCACAGCTGATTAACCCCTTCCCTCCTGCATCTCAGGTCCAGAGGCAGGTACAGCCAAGGGCCTCCTGTGTGCCCTAGACCTGGGCCAGGATCCCCACCAGGCTCAAGGCGCCACCCCTGTGCTTGCTGAGAGCCTCAGTTTCCCCTTTTCTCAAATGCAGATGGAGCCCCCGCCCCCTTCTGGTTAACTCATCTGCTCTGCTTAATTCAGCTCCAAATCTCTAGACAAGGATTAGACAGTCAGGCGTATCTATCAGGCTCGTCAGCTTCTGGTAAGACCTGTTTTGGAGATGAATTCATCGGCCTAGGAGGCGCAGAGCAGAGAGCCAGGGTGGCCTTCCCGCTGCGACCGGGGGCTTCTACAGGTGCAGATAGGACGGGGGGGCTGCAGGGGCAAGAGCAGAGGGGCTGGGGGTGGGGCGCAGGGCTACAGAGCAGCTGGAGCTCAGAACCTGAGGGCAGGGATGGCAGCAATGACAAACAGGTCTCCAGGTGGTAGAGACGTGGGCACAGGAGTGAGGGGGTTGAAAGGCAGTTACAGGCAATAAGTGCCTGTTACCTGCCCTGTAAGGGACAAAGGCACGGAGACAGGGCAGCCGGGAGGCCTGGCTCATTCCAGACATGGCATGGAGTCAGGAAGATGAAGGCTGGCTCAGGATGGGAAGGAGCTGGGAGGTGGCAGGGCTGGATCTCCAGTCCCGCTGGAGGGACTCGCCAGGACCTCCGGCTTCTCCAGGGCTGGTCTGTCCAAGTGCGTCTCTGAAGCTCAGAGATGAGAGGACCCCAGTGATCCCTCCTCTTAGGGCCAGGACTAGGGTGTTCTGTGTGAGGCACTCACCTCAGGGCCACGACTTAAGAAGGGGCCCCAAATACTTGGCCATCAAGATATATGTTATTTTAATGCAATATATAACAAAAACCAAAGTCAGTGCAAAGATACCCAAGATGAACACAATACTAAGTTTTAGATAAAGACCGGACCAGTAGGGCCGGAATTAGGGTGCAGCCAGTGAGGTGCTCACCACCTGGGAGAGGGGGAGTAAAACACTCAGTAATCAGGATAAATGACATTTTCAAGGAATGTTTTGAAAAAATTGATATAAGTGCAAATATATCCCTGAGGTGAGAAACAGAACTTTAAACAAAGGTAGGCTCAGACCCTGCACTTTACGACCCACGTAAGCTGCCTCACCTGCCTCACCCTAACCCCGGCCCTGTCGGGTTTCAAACACCAGCAAGGTCACTCATGGTGGTCAGGTTTCAACAGAGCTTCCAGACTAAGACAGACTAGGAAGAAAGGCCTGGCCATCTACTTCCAAAAATCAGCCAATGGAAACCCTGTATCACAACAGAACATTGTCTGAAACTGTGCTGGAAGAGGAGCCCGCTAGGGAGAAGGGGACAGACATGGAGACGAGTGCCCAGTTCCTCCTTACGTGACCCTGAGCGAGACACTGCACATCTCCAACCCTCAGTTTCCTCACCTGGGAAGTGGGTGGAAGAGCAATGAGAAGAAGGTTACCTGTCACAAGGGCAGAAGGCTGTGCTCTTTGGAGCTAGCTGTCCTGGTTTGAATTTCAGCTCTGGACTAACCAATGCGGGACCTGGGCCAGAAGCTGGGCCACCTCCACTTCTAAAAAAAAAAAAAAAAAGGGTCTGTAAAATGGGATGCTGATAGCACTTGCTCCCCAGGGTTGTTGTCGTGTGCTGTCAAGTTGATTCCGACTCATCGCCACCCTGTAAGACAGAGTGTAACTGTCCCATTGGGTTCCCAAGGCTGAAACCTTTACGGAAGCTGACTGCCACATCCCTCCGTAGAGCGGCTGACGGGTTTGAACCACCAAACTTTCAGCTAGCTGCCGAGCGCTTAACCACTGCACCTCCAGCGCTGCTCTGGAGAAGGGCAGGACTACTGTTATCATCATCGTTAACATCTCACAGCCTTGCCATCAACATGAAACCAAACGACAGGCACTCAAGGCTGTGCAGGCCAGAGGACACCATAAGAATTTTATTTTCTCAATACCTGTTCCTGGAGCTGACCCTCCCGAGGGCCCATGGCGGGAAAGGGTGGCCTTGGATGTAGCCATGTCTCCCGCACGCTTCCTGGGGGCCCACGGCTGAAAGCAATCAGTCTGACATCTATCATAAGTTAATAATAAATGAATTTCCTTTCCTCGTTTTGCTGACCCTGAGATCTAAGCTGGGGTGTCTGTGACAATAATGTATTGCAAAAACAGATAACACCGTGAGTGACAGCTCAGCAGAAAACGCTCACAGGGGGATCCGGCAAGTCCCGCCGCACCTCGGCCACCAGGAGGGTCGGAGAAGGTGGGCCCCCAGCCCAGCTCAGCACTCCAGGATGACCCCCTGTTAGACACTCGTGGGGGACCAGGCTGGGGGCAGCAGGGAGTGGGGTCCGGGGTCCGGGTCTCACTCCACCTCTGCACTTTGTTGTCTGTGTGACCCTGGCACATCCCTGCCCCTCGGGGAGCCTGAGCTGCCCTTTCTGTAAAACAAAGACACTAAGACACTGAGACAGGGGGCCAGGGCTCCATGTGGGCGTTTACTGCCGGCACGGCTGATGAGCAGGTAAAGACGTTATCAAGTTCATCGATAACCTGAGAAACGCACACTAAATCGACCATTTGCCCCTTCCGTCTGGCAATAACGAGGAAGGCGGAGGATGCCGAGTGTCGGCAAGAGGGGGAGACAGGGCTCTGTGCACCAGGAGACCATTCCAGAAGCAACCTGGTATCTGTAGTCCACCCTGTCGGTCAGTAAGACGCACTGTGGTGGCTTGCATGCTGCTGTGGTGCCGGAAGCTATGTCACCAGTATTTCAAATACCAGCAGGGTCACTATGGTGGACAGGTTTCAGCTGGGCTCGACCCCGTGTCTGTCAGCTGTGGCGTGGCTCGGCGGCTGTGCTGGTCTTGACCCATGTCTGTGGGGCAGCTGGCTGATGGCTGGTCTAGGATGTGTCAGTCCGGTTGATGGGGTCTGGGCTCTAGCTTCTGAGTTTCTCCTACCCCTCCTGGGAGGCCTTCCTCCTGGGACAAAGAGGGCAAGAGTGGGCACCCCCCACACACGCTTGTTTCCCCAGCCTCCTCTCAGGGCTCATCTGCAAGCCACCCACGGTGCAAAGCAAGTCACCACAGAGTCAGAGAGAGAGAGCTGGAAGAGTGAGGCCGTCTTTCTTCTGCCCCAGAGTCAGAGGCGGCCCCTCGCTGGAGGAATGAAGACAGGGGACGGTGCTCACAGTGGACACCAAGAAGCAGCACAGAGCAAGCACCCGGGTGTCCGTCACAGCTCACCGAGAGCCTGAACACAGCAGTGACTGGGTGAGGTCAGAAAACGGATTTAAAACCAGAAATTACACAAGGACATATTTTTGAGGATTCTTGAACATTAAGGGATCCCTGGTGGCACAGTGGTTAAGAGCTGCTTCTGCTAACCAAAAGGTCGGCAGTTTGAATCCACCAGGTGCTCCTTGGGAACCCTATGGCATGGTGCTACCCTGTCCTATAGGGTCACTGTGAGTCAGAGTCCACTCAGCGGTAGTGATGCTTTTGGTTTTGCACAGTAAGGATATAGCAAACCTATTAGACAAGGTGCCTGGGAGGCCAGGATGGGAGTCGAGAACCACCACTGGGGAGAAAAATAAGACTGGAGCAGGCTCTTGGACGGCCTGGGTGAAAGCTGCCGAGAGATGGAGGGTCAGGTTACTTGCACCCACCCTTCTTGCACCCCCTGATGAGACAAAAGTGAAGCAGCTCCTGTCTATGGCCGCTCCTGGCCCCCCACTCTAGACCCTAGAACCCACGCTCCTATGGTTCCCCACAGCTGAATAATTCTAGCAGGAAAATAAGTCGGTCTCTCAGCTCCACGTTGGCTGAGAAGCTGCCCAGGGCCAGACCCGTGAGTCCTCACTGCGCTGGGAACAGGGGGTGGTCTGGTGTCTCAGGTCAGGGCCAAGGCAGGGACGAGGTGGGTACTGTGTGTGAAGAGGAGGAGGCTGGGCCTGCTTGCTGGTGGGAGAATCTGGAAATCATCGGGACAGAGATTCCCACCTCCTGGGCTATGCTGGAGGATCTGAGAGCTCTCAGAGCCATGATCACACCTGAGATGTGTGGCCACTCAGAGAGTGGACCAGGAGGGCCTACCAATCTCACCCAGCAGGTGAGGAGGCCAAGGCCCAGAGCAGCCACATGCTCTTGTCACAGAGCCCAGCAGGATTCAAACCGGGCCTCTGCTCCCCGGGCCCATGTCATCTGGGTCTCTGTGCCCCAGGTCCATGTGAGTCCCAGGTCTCTGTGGCCCAAGCCCTTGTCTGTCCCTGGTCTCTGCGCCCCAGAACCACGTCTGTCCCAGGTCTCTGAGCCCCAGACCCATGTCTGTCGCAGAGGTGGGAAGGGTTTCAGAGGGAGGGAGAAATGTTCGTCTCAGCACAGCAGGCTCCGCCTTCGGCACATCACCCAGGGCAGGCCCTGAAACCAGGTAAATTAGGAGAATCAACTCTGCCTTCAGGAGCCGCTCACCGCAGGCCCCGGGGTATGTCAGATACGGTTTGCATTTATCACGGAGCTGGGGGCGGACCTGCGCATCCACAAGCTGCAACTTCTGGTAGGAGGAAGCAAGCCTTTCAGGCCCCCACCCAGGCTAGGGTATGCCTCCCCTCCGAGAACTCCTGGCTCACCTGCCTTCAGGACTGAACCCAACACCCTTGGTGGGCCTGCCCATGCCCGCCGCCTGCCTCAGTGATCACCTGGCTCCTGACTCGTGCCTGCCGTGTGGTCAGACAGGATGACCTGATTCTCCCCTGTACCTGGGCCATTGCACCGGGGGCTCCCCTTTTCCGGGCTATGCCCTTCCTTCTCCTGATCCTATCGAGCTTCTCCTACAGAATTCAGGCTGGTGTTCCCTCCTCTGGGAAGTGCCCCAGGCCCCAGGCTAGAGTTCCTGCCCCCAGAAAACCATGAGGTGACCTTGTCCCAGCACAGGTGATCTGCACAGATTCTCTGGAATTTTCTACTTTTGCTACATTTTTACGTTCCCATAAACAACGCACCCCAGCCCTGTCGAGGGGTTTTCGACTTTGCGGAAGTAGTGTGTCACCGTGTGCACCACGCTGCAGCAGGTGACCCCGCTCAGACTCAGGCTTTGAGATTCACCCATGTCGGTAAACGTAGGCCTGATCCTGACGTTTAACCCTCCTACGCTGGCGGTTTTATTGAATGCAACCATTTCAGGAGGTGGCACATGATCTAGAATCTATGGTACTGAAGGCAGAAGTCCAACCTGCGCCGAGGGCATTGGCGAAAACAAGGCTCCAGGAATTGACGGAATACCAATTAAGATGTTTCAGCAAACGGATGCAGTGCTGGGAGTACTGGCTCATCTGTGCCAAGAAATTTGGAAGACACCTACCTTGCCAACCGCCTGGAAGAGATCCGTATTTGTGCCCATTCTACAGAAAGGTGATCCAACAGAATACGGAAATCACTAAACATATCTTTAACATCACAGACGAGTAAAATTTTGCAGAAGATAATTCAGAAATGGCTGCAGCAGTACATTGATGGGGAACTGCCAAAAATTCAAGCTGAATTCAGAAGAGAACATGGAACACGATATCATTGCTGATGTCAGATGGGTCCTGGCTGAAAGCAGAGAATACCAGAAGGATGCTTACCTGTGTTTTATTGACTATGCAAAGGCATTCGACTGTGTGGATCATAACAAATGATGGATAACACTGCACAGAATGGGAATTCCAGAACACTTCATTGTGCTCATGAGGAACCTGTACATCGGCCGAAAAGCAGTTGTTGAAACAGAACAAGGTGATACTGTGTGGTTTTAAAATCAGGAAAGCTATGTGTCAGGGCTGTAACCTTTCACCATATTCAATCTGTATGCTGAACAAATAATCAGAGAAGCTGGGCTACATGGAGAAGAATGGGGCATCAGGATTGGAGGAAGACCCATGAATAACCTGCGACATGCAGATGACACAACCTTGCTTGCTGAGAGCGAAGAGAACTTGAAGCACTTACTGATGAAAATCAAAGACCACAGCCTTCAGTATGGATTACACCTCAAAACAAAAATCCTCACAACTGGACCAATGAGCAACATCATGACAAACGGAGAAAAGATTGAAGTTGTCAAGGATTTCATTTTACTTGGATCCACAATCAACACTCATAGAAGCAGCAGTCGAGAAATCAAACAACTTATTGTATTGGGCACATCTGCTGCAAAGGACCTCTTCAAAGTGTTGAAAAGCAAAGATGTCACCTTGAAGACTAAGGCGTCCATGACCAAGCCGTGGTGTTCTCAGTCATCCCATATGCATGTGAAATCTGCACAATGAACAAGAAACACCAAAGAAGAGCTGATGCCTTTGAATTACGGTGTTGGCAAAGAATATTGAGTATACCAGGGACCACCAAAAGAACAAACAAATCTGTCTTGGAAGAAGTACAGCCAGAATGCTCCTCAGAAACAAGAATGGCGAGGCTTCATTTCATGTACTTTGGACATGTTATCAGAAGGGAACCCCAGTGGCGTAGTGGTTAAGTGCTACAGCTGCTAACCAAGAGGTTGGCAGTTCAAACCCGCCAGGTGCTCCTTGGAAACTCGGGGCCGTTCGACTCGACGGCAGTTGGTTTGGTTTTTTTTTTGGTTTGGATCACAAGGGATCAGTCCCTGGAGAAGGCCATCATGGTTGATAAGGCAGAGGATCAATGATACAGAGGAAGACCCTCAAGGAGACGGATTGACATGGTGGCTGCAACAATGGGCTCAAGTACAACAACGATCGTAAGGATAGCGCAGGACTGGGCAGTGTTTCGTTCTGTTGTAAGTGGGTTCTCTGTAAGTTGGAAAGGACTCGAAGGCCCCTAAGAACAACACACTGGCAGTTTTATTGAAAGCATGGCAACATACTTACCCATCCTCCTGTTGAAGGACAGGTAAGGTGTTTCCATTTTTTTGCTAGTACCATGACACTGCAATGGTCGTCCTTGCACACACCTCTCTGGACATCTGGTGAGGAGCTGTCTAGGTATAGGTCCCTGGAAGTGACGTTGCTGGGCACTAGCAGTGCCTTCCCGGGTACACACATGGCCAGGCTGTTTTCCAGAGTCGTGGAGCCAACATTCTCTTATGAGCTGGCCAACTCCTTAGCTTTCGCCAATCTGGGTGAGAAATGGTATTTCTTTGAATTAATTGCCATTTTCCCTAAGGAATAGTGAGATCGATCATCTTCTTATATATTTATTTGCCATTTTGTTTCCTCTTTTGTGAAATGGCTTTTCAAACCCTTCACCTATTTTTCTATAAGGTACAGTAGATTCTCAGTATTCACAGCAGTTATGTTCTATAAAGTTATCATGATACTTAGTTAGCAAATACCAAACTAGCCTTCTTCAAACTCAGCTGGGGATGGGTGCTTCGGTTGACTCAAGTTTTTTTTTTTACCATTCTGCACATGTCTGAGAATGACCAGGAAAGCACCAGGAGTATTGATTTGGGGGGTTACAAGCAAGTATTAGGAGAAGGTGAATTTAAATATTCAGAATTCATGAATAATGAGGAGCAGCAATATTTTTTCTGTTTCTTATTGATTTCTAGATGCTCTTTATATTTTGGATACTAATATTTTGTCCATTGTACATATTAAAGTCATCTTCTCCTATCAGGAGCACAGGAGAGTTCCAGTATTTGTTCTTGTCTAGCTTCTTTCATTCGTTGTAATTATTTTGAGATTTACCTGTGTTTTTGCTTGTATCAATAGTCCCTTCCTTCTTTATTGCTGAAAGGTATCCCATTGTATTGTTGTACCGCAACGTGTTCATTCATTCACGTGTTGATGAACAGTTGGGTTGTTTTCAGCTTTGGGCTTTTATAAATAAAGCTGCTGTGGACATTCACATACAAGTCTTTGTGTGGACATACACTATCTTTTCTATTGGGGAAATACCTAGTAGGAGAATGGCTAAATCATATGGTAAGTGTATGTTAACTTTTAAGAAACTGTCAAATTGTTTTCCAAAGGGTTGTATCATTTTAACATTCCTAACAGCAGCATATGAGGGTTCTAGTTCCTCTACATCCTCGCCAACACTCGGTATGGTCAGTCTTCTTAATTTTAGCCATTCTAACAGGTGTATAAAACAAACCCTGGTGGCGTAGTGGTTAAGTGCTATGGCTGCTAACCAAAAGGTCAGCAGTTCGAATCCACCAGGCGCTCCTTGGAAACTCTGCCCTGTCCTATAGGGTCGCTATGAGTCGGACTCGACTCAACGGCACTGGGTTTGGCTTTTTTTTGGTTAATATGTGTATAGAGATATCTCATTTAATTTACATTTTCCTAATGACCGATGTCATCAATCATCTTTCCATGTGTTTATTTGCCATCCATGTATCTTTGATGATGTATCTACTCAAATCTTTGCCCATTTGAGTTCTTTCTTTTCTTATTGTAAGTTTTTGAGGTACTTTATATATTGTGGATAGAAGTCCTTTATAAAACATATGCTTTGCAAATATTTTTTCCACTTCATCACTTCTCTCTTTATTCTCTTAACAGTGTTTTTCAGAGAGCAGACACTTAAAATTTTGATGAAGTCCAATTTATCAATATGTTCTTTAATTATGCTTCTAGTGTCATATCTAAGAAATCTTTGTCTAACCCAAGGTTACAAATGTTTTCTTCTAGAAATTTTATAGTTTTTAGTTTCGCATTTAGATCTAGGATGCATTTTACGCTAATTATGTATATGTTACAAGGAATGGGTTAAAGTTCCTCTTTTTTTTCTTGCCTGCATGCATATGCAGGTCCAATTTTTCCAACAACATGTTGAAAAGACTGTTCTTTCTCCCCTGAATTGCTCTTGCACCTTTGTTGAAAATTATTTGTCAATGTGTGCGCGGACATTTTTCGACTGTCTATTCTGATCCGTTGTTATATTTGTCTGTCTTTGTTCCAATAGCACACTGTCATGACTACTATACTTTTTAACGAGCCTTGCAACCGTATGTGGTTAGTACTCCAAAGCCATTCTTTTTGAAAGCTGCCTTGGTTACTCTCGGTGGATTTCAATCCCTCCCAGCCTTTAGGCTATTGTTGTTACATGTTTTGCTTTTAGGCATGTCATAAAGCCCACACTGCAGGGTTATTTTTGTTTAAATAGTCAATTATCTTGTAAGGGTATATAAACAATAAGAAAAAGCATCTTATTTATATATTTACGTCATTTATTTTTTCCCGAGCTCTTCAGTCCCATGTGTAAATTATTATTTCCATGGGGCATCATTTTCCGTCTGCCTGAGTGACTTCCTTTAACATTTTTTGTAGTGCACGTCTGCAGGGGATCAATACTTTCAGCCTCTGTATATCTAAAGAGTCTTCATTCACTCTAAAATTATAGAGTATAGAATAGATTAGAGAACACCAGATGGACAGCTTTTTTTTTCCCCTTCAGTACTTTTAAGATATTACTCCATTGTCCTTTTCCCCTGAGCTCTCAGCTCTCATCCCCATCACTGTTCATCCTTATGTCATGTGTCTGTTTCTCCCTCCCTGGTGGCTGTAGAGAGCTCTCTTTTTCACTGGTTTTGGGCAAATTGATTATGATGTGTTTGTTTCTTATGCTTGGGGTTTGCTGAGCTTCTTGGATCTGTGGGTTTATAGTTTCCATCTGTTTGGAAATTTGAGAGGCCATTAATTCTTCAAATACTTTTCCTGCCTTCCCCCTTCTGGGCCATAGATTACACATAGATTAGGTTACTTTAAGTTGTTCAACAGCCCAATTATGTTCTGTTCATCTTTTTAAATTCTCTTTTCTCTTTCTGTTTCATCATGATTTCTGTTGCTGTGTCTTCAAGTTCACTAATTTTTTCTTTGACAATGACAAATTTGCCATTAATCACATCCTACGTATTTATACCTCATGCGTTGTAGTTTTCACATGTAGAAGTTTGATCTGGGATTTCTCTTAAAATATGTTCTGTGTCTCTACTTAACTTTTATGTTCCTTTTCTTAAAATTTCTATTTATTCGTTCTAATTCTACTTAACTTTTTGAACATATGTTTTTGTGTCCTTGCATGCCAATCCTGACATCTGTGTTCCAGACCAATTTTAATTAAGTTTTTGCCTCATTATGGGTTGTATTTTTCTGATTCTTTTCATGCTCGGTAATTTTTTTTTTTTTTTTTAATGCCGACATTGTGAATTTTACTTTGTTAGGTGTGGATATTTTTGCATCCCTGTAAATATTTTTGAGCTTTGTTCTGGAATGCAATTAAATTGCTTGGAAACAGATTGATCCTTTTAGGTCTTAATTTTAAAATTTATTAGGCAAGATCAGAGAAGTCCTCAGTCTAAGGCTAATCATCTCCCCACTCTTAAAGCAAGACCCTTCTGTGTGCTCTACGGGTGCCCCACGAATCTGGACGTTTTCCAATCTAACCTGTAGCAACAAGCACTACCCCTGGCCCTGCATGGATGTCAGGTACTGCTCTATCTCATCTTTCCGGGTGGTTCTCTCTCCAGCCTCAGCTAGTGTTCTCATATGTTTGTGATATTCGGTTCTTAGCTGAATCCTCAGGGGGCCTCTGCAGTTCTCCAGACTCCCCTTTCTGTGAGGCTTCTCCTCTCTGGCACTCTGCCCAGGGACTGCTTAATTCAGGGAGATCACCGAACCCTCCCACTTCTTATAGGTTGAATTGCGTTCCCCCAAAAATGTGTGTCAACTTGGCAGGCAGTGATTCCCGGTATTGTGTGACTGTTCACCATTTAGTCATCTGATGTGATTTTCCTATGTGTTGTAAATCCTACCTCTATGAAGTTAATGAGGCAGGATTAGAGGCAGTTAGGTAATGACCCAGGACTCAATCTACAAGATTAGGTTGTATCTTGAGTCATCTTTTGAGATATAAAAAAAAGTGAGCAAAGAGACAGGGGGACCTCATACCACCAAGAAACAAGAGCCAGGAAAATAACGCATCATTTCGACCCGGGGTCCCTGTGCTGAGAAGCCCCTGGACCATGGGAAGATTGATGACAAGGACTTTCCCCACAGCCGACAGAGTCGGAAAGCCTTTCCCTGGAGCTGGCACCCTAACTTCGGACTTCTAGCCTCCTAGACTGTGAGAGAATAAACTTGTGTTTGTGGAAGCCGTCCACTTGTAGTATTTCTGTTATGACAGCTCTACACAACTCAGACATCACTCAAACCCGGTCCTCCTTCACTGCTCTCTCTCACCAGCAAGCAGAACCACCCAGGAGTCCTCTGTGAGCATCCACTTTGCCTTTCTCCTCACTCACCAAGCTCCGTTGATTCTGCCTCCCAAATCTCTCTCTAATCTCCCACTGTGCTCTCTCTACTCCAATTTCCCATCGCCTCTTTCCTAGTGTCTGCGTTTCCTACTGTGGACCTGTTGTCTGTATCTGTCCAAAGCCCCTCTTGCTCCTTGGCTGCTTCCCCTAGTACTGCAGTTCTTCCTACGTTTGGGAGTTCTGCTTGGCAGGCTCAGGCTGAGTAGCAGGGGTCTTGTTTTTTATTGTTTTCTTTGCTCTTTCTCTCTGTCTAGTTTTCTGGGTGTCTCTTCCCAGTCCTCTATGCCTCCATTCAGAGCCAATAGCCAGGACAGATGACAGTGGGGGCTCCGGTCCTCAGACCTCATCACAGATCCGATCCTTGGCTCAGGTCCTGGAGGAGAGTCCCTCCCTGCCTCTTTCTCCTTGTTGCCTCCTTCAGTTCATCCACATGGCCACAGCCGATTGTGTTTGTTTGTTTGTTGCTGCATTTTACTAGTAACGGTGGAGCAGGGTGAGGGAGGCCTGGCTTCAAACTGAGGTCTGGCTCCAGCCTCGGGGTGTGTGGGGCACTTTCGCTGCCATTCACCTGTGAGCACGAGTGACCAGGCCCCGCTGCCCCATTCTGGACCTGAGCTCAGTACGCCTGTGGCTTCAGCTCTGTTCACACGTCTGCATTTCTCTTCTGACAAGAGGCCGAACTTATTGTTTAGCCACTGCCAGGAAGCCAATGCGTGAGGCCCACCATGACCGGCACTTGCCCACTTTCAAAGCCCACCCTGACAGGTGCCCATCACCCTTTCACTGATGCCAGCCTGCTGCACCCAACCACCTGCTTCTGCCTTGGCGTTCCCTCCCCGCTGCACCTTCTAAGACTCGTGTGGGTGTCACCCTCTCTGGGAAGCCCAGGTACGAGGGGTAGGACTGCAACATCTTTTGTGGGGACACAATTCAACCATAACAGGCACATTAAAAAAAAAAAAAAAAAAACCCTTGCCATCGAGTCGATTCCAGCCCATAGCCTGCATCCAAAGCCCCGAGTCTGGATGAGACCCCGGGAGTGGCAAGGATGGGGGAAGTCTGAGGACCAGGGCTGCAGCCCAGCAGAGTGTCTGCCCCTTCCCAGGGCCTAAAGGCCCCTCCTGCCAGGCCCTTGCACTGAGGATCTGGCCCATCCCCTGCCCTCCAGAATGCCACCTCTGGAATGGTAGGGCCCGGCTGGAGAGGCTTTGCTCCAGCCTTGAAAAGCGCAGTCATCAGCGCCAGCCGGCACAAACGTTTTAGTAACTGCCAGGTCCTCCAGGCCAGGGTCTAATTGCGGAGCCGGCACTGTGATCTTGGAAAAGTCTGCAGCCCGTGGGGGGCCGAGAGTGCACCACCGCCGCCACCCTCCCCTGAGAAAATGAAGGAGATTTTCCTTTTCCTCCTTTGAGTGGTCGCCAGGCAGGAAACCAGCAATTATGTATCAAAGTCTGGCGTTCATGCTGCTGGCTGCGGAGAGTGGTGGCAGACTGGTGAATGTCATTGTCACAAGGGCCTGGGGTCCCCCTCCAGAGGCTCAGAGCCTGAGCCTCTGCCTCTAAGCACATGGCTGAGTGGCTGCCGCCTGCGGCTATCACCCCCAAATCACACCACTTGCACCCAGAGAGGAAAGATGCAGTGGCAGTTGGTCTAATTCTTGGGTGGGAGCTGGAGCTGGCGGGCCCTGAGGAGAGAGGGGGGGCCTCAGGAGGAGCCTGGAGTGAGGGGCGAGGCAGACCCCTGGGGGGTGACAGGGGAGGGGCTGCAGTGTGGGTTGAAGCATTGGTGTGGCCAGGTGGGCTGGCTAAGAGCTGACCTTAAGGACGGAGCCAGCGCTGGTCTGGGAGCACCTTCCAAACCCAGAGAGTGGGGTGCAGTGCCCCCAGAAACCGGAGGAGCCTTCGGAGAGTATGGTCAGGCGTATCCTGATTCCGACTCCCAGCCTCCACGACTGGGAGACAATAAAGCTCTGTTCTTTAAAGCCACCACTTTGTGGTGTTTGTGACGGCAGTCCATGGCACTCAGACACAAGGCAGAGCTGGGCAGAGCAGAATTACCACCTCAGCCCTGCCTCAGGCTCCAGAGGCCCCTTCCCCTCACTTCCCAGGACCCTTCAGCCATGTGAGTCCACGAGTTCCGCTTTGCTCGAGCCAGCTTCACGTGGGTGCCTCTCCTTGGTAACCAAGAGTCCTGTCCCACACCAGCCTCTCCACCCCAGCCCTCCTATGTGGGCTCAGCTTGGGCAAAGAGGGGTGTGGTGCTCTGGGGGCAGTGGGGCCTGGTGGAGGCAGAGGTAAGCGAGGCCAACACCCGAGAGTCAGGAGGCCCGAGTCTGCCCATCACCCAGCTGCCCACCCCACCCGCATGCTCGCCTGCCCCATCCCTCAGGGCCTGTGCAGTGCAGATGCAGATTCTGACTTTACGTGGGACGTCTCCAGAGTGTCGTCTGGAGCAACCACAAGAGCAGCTGGGACTAGGCGTCCAGACAGACCCCGTATGGCAGCTGTGGAGGGCAGGAAGGGCCAGATAGGGAAAGCGTGGAGAGCCAAGCAGCCCACATCAAGAGGGACGGGCCTGGGTGCACCACTCCCCCCAGGGTCTGGGCTGAACTATGGGACCCAAGAGACATGCCCGACTCTGGGGGCGTCCCAGGGGGTGAAAGGTGGCCCAGGGCCTGGACAGGGCTATTTCAAGTCAGCTGCTGTCCTGAGTCGAGGAACTCGGTAGGTGCTGAGCCCGCAGCTCTGGTGATGATGGTGAGGGTGTTGCGATGGTGGTGGAGGCCAGGGCACAGGTGGTATCACGGTTGATGGAGAGGACTTAGGTTTGGATTAGCTGTGAACGCCAGGACAAAGGAGCAGACCGTAGTGACAGAGTGGCTGGTGGTAACAGGGAGATTGGTGGCGTGACAGTGAGGGGCATTTCGGGGCCAGGGCTTCCGTCCATGTTTTCGGAATGGGCAAAGGTGACTCACTGCCCCACAGTTCTCTTTGCATCCAGAAGCATCCGGAAGGGTCCTTGGCCACTGACTTTGAAGCCCCCTAAGTGCCCGCTCCTGGAGTTGGCTCCCAGGAACAATAGGGTGAGGGCGTGTTCACCCAGTTTTATTCCTGTAGTCTCACAGATCTGAAGATAAACACTGTTAAAAATAGGGATGAGACAGAATCTTCTTTCCCTTCAAGCAAAGTCTGCTGGGCAGATGGCGAAAGCCTGATGGATGGGCCGTTCCTGCGGCTCCTCCCAGCTCCTCACGCACCCCTCCCCGCCCCCCCCCCCCCGCTGCCGCCCCGCAAGACCCAGCCTTCCCTCTCTCCCCACGATTTCTTTTTTTCGAGGGTTATTTTTAGTGTTCTTGGAAAGAACCGATCCCAGACATAAAGAATAATGGGTCCGGGTTTGCTCGCTCACTAGCTCTTTGTTCTAGACCCGTGCTTTCCAATAAGGGAGGCCACTAGCCACACGTGCCTATTTGTATTTAAATTTTAAGTAAAAATAAATAAAACTAAAAATTCAGTTCCTCACTTGCAGCATCCACAGTTCAGGTCCTCAACTGTCACAGGTGGTGTGTGGCTACCGTACTGGACAGAGCAGATATAGAACATTCCCATTATTCCAGAAAGTTCTATCAGACAGCCCTGTTATAGACACTCCACAGGGGAACCCTACCTCAGCCATGTGGACCTCAGGCCTTCTCCTAGCTTAGAGGGAGCCTGGGCATATTTGGTCAAGCCGTCCCCACTTGCCCGAAGTCTCAGGGGTATCAACAGTAGACAGGGGGAGAATAGGGCCACTTTCAACATGGTTCCACGGGAACCACGGGGCATTTCCTGGTCTCTGCAGACCACCCCAAGGCCGCCTCTAGGTCGCTGAAAGCCTTCCTTTTTACCAGCTACCAAAACAAAGTAAACTCAACTGCTAGCCTAAAGGTTGGTGGTTTGAACCCACTCAGTGCGACCTCAGAGGAAAGGGCTAAGGATTTGCTTCCATAGGGATTATAGCCGAGAAACCCCTACGGAGTACAGTTCTACTCTGACACTGTGGGGTTGCCATTAATGGGACCTGGCTGGACAGTAATAGGTTTGGTTTGGGGTTTTACCCCAACTAGAAACCAATTTCCCTGGTGCTGGAGGGTCACTTTGAGTCAGAATCAAGTCATTGGCAATGGGCTATTAATGACCATGGTGGAAGGGTATGTTAGACACACGTTTGCTCTCTTAACAGGGGATTTTGATCCCTAAACCCAAAAGACGCTTTAAGGGAAGTCATTTTAGGCACCAGCAGGACAAAAGGAACGTTTTGGGTGATACTTTTAACCCACCTTCAGATCGAATCATCAGGGTTTTAGCTAAAATCTTAGACAAGCTGCTGGCTTATCCTCACCCCAAGTATTTCCCAGAAGCTGCTATCCCGGGCTCAGCACCAGGCGCCAGGGTACAATCAGGTGACATTGGGTCAAGGTCACTGGGTGCCATGTCAGAAACTGTCTGCCATTGTATGTCTTCATTTCACACATGGGGAAACTGAGGCCCAGAGAGGCCAGGTGCCCTGCCCAAGGTGGCACAGCCCTTCACTGCAGATCTGGGTAGGAAGCCAGTCCAGGCTGTCCCCTCACCTCCATACGCCCACGTGGTCCCAGCAGCAGCATGAGCTCTCACTCCTGGCACACAGATTCCCAGCTTAAAATGAGATGTGACATTTCTTAGCGCACACGGGGCCTGGGCAAAATGGAAAAGATTTCATAAATATGTAAATCGTCCGGGCTGCTTCCCCTAGGAGGGCGGCGGCTCAGCCGGGCTCCCCGCGCCTTTCCTCATATCCCGTCCACCCCACAAACGCCTAAAGAGGGTCAGCAATGGGTTTTTAATGAAGTAGGATTAAACAGGGAACATAATCCAATGGGAACGGGGCCGCTGTCCCCCAGCTCTCCATCGCCAGCCTTCCTGAGCACAGAGATGCGGAGGAGGTGGGTGCTGGTGATGTACCAGAGCTCTCAGACTTGGGCTGCTCGCCGCTGGCCCACAGTCCCTGGGCGGGTGATGTTCTGAGGGATCACAGAGGGCCTGGAAGGTGCCAGTCCAACCTCCTCAGCTGAGATAAGGAAACCGAGGCCAAGGTGAAGCTGTGACTTCCCAAAAGAAGGGACAAAAGTTTCTCCCAAAGCAAGACCAGAGCCAACGTCTTTAAACCAACAAAACCAGTGGCCACTGAGTCGATTACAACTCACGGCAACCCCACGCGCATCAGAGCAGAACTGAGCTCTGCAGGGTTTTCAGTGGCTGGTTTTTCAGGTGTAGATCACCAAGCCTTTCTTCGGAGGTGCCTCTGGGTGGACCAGAACCTCCAACCTTTCAGTTAGCAGCAGAGCGCATTAGCCATTGGCATCACCCAGGGATTCCTTAAACAAAATACGGTAACTTGGCTGAAACGCACCTGTCTCCAGAAGGCCCCTGTTGTCGTGTTGTTGTTTTAGCCGCCGTTGAGTCTGCTCCAACTCGTGGTGACCCCATATACAACAGAATGAAACGCTCCCTGGTCCTGCACCGTCTTCACAACTGTTGGCATGATCAAATCCATCGTTTCAGCCACTGTGAATTTTAAGTGCCTTCCAACCTGAGGACTCATCTACCAGCACTGTATCCAACAATGGTCTGTTGTGATCCATAGGGCTTTCACTGACTAATTTTCAGAAGCAGATTGCCAGGCCTTTCTTCCTAGTCTTAGTCTGGAAGCTCCACTGAAACTTGTCTACCCTGGGTGAGTCTGCTGGTATTTAAAATGGCTTCCAGCATCACAGCAATACAAAAGCTAGCACAGGACACAAATTGACAGATGGGTGGTGGCCTCGTCCTGTAGGGGGTTAATAATACCTACTCTGCAAACTGTTATGAGACATATGTCTCATAATATATGCAAAGAAATTGCAGCCATACAATGCTAGATGCTCAACTAACAATAGCTAGAAACAAAATCCAATTTGCCTTGGTTTCCTGGTTGGTACATGAGGCCAAGACACCACCTTTAGTTCTGACGGGGCACTGTGGGGGTGGGAGCCATGCGGCCATCTTAAATTCAAGGCAGAAAGGAGCCAGCATCCTCTCCCAACCCAACCAGAACTCACTCCTGCTCATTGGTTCTTATTAGGTCATGTGCCCACCCCTCATCCAATCACTGTGGCCATGGAAATGTGGCGCTGTGATTGGCTGAAGCCTGGTCACATGTTCTGGAGGGGCATCACAAGGGCTTGGAGTGGGGGAGGGAAGCCAGGGGGCATTTACCTGGTGACAGGTGAGAGGATGGTGGGTACCAAAAAATAACATCCACATTTTCCACCAAAGCCCTGGAGGAGAAGGGTGCAGTCTTCCCTCCCTGGCTCACCACTGTCCCCTGAGTCCCCAGACCCCTAAAAAGGCTCTCACCTGGCCCCCTCCCCTCCATGCCCCTTCCTGTGACCTCCTGCCACCTGGAGGCTGACCTCCACCCCCCTTCTTCCCACACTCCTTCCCTAGCCCTTCCCAAAGGGATGCATTCAATTCAAAAGTAGGGGTGGTGGGAAACCTGACACTCTGGGTGTTACTGAAAAGGGGGGAACTCCAGCTTCAGCCTTGCGCTTCTCAAACTGAGGAAAAGGAGCCCGCCAAGGCCGCACAGACAGGAAGGAGCCCTGCCAAGGCTACACAGGGTGTCAGGACCAGAGACCCAGCTGGAGGCTCTCCTTTGGCCCCAGGAAAGACAAAAGTCTCCGAGGCAAGCAGGAGCCTCCTCCACTGCTTGTCATTTCCCCGGGGCGCTCAGGCTGGAATCTGCTCACACAGCGACCTTTGGAATGAAGACTCAGAGCCAGCAGTGCAGGTGGGAGGCAGATGTGTGAGTCACTCCCCATGGAAACAAAGGCAGAGAGCTGGGACTCCAGCTGAAGGGGGAAGGGAGACAGGAGGAGAAGGGGAGAGGAGGGGAGGGGGAAGGGAAGAAGAGGGAGGGGGAGGAGGGAGAGGGGATGGTAGGGGGAGGGGGACAAAGAGAAAGGAGAGGGAGAGGAGGAGCAGAGGAAGGGGGGGGAGCCGTGAGAGGCTCAGCGATTGCAGTCAGAGCCGCACCCTGCATGTTGCAGAGCCTGGGGTGTGCAGGGGGCGGGTTTACGGTCTCACTGTTGGGGTCTCCAGTCCACTCTGACTGTGGTGGCTGGTTTGGACAGGTGGCTCACAGGTGGGAAAAGGATAGGGACCCCAACAGAAATAGGTAGCCCACACAGACAGCCAGGAAGTGGTGGCCACCGACAGTGAGAGCCAGGGAAGGGCACCCCCTGGACAGAGCTCTGGGTGAGCTGGGCCCCAGACTTGGTGCTTGTCTGGCATCCCCGCAGGTTGGGTCCAATCGGTCGAATAGGACGCAGAGCCCTGTGCCTGCCGTCCTGCAGATCTGGCAAGCCTGTGCCCACTAACATCCTGGTCCCCATATTACAGGTGGAGAAACGAGGCTTCCTGAGGCTTGGCTGCGGGCTGGAGCTTGGCTGTGAAGAAATTCCAAAATTACTCTCCCTGGGCTCCCCTGAGAGCCTCTAGAAATTTGCTGCTGCTCATGGACGATGAGTCACTTTAAAACCATCCCCTTCCAGGGAAGCGATGGCTCTGGCCCTGGCTGGGAGTCCCCAGGGAAGACGAGGTGTGTGTGTGTTGGGCGGGGGCGGGGGTGCTCTTCCCACTCCTGCAGACAGTGACAGCCTCAGGCTCCCCAAGGGACTGGCCAGGAGGGAGGAGCCCCAGGGTCACTCCCTCACCCCTGAAATCCAGGCTCAGCTGAATTCCACGTGCAATGAATTGAATTTAAAAAAAACCAGTGTCTCCCAAAAATATACGTTGTAAACCCTCACCTCTACGTCTGTGGTTATAGCCCTTTTTGGGAATGGACTGTCTTAATTATGCTAATGAGGGAGGATTTCTGTAGGCCGTGTCTTGAATCAATCTCTTTGGAGATAAAAGAGAGATTAAACAGTTGAGAAGAGGAGAGATGGAGGAAGAGAGATGACAAGCCACAGGAAGGTCGCCCAGGAGCAGAAGCTCGAAAGAGACAAGGACTTTCCCCCAGAGCCAACAGAGAGAGAAAGCCTTCCCCTAGACCTGGCGCCCTGAATTTGGACTTCTGGCCTCCTGAACTGTGAGAAAGTAAATTGTTTGTTAAAACCGCCCACCTGTGGTGTTCTCTCATAGCAGCACTGGGTGACTGCAGCATGCAGACAGCTCATGTCCCCAGCGGGCAGGAACTGGCATCCGAAAACACTAGGGCCCCGGTGACTTGTGAGGGACAGGGATAATGGTCCGGGCCCACGTGGCGTGGGGGAACACTGCAGCCAGGAGACATCGGGGCCGAGCTGAGCCGGAGGAAGGACAGGCGTAGGCCCCACTCCACTGTGGGTCTCCCCTCCCTCCCGCAGGGAGCATGGCAGGGGCTACCTGAGCTGGGAGGAAGGCGAAGCAAGGCTGTCAGGCACACAGTCTTTGGAATTGAGGGCGCCGCCAGAGAAGGCAGTGAACTCTGATTTGAACATGGAACATCTGAGAAAGGACTCTCTTAGAAAGTCAGTTTCTCTCTGTGTTGTTGTTGTTGTTAGGTGCCATCGAGTCTGTTCCGACTCGTAGCCACCCTACGTACAACAGAACAAAACACTGCCAGGTCGTTCAACATCCTCACAATCGTTGTTATGCTTGAGCCCATTGTTGCAGCCACTGTGTCAATCCATCTCGTTGACGGTCTCCCTCTTTTTCGCTGACCCTCTACCTGACCAAGCAAGATGTCTTTCTCCAGGGACTGATCCCTCCGATAACACGTCCAAAGTTTGTGAGACAAGATCTTGCCACCCTTGCTGTACATTCTGTAGCATTCTGGCTGTACTTCTTCCAAGACAAATTTGTTCTTCTGGCAGTCCACAGTGTAGTCAATATTCTTCGCCAACACCACAGTTCAAAGGCATCAGTTCTTCTTCAGTCTTCCTTATTCATCACCCAGCTTTCAAATGCATATGAGGCAACTGAAAACACCATGGCTTAGGTCAGGCCCACCTTAGTCCTCAAGGTGACATCTTTGCTTTTTAAAACTTTAAAGAGATCTTTTGCAGCAGATTTGCCCAGTGCAGTGCATCATTTGATTTCTTGACTGTTGCTTCCATGGGTATTGACCGTGTATTCAAGCAAAATGAAATCCTTGACAACGTCAATCTTTTCTCTATTTCTCATGATGTTGCTTATTCATCCAGGGATAGAAACCCCGCCCCACACTCTGCCCTGGAAGCTCTGGTCTCGAGTGGTGATGGCCACGCATGTCCTCGAATTCTGTTCAGAAACTCAACCACTACAAGTTGCTGCAGGTTACAACATGCAGGCTCTGAGTCAGGCCCCACATGAGAGCTTGGCCAAGAGAAGATCCCTCTGCTGGGTTGGCAGTCCCGGCAGGCTCCACCTCTGCACTCAAGTCCCTAGGCTGGCTCCACCTCTGTGCCCCAGCTTCCCAAGCTTGGCTCCACATGGGCACTCAGGTCCCTAAGATGGCTCCATCTCTGTGTCCCGGGTCCCTGAGCCAGCTCCTGCACAGCCCTGGCAGAGAGGTACAAGTAGGCTCTTTGAGGAGGGCCAGCCCTGCCCAGTCCCCTCTGTGCTGCTTGGCAACTGGTGGCTATAGACCCCTTGCCCCCCGACCCCCAGTCCCCACTGCTCCAAGCGCGGCACACCCCCACACCATAGGGCTGATCAGGGAATCAGGCAAGAAGCTGACTTCAGAATTGCTTTGAAGACTCTAAATTGGTATATAAATGTTAATCAATTTTATCTGTAGGTGCTCCACTTTCTGGCGGATCAAACGCTTTGTCCTTTCAGCAGCCCTGTGGTGTCGACTTAGCAAAACCATTTAAGAGCTGAGAGAGCTGGGCTCAGAGGGCCGGGTGACCCTTCCAAGGTCAAACATGATGGAAGGCGGGGCTGGGAGCACAGCACTCTTTCTGCCTCTGGTTGGTCCCCACTGCCTCACCCACGATGCCCACCGGTCCCTCTGCCAGATCAATACCCATGCGGCAGCCAAGAGCTGATACCCTCTGCTTTCCTCCCACGGCCTGGGTAATCGGGCAAGGGCAGCACAAAGGCTTTATTGGAATGCTAGAAAGTGGAAAATTTTCTAATCTGCCAGGCAAATTCTCTCCTTCTCCTTTTTTTACATTTTTCCCCCAACAGGAAAAGACTTTTCATTTGAAATCCTTCCGATGCAGATGTGTGAAGACTCTGGCAGCGACATCTCAGGGACTGAGCGTCTTCTATTGATTGGAAAAACACACAGCGCCCGCGCGTTTACACATCACGAGCTGCATTTTTCAGCGTTCCCCAAGGCAGGGAGCCAGCAGCGGGGCCACAGCGCCCCCTGGGATCCAGAGATGGTACTGTGCAGGGACACGGAGCCGGGAGGAAGGGGCTCCCGGGTCGGCCCTGGGAACATGGGGAGGCCCGGCTGCCAGCCTCAGCCACACCCTGCCCCAATGGGTAGACAAGGCCATCGGAAGGGGCAAGGTCACCCCCAGCCCTACGTGTCTTTCAAGTGTAGCTCGGGGCACAGCCTTTCATCTCTCTGTCTTCAGCACTGTGAAATGGGTCAATAATGTGTCCAGGGCAATAACAGTGGTGGAATCTCACTTTCTTGAGAGTCCTTGGGTAGTGCAAACAGTTAATGTGCTAGGCTGCTAACTGAAAAGTTAGAGGTTCAAGTCCGCCCAGAGGCACCTCGGAAGAAAAGCCTGGCTATCTACCTCCAAAATATCAGCCATTGAAAACTCTATGGAGGACAGTTCTGCTCTGGCGCATGTGGGGTCTCCATGAGGGGGAGTCAACTCCGTGGTTCTGTATCTATGAGTCCCTGGGTGGTGGAAGCAGTTAGTGCACTTGGCTGCTAGCTGAAAGGTTGGAGGCTCAAATCCACCCAGAGGTGCTGTGGGAGAACAATACCCTGAAGCCTGGTTCTACTCTGACACACACGGGGTTGCCATGAGTCGGAATCGACTCAGTGGCAACTGGTTACCACGAGTTGGAGGTTACTACATCTCCTCTGTCCTCCCATGGCATCCACAAGCTATTTACCTCCATTGTCCCCTTACTTCCCGTGAGGGGACGGAGGCCCAGAGAGGCCAGGCCACAGGGTAGCTGAAGAGACTGGTGGAGAGAGACACCCTTAGCCCATGCCACTCCGTGCTCTGGAAGAGCTTGGGAGCCACTAGCTGTGGTCATGGCTGATGTTGTTTCTTTCCTCATCCTGCCAGGAGCTAGCAAGGCTCAAATGTTCTTCGTGTCCTTCTAGAATGTCTTCGCATAGCACAGACAGCAAAGGCCAACTCCAGGCTGCTGGTCCCTCACGTTCCCATGTGGGGTAAGCCTGGCAAACCCAAGACCAGGGACATGGTGACAAAAACTGGCTGGTGGGAGTCCAGGGCAGGCTGAGGGCTGGTCAGGGTGAGGGGCACCCAAAGATCCCACGGGTAAAATCTCCGGGCAGGGCTGGGGGCAGACAGCAGAATCAGGAACAGGCCGTGGCCTAAGGGGAGCTAGAGCTGGCTGCTTTTGGGGAAGAGCCTGCTCCTCTGTCCTCAAGAGCTGGGCCTGAGCCTGCCCAGGGCCTGGGTCCAGAAAGAGTGGCCTCTGAGGAGGAGACAAGAGGCTGGGAGGACACGGGAGATGAGCTCCGAGGAGGAGGTAGAGGCTGAGATGAAACCCAGGCAGAAGAGAGGGAAGGGGGGTCAGCGGAGGTGACAGGAATATGGATGCCAAGATAGGCTCTGAGGCCCCTCAGTCTCCACTGGAGAGAGGACGGGGAGATGAAACCGGAGGAGGTCATTCTAAGGTGGCACAGTCAAGAGCAAGTAGACCGACTGCTGGCCAAGGAAGGGACAGCTGAGTCCCACAGGCTCAGGGGTAGCGACTGAACGGTGGGGGCCAGAGGATGAGGGGCAGCTCTGACTTTGACCTGGGGGAGGAAGACAGCCCATCAGAGCTGTCCAGGACAGCATGACTGCCAGGAGGTCGTGAGTGCACAGCACGGGGCCAGGGCGCTCCAGGATCCCAACGGGACCACTGATGGTGGTGAGGTGGAGGGAGGCCACGGGCTCCACCCCCACCATCAGTGCCCATATCTTCCTGGGCCTTGGTTGTCCACCTGTAAGCATACCCACACTTCCACGTATAAGCCTACCCACACCTCCACCTGTAAACATACACCTCTACCTGTAATCATGTCCACACCTCTACCTGGATGCCTACCCACACCTCCATCTGTAAGTATGCCCACACCTCTCTACCTGTAAGCATACCCACACCTCCACCTGTAAGCATATCACACCTCTGCCTGTAACCATGCCCACCTGTAAAACTACTCATACCTCCACCTGTATGCATACCCATGCCTCCACTCCACCTGTAAACATACCCACACCTCCACCTGTAAGCATACCCACACCCTTTGCCCCACTGGATCCCCCAACAGTCCTGAGCGTTGTGCTGGAGAAATGCCATTTTACAGATCAGGAAACTGAGGCCCAGATAAGAAAGGAGACTTATGCAAGGCTTCAGCACGTCAATCAGGCTAGCTTCAGACAAATGTTTCAGTCCCCAGAGGGAGTTGAGGGGCCAGCGGGGAAACTGAGGCAGCAGCCTAGCACCTCAAAGGTTTTGGCGATCCCTTGGTGCCCAGGCCTCTCCCAGGCGCACACATTTTTGTGGTTGGTGCCCAGCCCCCGGAAGTGAAGGGCACAGGACTGGCACATTTTACCACATTCAGGGTCAGCCACACCCACAGTCCAGGGGTGCCAGCCCCCGTGCATCCAGCCCAGGGCTGCAAAAGCTGGCCAGACCCTGGAACTCCAGGCCACAGGGGATGAGGCGGGGCTGGGACTCCTGCTTCCAGCTCCAGGCCCCCAACAGCCTGAGAGGCATGGGAGCCGCCAGCCCCAACTCCACTCCTGACAACCCCAACCCCGGACCTCCAAATAAAAGACCCAGAACAACCCAGAGCAACAAATTATCTTCCAATGAGAAGGCTGTCTGTGCGCCCGGGAGGACGGCAGGGTAAATCTACCCGCGGCTGCGATTACAGTGACTCAGGCCAGAGGCTGGTTTATTAAAAATCGCCCGTCTGCATTCCGGGCTGAGTTAGGGAGCTGCTCATGGAGATGAATGGGGCACTTAGAAGGTGGTGTAAGCAACACCTGCCCCTACCTCCACTGGGCTGTGGAGCCGACCTCTGGGTGACAGAAGGACCCCACAGACCTCAGGTAGGGGAGGGGTGAAGGGCCTCGTTTTCGCCAACGCCAACACTGGCAGGATCAGACCTTCTCCTGATGGAGCCAAGAACCCCAAGCAAAGGTCAGCTAGGTGAGGGTTCCCAGAATCCCGCATGGCTGAGCAGGGAGGGGGCTTGGATAGGGATCCCAGTTCCCCACTGCATAGATGGGAAAACAAACGGTGAGACCGAGCTCAGGGCAGCTGCGTACTCCGGGACCTCCATGGACCCCACCCAACCCTCTCATTTTAGGCTTCTCAGGTCCTGCTTCAGTCTTCATGCTCCACACTCTTCCACACCACCCTGCTCCTTGCCCCTGACATCACCCTCCCCTCCCCTCCCCTCGGTCTCCCTTTCCTGGCCTTACTTCTCTCTGGTCTCCAGCGGGAGCCTTGGGCTGCTGCAGTAGGTCTTGCCTGGATTACCCCACTCCACAGCCACCCCTGGCTACCACCTGAGAGGAAAGCTCCTCCCTCCCGTGAGGCCCCTCACAGGTCCGGACACAGGAACCCCTACAGACCGAGGCCATCCACCACTCTGAGGGTGCTCAAAGCTCTGTTTATATTGGGGGGGGGGGAACAAGGGCCCTGGTGGAAGGAGAAAGAAGGAAGGAAGAAGAAGGAGGTTGGACAGCTGAGGGCCAGTGATACTCCAGGGGAGGAGGATGATGGAGGGTGGACGCCGGTGGGCCAGCAATACTCCAGGGTGGGATGATAGAGGGTGGACGCCTGTGGGCCAGTGATACTCCAGGGAAGGAGGATGATGGAGGGTGGATGCCTGTGGGCTGGTGATACTCCAGGATAGGTTGATGGAGGTGAACCCCTGTGGACCAGTGATACTCCAGGATAGGATGATGGAAGGTGGATGCCTGTGGACCAGTGATACTCCAGGATAGGATAATGGAGGGTGGATGCCTGTGGGCCAGTGATACTCCAGGGTAGGATGATGCAGGGTGGACTCTTGGGGGCCAGTGATACTCCTGGGAAGGAGGATGATGGAGGTGAACCCCTGTGGGCCAGTGATACTGCAGGATAGGATGATGGAAGGTGGACACCTGTGGGCCAGTTATACTCCAGGGTAGGATGATGGAGGGTGGACACCTGTGGACCAGTGATACTCCAGGATAGGATGATGGAGGGTAGAGGCCTGTGGGCCAGTGGTACTCCAGGATAAGATGATGGAGGGTGGACCCCTGTGAGCCAGTGATACTCCAGGATAGGATGATGGAGGGTGGACGCCTGTGGGCCAGTGATACTCCAGGGAAGGAGGATGATGGAGGGTGGATGCCTGTGGACCAGTGATACTCCAGGATAGGATGATGGAGGGTGGAACCCTGTGGGCCAGTGATACTCCAGGATAGGATGATGGAGGGTAGATGCCTGTAGGCCAGTGATACTCCAGGATAGGATGATGGAGGGTGGATGCCTGTGGACCAGTGATACTCAGGGAAGGAGGATGCCAGGCCCCACTGCACCAAAGGGCTGGATCTGCGCTTGGAATGGAGGAGAGAGGGATTAGGCCAGATGAACTGAAGGCCCACTGCGCAGGGGTCCCTCTCTGGGCCATGGGGTGGGCAGGGAGGGGCGGAGACCCTTTAGTGGAGGAACTGAGACACAGAGTGGACAGTAATTCCCCCAAGGCCACACAGCACAAAAGCAGACCTGTGCCAGCCCTCTGCTCCATGGCATGGCCCTTGAGGCCTGGAGTCCAGTGCCTGGAGTGTCTCTGTCACCCCTGCCTACTCCCCAGGACTCACTGGCCAGCCCACGGACACCGTGGTAAACGCCTGATGCCTAATTTATGAGGCATCCAGCTGACAGTGCATGACCTTCTCAACGTGGTCTCTTATTAAACTCTTGTGATCTAGTAAGTCCTGCTAAGACCCTGCGCTACTGAGTTTTCATTTCTTCCCTTACATTTGAGTGAGATGGAACTCTGGAATGTCAGAGTTGGAAGGGCTGGGCGGTGGTCAACGCTGCCCCAGCCCTCACATTCAGACAGGGAGACTGAGGCGGGGAAGGGCTGCAGCGTGCTCAGAGGCACACGGGGTGGGTAAGAGTCTGCTCAGCTCACAGCACCACCCAGCTCGCAGGGTTCCTTTGTCCGTTTGAGCACTGGCAGGGAAATGTCTCAAACCCACTTTCTTCCTCCCTCAGCAACCCAGTCCCAGTGGGGGAGGGGGTAGTGGAGGATCCTGGGGGGAGGTGCTTACCCCATGGTGGGGGCACAGTTGGTGGGACTGCAGACACTGACTGGGCAGTAACCCACCCCCCCCCCCCCGAGCCAGGTGACTAGCCGAGGAGACCAGGGAGACGGGCCGGGAGCCCTTCCCAGCACAGGCAGCCAGGTGTCCCGAGATCCTGGGCAGATGGACATGACAGGGGTGTCTGTGTGTTTGCGTGATGATGGCTCTCTGAGGCCTGTGGGGTGAGGGAGGTGGCCTTGCAGGCAGTGAGTGGTGGGCAGCAGGTAGCTCAGGACAGAGCTAGGTACCAGCGGCGTCAGGATGCCAGGCTCAGGGCAGTCTTGGGCCCCCACCTACACGCCCTCTCCCCAACACCCACACATGTGTGGTCACTCATAAATGCGCCCTGGGACCCCTCTGTGATATGGTGATGAGAATACGACTTGGGTGATGGTGGTGATGGTGGCGACCCGGGCTCCGGGGTGCAGGGGACATTGGTCTAACTCACTGTGGTGGTCCTGTGCTCAGATAAGGCAGCCCAGAGGGAGCCCTCCAAGACTGTGGGCGGGACACTGAAGCCCACACTCATCTCACCTGCTTACTCCACCTGCACGGACTGGCCCCTCCCTGGCCCTGGCTGGCTCTGGACACACTTTAGGAGCTGTCCCTGCCCTGCAGGCCTTGTAGACTCGGCGTTTCCAAGCAACAGGGTCAGAGTGACGCTCCCACCTGCGCTCACTCCACATGCAGTCACTCACCACCACACACGCACACACACACCTGCCCATGTACACAGACATGGACACATACACACACACTGTGAGCACACACACACCTGCATACACACTCCCCGTGCACACATGCACACACACCTGCCCATGTACACAGGCACCCACACATACACACACACACTTTCACACACTCGCAAGCCCCATGCACACATGCACATGCGTGTACAACTGCACACACCTGAGCACCCTGTGCACATATGCACACACATGAACACACGTGCACCTGTAGACACATGTGCACACTCGTCTGTCTATGTACACAGGCACACACCAGCACACACTCACACACCCTGTGCACATATGCATGTGCATGTACAACTGCACACACCTGAGCATGCACACACGTGCACCTGTACACACACATGCACACACACGTGCACCTGTACACACACTTGCACACACACACACCTGCCCGTGTACACGGGCATGCACACACAAACACACACACCTGAGCATCCCGTGCACACATGCACACACATGTGCACCTGCACACACACACCCCCACTCTCATGAATTGACAGTGAGGATCCTAGACTGGCCTCCTGGTTTCCATGAAACGTCCAAGGATTCGTATACCTTCCTGGTAAGAAGCTGTGGACAGTGAGGCCTTCTCTGTGCCCTGGGTCCATGCGCCACCCAGCCCTGGCCACCCTCAGAGGGCACATTGAGGGGTGAGGTCCTATCCACCCTGCACCCCCTCTTCCGGCTGCAGGTCAGGCCGGCTTCCCTGGGCCACCCATGACTGTCTGTGGCTCTGAGAGGCACCTCTAAGCCCCCAGGGTCCCCTCACGAAGTGCTCTGGCCTGCAGCAGCTAAAGGGCTTGGCCCGGGGGTGCCCTGTACTGCTGCAGTGCTGCAGACCAGGCTGAGGAACCCAGCCACATCCACAGCCTCCTAGAGCCTGCATACCTAGGTCACTTGTTCCTTCAACGGTCAGGGGTCCCTCAAAGGGGTGAGGGGAGTTCTTCCTCGATAGCAGAGACCATGGTACCCCTTGAGGAGCTCTAGGTCTTATTCAGGGAGATCCTGCTCCCCAGAGGCTGGGAGAGGGGGAGCAGCAAGAAAGAGAAGTCACAGTGGCAATGCCCTAGAGGGAGGAGACGCGTCCTTCCCATTCCACCTTCCCGCTTCACCCGATGGAAGGGCTGTTCCCAGAGGCCCTACTATGGCCCAGGCCTGGTTAAGGTACTCAGGGCAAGGCTCCCAGTCCAAAAAAAGATCACACTTGGTCCAGGCAGGCCAGCCAAGGTGGGCCCAGCAAGCAGTAGGTGCTCAATGGTTGCTCGCTGGATTGATGAATGGGGCTGGAACACTAAATACCTGCAAACAGCAAACCCCTCACCCTCTCAGCACCCCAAGGGGCTGAGCACCTCACCCCAGATGCGGCCAGACACCCATAATTTAGCACCTGGCGCAGGTGAGACAACTGTGAAGACCGAGAAAACTCCTTTTACGACAGTGACGCATCGTCCACGAGAGGGGGCCCCGAAGGAGGCCACAGGCAGCCACAGAGGGGGACATCTCAGCATGATGCTGTCCTGAGCCTCACCGTGCATCCTTCACGGGTGAGAGCTGTGTGTGCCAGCGTCCCGGGGACAGGGACGTGCTCTGTACAGGCCCCCAGCTAGAGCTTTGGTTGGTGATGTGCCCGGAGGTCAGATGGGGGTGGGGGTGGAAACCTGGGGCAGGTACTGGGGGGGACAGGCTATCACTTGGCAGTGAGCACGTTCCACTGCCCGCACATGCCAGCCCTTCAGGGTGGTGCTGCCCCCACTTCCTGAGGGGGTCCCCCCACCAGAGGAGACGTGGCTGGCCCCAGCATCCCCACAGCCCACCCCGGCCCCTCCTGAGCTGTCCCTGCCCTGTGCAGACCACAGAGCCATCGGCCTCAATTTATTTCACAGCCATCCTCGAGAGCTCACGAGAGCCACTCAGGCTTTAACGATGGAGGGGAGAAGAGGCAGAGAATAAATCCCTCCTTCCCACTGATGGACAGATAAATCCTCCTTGGAAATGACCCACGTGCACAGCATTTAGGTAGAAGGTGGATATGGGCTCAGGTGATGAAGGGCTTCAGCTACCACGGCCCCTCTGGTGAAGCAGGCCTACTCCAAGGGTGTGGAAAGTTTTGGAAAGGGCCAGGGAAAGTGATGTGAGTGTCAAGGACTGGACCGGAGGTGCTGGGCGACCGACCGCACCAGCCTTCCAGATGAGGGATGGGTCAAGGCTTGGTGACCCTGCATCCGGCTGTGGTCCTGTCTGTCCTCAGGCTGGGGTTCCCAGGTGCAACAGTTCCAGGCACAGTGGCAGTCAGGGGCTCCCATGCGTTCAGGGTGACCCAGCGCTGGAGGTCCCTGCAGGAAACAGCAAAGATGGCTTGGACCGCCACCCACACACGGGCAGGGACACGCCGTTACCTGTTACTGTGCGTTCGCAGGATATGGAGCCCAGATCTCGTCCTCGGGCGTCATGGAGACCACCTCCTCCATCCCCGAGGGTACTGCAGCCGTGCTCCGCCAGGGCCACACATCTCTCCTTCTGGTTCTAGACCCTGTAGTTTTGGGCTCCCCAGACTCAGCTTCTGGGCTTGAGGGCCCCCTCTAATCTCAGTCAGTATGCCCCCGGGCTGGGCCCACAGACAAGCATGTCAGCCCTGGCTTCCACACCAACAGCAGCTTCCGGCATACACACCTTTCTCTCCATCAGCTCACTCCCTCCTCGCCCTCTTCGTTGGAGGCAAACTGGCCTCAGAAGCTGACCTTTCTGGTCAAGGTCACAGAGGAGCAGCAGGCTGGAGGGCTGCTGGTGTCTCAGAGCCAGAAGGACGGGACACGGTGCAGACATTCAGAATCAAAAATGAAGGGTGACCGAAAGACATGCTGTTTCTTACGAGGCCATGGGAAGTTGGAGCCGGAAGACTCCATAAGGACGGTGCTCCAAGTTCTCTGCTCACAGCGAGGACACGGGCTTGGGAGGAGCCATCACCTATGGAAGTGTGCGCAGCACTCAGGCCAAGGGTCGCGCAGCGAGGAGGCTGTGCAGGGACCCACGTGCCCCCACCTACTGTCCTTCTGATGAAAATTATTTGCAAGCTACACGTGTGAGCAATGCTGCTGACCTCAGTCACTAGGGCCCCTGGGAGCGGAGCAGGAGAGTTTTTCTTTTGTTGTCAGTGTCAGCTGCTATCGAGTCGGCTCCAATTCGTGGTGATCTTCTGCGTAACAGAAAGAAGCATTGCTCCGTTCTGTGCCATCTTCATGATTGTTGGTGTGTCTGCGTCCAGCGAGCACCGCTGAGTCCCCTCCAGCCCCGTGTCTGCGTCCAGCGAGCACCGCTGAGTCCCCTCCAGCCCCGTGTCTGCGTCCAGCGAGCACCGCTGAGTCCCCTCCAGCCCGTGTCTGCGTCCAGCGAGCACCGCTGAGTCCCCTCCAGCCCCGTGTCTGCGTCCAGCGAGCACCGCTGAGTCCCCTCCAGCCCGTGTCTGCGTCCAGCGAGCACCGCTGAGTCCCCTCCAGCCCCGTGTCTGCGTCCAGCGAGCACCGCTGAGTCCCCTCCAGCCCCGTGTCTGCGTCCAGCGAGCACCGCTGAGTCCCCTCCAGCCCCGTGTCTGCGTCCAGCGAGCACCGCTGAGTCCCCTCCAGCCCCGTGTCTGCGTCCAGCGAGCACCGCTGAGTCCCCTCCAGCCCTGTGTCTGCGTCCAGCGAGCACCGCTGAGTCCCCTCCAGCCCGTGTCTGCGTCCAGCGAGCACCGCTGAGTCCCCTCCAGCCCCGTGTCTGCGTCCAGCGAGCACCGCTGAGTCCCCTCCAGCCCCATGTTTGCGTCTGCGTCCAGCGAGCACCGCTGAGTCCCCTCCAGCCCCATGTCTGCGTCTGCGTCCAGCGAGCACCGCTGAGTCCCCTCCAGCCCTGTGTCTGCGTCCAGCGAGCACCGCTGAGTCCCCTCCAGCCCTGTGTCTGCGTCCAGCGAGCACCGCTGAGTCCCCTCCAGCCCGTGTCTGCGTCCAGCGAGCACCGCTGAGTCCCCTCCAGCCCCATGTTTGCGTCTGCGTCCAGCGAGCACCGCTGAGTCCCCTCCAGCCCCGTGTCTGCGTCCAGCGAGCACCGCTGAGTCCCCTCCAGCCCCATGTTTGCGTCTGCGTCCAGCGAGCACCGCTGAGTCCCCTCCAGCCCCATGTTTGCGTCTGCGTCCAGCGAGCACCGCTGAGTCCCCTCCAGCCCTGTGTCTGCGTCCAGCGAGCACCGCTGAGTCCCCTCCAGCCCGTGTCTGCGTCCAGCGAGCACCGCTGAGTCCCCTCCAGCCCCGTGTCTGCGTCCAGCGAGCACCGCTGAGTCCCCTCCAGCCCGTGTCTGCGTCCAGCGAGCACCGCTGAGTCCCCTCCAGCCCGTGTTTGTGTCCAGCGAGCACCGCTGAGTCCCCTCCAGCCCCGTGTGTGTCAGGGAACTGGGCCCACAGGATTTTCAATGGCTGATTTTTCAAAAGTTGATTGTCAGGCCTTTCTTCCGAGGCTTCTCTGGGTGGACTTGAACCTCCAACCTGTCAGCTAGCAGCTGAGCACATTAAGGGTTTCCTTCACCCAGGGACTTCACCTGTCACCACGGCACTGCCTGACCGTGGCTGCCATCCTGGCCTCACACCTCGCTGTATCCTCAAGGTCAAGTCTGGGAGGCCTGCTTTTCCGTCTATGAAATGGGGTAGTAAGCCTCCCCTGCAGGGAGTGGGGGATTAAGGGTACAGGTACCTGCAGGGGGCCTGTGCCAAGGAGGGGGTGGGCAGGCTGTAATTCCCCCACTGTGGCCCCTTCCCCCTCCACCCCAACCTCTTACTCCCCCCTTAACAAACCATCACAGATTAAAGGGCCTCCTGCCTGGCCAGAGTCTCTGAGCTGATGGCAGAGCCAAGGCTGCCCCACCCCACCCAGGCACCCCATAGCCCCCCCAGCCTCCACTGAACCCCTGAGCACACCTGAGCCTGTGGACCAAGCCCTCCCATCCCCAGATGTCACTGTCAGATGCTGCCAAGTCAGCCCCCAGCTCACGGAGGCCCCATGGACGATGGAACAAAACGAGGCCAGGTCTTGTGCCGTCCCACGATCAGCTCTGGACTGGGCTGTTGTGACTCACAGGGCTTTCACTGACTGATTTTCAGCAGTAGATCACCAGGCCTTTTTTCCCAGTCTGTCTTAGTCTGGAAGCTGTGCTGAAACCTGTTTGGGATCACAGCAACACACAAGTCTCTACCGGCACTCAAGGTACGCTGGCCAGGAATGGAACCCAGGTCTCCTGCCTGGGAGGTGAGAATTCTACCACGGAACCACTACCCCCGCCTTCCCAGGTAGGAGGGGGATTCCTTGGACCAGGGCACAAATAGGGGTGAGCGCTGAGTTGGGAGCTCAGCACAAGCACCTGAGTTAACCTGGTGGACTGGACTTGAGGTAGGTGTGCTACTGCCCCATACTACAGAAGGGGACACTGAGGCCCAGAGAGATGGTGACCCGTCCAACAGTTGCAGGCACCATGTCAGAACTTGAATCTGGTCTGGACTGGTGTTTCCCGACTCCCAGGTCTAAACAGCACCACTCAGCCCAGTCCCAGCACCTATTTCCATTCTCTGCCGAGCACCTTTAGTCTGCTATCTGCCCCCTCATGTCTGCGGGCTGGGCTGCTTCTCCAGGACAGCAGGGACGCAGCAGATACCTCTGTAAACACTTGCTGTGCACAGCAGCCGTTCTGCCCAGCCACAGCATCCCCACAGAGCCCAGCTTCTCTAGACGGGAGCTGGCCAGGCACCCAGACCCAGGCTTTGGGAAGGGCTGCGAGTGGACCCTCTGGTGTCAGGGATGGGGAAGAGGGCCTGGCACCATGCTGGAAAGACCCAGGCCCACATAGAAGTCCTAGGCCCAGGCAGGAAGGCTTCTGCTCTCACCAGCCTCCCCCGCCCAGGGTTACCTTTCCGTGTCATGACTGTTTCCCCACCTGCCCCCTCCCAGCCTCCTGGGAGAACCAGCCCAAGCCTCTGACCTACAGCCATGGTGGGCTTAGGAGACCACCAGCCCCTCTCAGGAGGGCTGCAGCTGAATGAGGGAAAGCGTCCCCAGCGGGGGCATGGCCAGGTGCAGGGAGAGGGCCCGCAGTCAGGGTCAGCTCTGACAGCCCACCACCCTACACCTGGTAGAGCGCAGATGCACAGAGACCGCGGGCCTCCACATTTCCGTCAATGCCAGAGCGCCCCTTGTCTCCCAGGCATGGGAATTCCTCGTGGACCTGAAAGGAAAACAGGGAAGGAAGAGCGAGGGAGAAAGCTATCCCGCAAGGTTTTCCGCTCCGTATGCCCAGCCTGCACGCCCAACCCCACCCCCGTGGGGGCCAGGGGCAGGCTCAGGGACCTTCTCCAGAGAGGCAAGCACCCACCCTCTGTTCGTTTACGTGCTTCACTCTCTCATTCATTCAACAAATACTTCTCGGCCACCTATAGGAGTCAGAGAGGGCAGCGGTGGCTCAGTGGTGGAATTCTCCCCTTGCATGTGGGAGACCCGGGTTCAGTTCCAGCCAGTGCACCTCACACGCAGCCACCACCCGTCTCTCAGTGGAGGCTTGTGTGGTGCTATGACGTTGAACCGGTTTCAGTGGAGCTTCCAGACTAAGAGGAACTAGGAAGAAAGGCCTGACAAACTACTTCCGAAATTGAGCCAATGATAAACCCTATGGATGACAAGGGTGGTCCCTTTGTGCATGGAGTAGCCATGAGTCAGGGCCCACTTGACAGCAGCTAACAACCACGCGATGAGTCAGAGCTTCATGATGGGGACCCAGCAGCAAACCAGACAGCCCCTACCCCGGCCCTTGGAGCTGACAGTTTGCAGTGCGGACAGTGAGAAAGCAGAGGAAATGGCAGGGGTAGCAAATGCCAGGGGAGGGCCACGCAGGGAAGGGCAGGCAGCCCAGGATGTTGGTGGCTCTGATGCTTGGCAAACTCCCAGCTCCTCCCAGGCTCCCCTCTGGGCACATGGACCCCCTGCCCACCTCCACCGACAGTCCACCCAGATGGCCAGTGGCTGTGCCCAGTCATGTCCTGGTGTCTTTCCCGACACCCCGTCTGCCTCAGCTGGCTCCCTTTGCTCCTCATCCGCCACAGGTCCGTGCCCAGGTTGGGTCTGTGTTACCTCCCCAACATCCTTCCATCTTCATACCTTCCCTCTCTACCCTCTACTCCATCGTCCGAGCCACCACCACCGCCTCCTCCCAGCTGAGTGCAAGCCTTCTGCCTGCCTCCCCATGGCCCTCCTCCACCCCTGCCACCCTCTACAACTGCCAGCCTTGCACGGCCTCACCTTTCCCCTGAACCCCTGCTTTTCTTGATTCCAGACACACTTGCTTCTTTTGGCACCTCATATCTGCCCCAGGGCCTTTGCACAGGCTGTTCCCATTGCCTTTCAGATCTCAGCTCGGGCTGCATTCAGAGGGAAAGCCATGCTGGCCCTGCCCCTGCTGGTCACCTGGCCTGTGTTCTCATAGAACAACATCCTCTCCTTGGCCACGTGTGGCCCAGCCACAGTGTTACACGGGCTGGTGTGGTTTCTGACTCCTATCCCCCGCCAGAGCCCACAGTGACTGGCCTATGTCCCCTTTTGCTCACCACCTCCTAGCTCAGTGGCTGGTCCAACAAGCAGCCAATAAAATTTGTGAGCTATTTAAATAAATGAAAGGATTGAACTTCCCTGGTGTCTGGACTGCGGACACCAGTTGATGTCCAGTTGACCCCAATTCATGGCAACCTCATGTGTGTCAGAGTAGAAATACACTCATAGGGTTTTCAATGGCTGGTTTTTTAGAAGTAGATCTCCAGGCCTGTCTTCCGAGGTGTCTTTGGATGGACTCGAACCCCCAATCTTTCAATCAGCAGCCGAGCACTTCACCATTTGCACCACCCGGGACTCAGAGCCACATATGTGCAGGCCCCAAGGAAACCCCGGTGTCATAGAGGGGGCCAAGAGTGGGCATCTCAGCACCATCAAGGGTGAGAACAGGTGAGCCCTAGAGGCAGAACAAGAACAATGGGGGCGGGATGGGACTTAGAAGGAGGCAGGTGTCTGTGAGGTTAGACACAGATGGAGGTGGGGTGGAAATTCTGGAAAGACAAGTAAAGCAGGAGGTGAGCTGGGAAGGATTTCAGGTGCTGAGGCATGAACCCCAACACTGGTGTGCAGGAAATGGAGCACCCTGGTCCAAGGTGAGGTGAGGCCAGCACCATGGAGAGCTGCTTCCTGGATCTGACCCTTAATGGCCTGGCTGGAACTGGACCAGGTGGAACCCCTGGAGGGAAGGGAACTAGACCAGGTGGAATCCCTGGCAGGACGGGAACTGGACCAGGCGGGACCCCTGGCAGGAAAGGAGCTGGACCAGGAGAGACCCCTGGCAGGAAGGGAGTTGGACCAGGAGGGACCCCTGGCAGGAAGGGAGCTAGATCAGGTGGGACCCTTGGCAGGAAGGGAGAGAACAGCAGCAGGATCACCACAAAGCCCACCTCCCCAAGTCCCCAAACTTCCCAGGGACGGGTTTCCATGGGGCATTAAGCGGAGACCTCATTTCCAAAGAGCAGGGCTGCTCCCCAGGGTGCCAAGAAACCCAGGGAGGTTTGGGGAAGCAGAGGCCTGGGGAACCGAGGCGGCACGCAGAGACACAATCAGGGTCTCATTAACATTTTGATTGCACAGCAGCTCCCCTGGGCCTCGGCCTGGACACACGCACATTCAATCTGCAAGCGAAGATCGTTAAGCAGGGAGAGGAGCACAAAAAGGAACAAAACAGACTTATTTTAATAATGCTAAAAATAACCGTGTCAATATTCCTTTCTGTTTGGAAGCCAGGGATCATTTCTTAACGCTCCTTCTCAGCTTTTCTCTCAGCACAAGGCGCCTGCAAGTGGACTCAGGACTCCCTCTCCGGGCCATGCTCTTCCAGCTACCTGTGGGACGGCAGGTGAAGCCTTCGTGTGGCCACCCCTCAGTGCAGTAGTCTGTGCACTGGAAGCAGTGTGCCCTGGGGAAGGACCGGGGTCGTCAGGGTAAACCCCTCACACCTTGAGGCCCGGAGGGCACCAGGGACTGTGCAGGGTCAAGAGGAAGCCAGCGTGCCTGCACCCCAGGAAAATCGAGGTGGCAGTGCAGCTAAAGATGGAGCAGCATTCACAGCGCGGCTGCCCATGCTGACCTGCCAGGAACCCTGAGTGGACCGAATGCGATCCGGGTCCCAGGGTTAGAGACGAGAATGCTGAGGCCCAGCTGGCACTGCCGATGGCCCGAGATCACTAGGTTCTCCACACCCACCAAAGAGCTTTTCTAAATGGGCAGCTCAGCTGGTCCCCTGAGGCAGCAGTGCCCACCTGGTGCAACATGCCTGGCTTTGAAGTCCACCACCATCACCACCATCACCATCATCACCCCACACCTCTCTTAGGGCCTGTAAATGGGCCCCAGCTTGTAAACACCCTCTGTAGTTGCTGGCTGGACCCAGGAGCTGGGCCCCATTCCACCATGGGGATGTGGCTCTGCCCTCTGCCTCATAGATCTTTTCTGAGAACTAAGTGAGTGAATGCGCATAAAGGGCTTAGAGTATTGCCTGACACATGCTTTATGCTCAACAATGTTAGCTGTTATTACTATCAACAGCATCACCATCATCATCACCTTCACCATCTCCACCCTTATGACCACCACCATCATCACCACCATCATCAGTATGATTGCCCCTATAATCACCACCACCATCACCATCATCACCATCGTCACTATCACCACCATCATCTCCACCATCACCACCATCTCCATCATCACCATCACCATCATTATCACCATCACCATCATCACCATCATTATCACCATCACCATCATCACCACCATCACCACCATCACCATCATCACTATCACCACCATCATCTCCACCATCACCACCATCACCATCACCATCATTATCACCATCATCACCACCATCACCACCATCACCACCATCACCACCATCACCATCATCACTATCACCACCATCATCTCCACCATCACCACCATCACCATCATCACCATCACCATCATTATCACCATCATCACCACCATCACCACCATCACCACCATCACCACCATCACCATCATCACTATCACCACCATCATCTCCACCATCACCACCATCACCATCATCACCATCACCATCATTATCACCATCATCACCACCATCACCATCATCACCACCATCTCCACCATCACCACCATCACCATCACCATCATTATCACCATCATCACCATCATCACCACCATCACCATCATCACCACCATCACCACCATCACCATCATCACTATCACCACCATCTCCACCATCACCACCATCACCATCACCATCATTATCACCATCATCACCACCATCACCATCATCACCACCATCATCACCATCATCACTATCACCACCATCATCACTATCACCACCATCATCTCCACCATCACCATCATCACCATCACCATCATCATCACTATCATTACCCCTATAATCACCACCGCCATCATTATCCCCATCATCACCATCACCATCATTATCACCATCATCACCACCATCACTATCATCACCCCATCCCCATCATCACGGCCATCACCATCATCACCAACATCATCACTACCATTACCACCATAATCACCACCACTACCATCATCATCATGATCAGTCCAGTCAGTACTGGACTTTTAGTCTCCTTGCAAGTAGAGAACATGTACTAGTTATCTTTGCTCCCTGAATATGTGGACCGGCACATGTTGTTGCTGTTGTTAGGTGTCATTGAGTTGGTTCCAACTCATAACAACTCTGTGTGCAACAGGACGAAACACTGCCCGGTCCTGGGCCATCCTCACAATCATTGTTATGCTTGAGCCCATCGTTGCAGCCACTGTGTCAATCCAACTCGTTGAGGGTCTTCCACTTTTTCGCTTACTCCCTACTTTACCAAGAATGATGTCCTTCTCCAGGAACTGGAGTATGTCGAAAGTATATGAGACAAAGTCTCTCCATCCCTGCTTCTAAGGAGCATTCTGGCTCTACTTCTTCCAAGACAGATTTCTTTGTTCAAAAGGCAGTCCCTGGTATATTCGATATTCTTCACCAACACCCATAGCTCAATTCTTCTTCAGTCTTCCTTATTCATTGTCCAGTTTTCTCATGCATTTGAGGTGATTTAAAACACCATGGCTTGGGTCAGGCATGCCTCAATCCTTAAAGTGACATCTTTACTTTTTAAAAATTTAAAGAGGTCTTTTGCAGCAAATTTGTCCAATGCAATGTGTCCTTTGATTTCTTGACTGCTGCTTCCATGGGTGTTGATTGTGGATCCAAATAAAATGAAATCCTTGACAACTTCAATCTGTTCTCCGTTTATCATGATGTTGCTCATTGGTCCAGTTGTGAGGATTTTTGTTTTCTTTATGTTGAGGTGTAATCCATACTGAAGACTGTGGTCTTTGATCTTCATCAGTAAGTGCTTCAAGTCCTCTTCACTTTCAGCAAGCAAGGTTGTGTTATCCGCATAATACAGGTTGTTAATAAGTCTTCCTCCAATCCTGATGCCCCATTCTTCTTCATATAATCCAGCTTCAAAGAATAGTTGCTCAGCCTACAGACTGAATAGGTATGGTGAAAGGATACAACCCTGACACACACCTTTCCTGACTTTAAACCATACAGTATCCCCTTGTTCTTTCGAACGACTGCCTCTTGATCTACAGGTCCCTCATGAGCACAATCAAGCATTCTGGAATTCCCATTCCTCCCAATGTTATCCATAGTTTGTTATGATCCACACAGTGGAATGCCTTTGCATAGTCAGTAAAACACAGGTAAACATTCTTCTGGTATCCTCTGCTTTCAGCCAGGATCTACCTGCCATCAGCAGTGATATCCCTGGTTCCACATCCTCTTCTGAAACCGGCCTGAATTTCTGGCAGTTCCCTGTCGATACACTGCTGCGGCTGCCGTAGAATGATCTTCAGCAAAACGTTACTGGTACTTAGTAGACACTTATTAGATGCTCAGCGTCAGCATCTTGGCTGGTGAGGTGTTCAGTTAGGGGGTGAATGAACAAACAAGTGGACAGGTAGCTGGTTGAATGAATGAACGAATGGGTGTGCACCTGGAGAAGGGTGGACGGATGAATGAGTCAGGGAGGGAGCGAGTGGGCTGCTGTAAGAAAGGGCAGACGGGTGGGTGAGTAGACTCCTTCCACACCCAGACTGCGGAAGCTGAGCGCTTGGTGATGGCAGGCATCGCACTGCACCGTGGAGCCATGATGTTAAAATCACCAAGGCTGTGTTGTCAGTATATGGGGGAGGCTATCTCTGGCACCATCAGCATCAGGAATGAGCACCCCTTCCCCAGGGCCTCAGCCTACTGGTATGGCTGACACTTCCCTCCCGAAGCCTCCACACAGGGGCAAACTGAAGCGTGCGGGTGGCTGAGGTTTACAGGTCCCAGCCTGGTGGCTCCCTTCCCTCCACTCAGTCTGAGGGGAGCCTGGGGTGCTGGGGGCAGAAGAGCTCACTCCTGGCTTCCAGCCTCAGGACCACTCAGCCCCAGGGGAGCCTGGAGTGCTGGGGGCAGGACAATTGGCTCCCTCCTTCTGAATGCCTCCCTCAGGGGCCTGTTGTCCTCTTTCCCCACTGCAGTCAGTCCAGTCCAGCCTTGCTCACTGGACAGAACAGCATCCCCTGGCCCGCCTCTCTTCACCTGCCGTCCCACCCTTCATGGGCCCTCCCCTGTGGGTACCCAAACTCTCCTCACCCGCACTGCCTGGCAACCTCATATCATATGGTAGTACAATCCCTTGACCCCTCCGTCCCCCTCTGCCACCATCTCGCTCACTCACCCCTGTGCCCATGTGGCTGAGCTCTGCAACACTGTGGGCTCCCAGTCAGGGCGCTCAGCGAAGGTCAGCGGGGGGCGGGGCAGGGCCAGGATGCGAGTCCCCATCTCCTGCCTCCCAGCCCCCCATCATCACGCTCCACCCAGGAAAGCCAAGGCCAAAGGCCAAGAGAGGAGACCTGGCCTGCAGGTTGTCACTGCTGGGCTAACAAGCTCTCTGGGCAGTTGGAGGGAAGAGGCATCGCCTAACGCTTCCCTGTCCAGATCCTTCCCTCTTCCCAGGTGGGGGGATCATCTGGGGAAGAAGCTGGGCCCTGGAGATTTTTATTCCCCACAAAGAAGGTGCACACCTGTCCCCGCCAGGGGCCACTTATCCAAGCCCAGGGCCCTTCCATGGACTAGTCCAGCATTTCTCCAACTTTGAGGTTTCAGGACCCCTTTGTTGTTAGCTGCCACCGAGTCAGCCCTGACTCCTGGCAACCCCGTGAATTATGGGATCGGACCGTTGTGCTCCACAGGGTTTTCACTGGCTGATTTTCAAAACTAAATCACCAGGCCTTTCTCCCTAGTTTGCCTTAGTCTGAAAGCTCTTTTTATGCTCTAAAAAATTATTGGGCACCCAGGAAGCATTTATTTATGTAGGTTATAGCCCTCTATGTTTACAATATTATAAATTAAATATGACACACTTTAAAATATGAATTCACTTAAAAATAATAGACCCACTACATGTTAACATAAATAACATGTGTTGATGAAAAATTACTATCACTATATTTTTTGAAACCAAAAATATTAGTGAGCAGAGTGGCATAGTGTTACATTGTTGCCAATCACTCAGGTGTCTGGCTCAGCAGAAACAAGGGGATTCTCCTATCTGCTTTGTGTTCAGTCTGGGCCCATGTATTGCTTTGCCTGCAGTCCATGAGAAAAAGTTTAGTTCCTGTGGGTCCCCAAGAGCTTCTTCGGGACCCAGAGGCCTCTGATCAGTTTGTGAGCCGCAGATTTAGGCAGATCTGGTATCCTAACTTCCCTGATTAAGGAGCCCTGGGGATACAAACAGTTGAAGCACTCCGCTGCTAACTGAAAGGTCAACAGCTCTAACCCACCCAGCAGCTCCACCGAAAAGAGACCCCGTGACCTGCTCCCAGAAAGACTGTCGTTGCTGTTAGGTGCTGTCAGGTTGGTTCCGACTCATAGTGACCGTATCTATGGACAACAGAACAAAATGCCGCCTGGTCCTGCACCATCCTCACAGTTGTCGCTATGTTTGAGCCCATTGTTGCAGTCGCTGTGTCAATCCATCTCATCGAGGGTCTTCCTCTTTTTCACTGACCCGCTACTTTACCAAGCATGATGTCCTTCTCCAGGGACTGATCCCTCCTGATAACATGTCCAAAGTAGGTGAGACAAAGTCGCACCATCCTCACTGCAAAGGAGCATTCTGGCTGTACTTCTTCCAAGACAGACTTGTCCATTCTCCCGCAGTCCGTGGTATATTCTGTTCTTCACCAACACCACAATTCAGCCAGCAGTTCTTCTTCAGTCTTCCTTATTCCTCGTCCAGTTTTCACATGCATAGGAGGCGACTAAAAACCCCATGGCTTGGCTCAGGCGCACCTTAGTGCTTAAAGAGACAGCTGCAAAGGACACTTTAAAGAGGTCCTTTGCAGCACATTTGCCCAATGCATTGTTTGATTTCTTGACTGCTGCTTCCACGGGCATTGATTGTGGATCCACAAAAAATGAAAACTTTGACAACTTCAATCTTTTCTCCGTTTGTCATGATGTTGCTAATTGGTGCAGTGGTGAGGATTTTTGTTTATGTTGATGTGTAATCCATACTGAAGGCTGTGGTCTTTGATCTTCATCAGTAAATCCTTCAAGGTCTCTTCACTTTCAGCAAGCAAGATTGTGTCATCTGCATAGCACAGGCTGTTAATGGGTCTTCCTCCAAACCCGATGCCCCGTTCTTCTTCATACAGTCCAGCTTCTTGGATTATTTGCTCAGCATACAGATTGAATAAGTATGCTGCAGGAATACAACCCTGACACACACCTTTCCTGACTTTAAACCACGCAACATCCCCTTGTTCTCTTCGAATGACTGCCTCTTGGTGTGTGTACAGGTTCCGCATGAGCACAATTAAATGTTCTGGAATTCCCATTCTTCGCAGTGTTATCCATAATTTGTTATGATCCACACAGTCAAAGGCCTTTGCATAGTCAATAAAACACAGGTAAACACCTTTCTGGTATTCTCTGCTTTCAGCCAGGGTCCATCTGGCATCAGCTATGATACTCCTGGTTCCACATCCTCTTCTGAATCCGGCCTGAATTTCTGGAAGCTCCCCGTCTCTGTACTGCTGCCCCATGAAGACTACAGCCTAGAAAGCCCTATGGGGGCAGCTCTACTCTGTCACCTGGGGTCACTGTGAGTAGGCATCAGCTTGAAGGCATCTAACAACAACAGATTCCCTGCTTAAAGCCCTCTTGGAGGAAACCAAATGCCTCCCGGGCCCCCTCCTCTCCCGGGTGGGGGGAAGGCAGTGATTGGTGGTTGCTCCCGGGACCTCCGATCACATTGCCCCCTCCCCTCTAGGGGCCTCTGGCTAGTTCCCAGCCTGCGCTGCACCCCAGCTCCTCAGCTGTGACCTGAAAGGACCAGTGGTTTCCTTGGGATCTGTGAGGATGGAATAAGATCCTGTACCCACTTAGCTCAGCCCAGGCCTGGCACCGGGAGGTGCTCAGTACATGCCATGGCAATGGCACTAGTAACCACATCTCCCCCCAATTCTCCATGTGCCCCACTCCCTGGCAAGCCCCCTTCCCCCATCGACATTGAACATCCACCCCCTCCAGGTAGTCTTCCTAGATTGGCTGCATCTCTTCCTCCCCCGCACACTTGCCCAGACAATGCCTCTGGTACCCAATGCTCACTTCCAGGGTCACCTCCTTCCCAGACCGAGCCCCACCCCCAGCCCACCATCTCACCCCTGCTCCCTGTGCTTGTCCCCATCGGCTCCGAGACCATCCAGTGGTCAAGAGCCCCTGCCCCAGGCCTGCCTGAGCTGTATGACTGTGTGAGCCTCAGTGCCTCAGGTGGGGTTCTCTAGGGAAGCAAAACCAGTAAATCGTATAAATATATATAGACAGAGATTTATATCAAGGAAATGACTCATGCAGTTGTAGAAGCTGGAACGTGGGCCAAGCTGGAGGCTTCTCCTGATTCAGGTAGCTGCAGAGGCTGACAAACCCAAGATCGGCAGGTCAGAGAGCAGGGCTCTTGCTCACAGTCTTCGAAGATCAAGGAATCCCAAGATCAGCTGGCAAGGTGGCAGGTAAGCTGCCAGCTCAAGCCCCAAGAACTGGAGGTCAAATGAACAGGAGTCAGCTGCAGGATCCAGAGAAAGCAAAAGCCAGCCAGCCTTGCCAGAAAGTCCATCTCTATAGGATGCAGGCCACACTCCCAGGAAACTCCCTTTCAACTGATTGGCTAGTCATAGCAGATCCCATCACGGAGGTGATCGATCCCATCATTACATGACTGCCAAATTACATCACAACCGCCAACCACTGAGAATCACGGCCCAGTCAAGTTGACACACAACCTTAACAGTCACACCCAGTGTTACCCTCTACGTAATGGGGGCAACCACATCTCCCTGGTGGTCATTAAAAAATAGCCCACTCAGCTTTGCCCAAGCCAGGGCATTTGCAGAACGAGGCAGGAAGGAAAGATGGGAGGTTGGAAGAAGGAAAGACAGGTAGGCTTGGCTTTCCCTGGTCCCCGGGACTGGCCAACCTGATCCTGGTCCTTGAGTCAGCATATGTGTGAGTGTGTGCATGTATATGTGTGCATGCGTGTGTGTGTGTGAAGTGTGTCTGTGTGTAGGAGTGTGTGTGACTGTGTGAGTGTGTGCACGTGTATGTGTGTGCTGTGTGTGCATGTGTGCTTGTATATGCATGTCTGTGTGTAAGCATGCACGTGTGGGGGGTGTCTGTGTGTGCACATGTATGTGTGTTTACGTTTACATGTATGTATGTGCGTGAGCGTTACACATGTATGCGTGTCTCTGTGCGTGCACATGTATGTGCATGTCTGTGTGTGAGCATGTACGTGTGTGGGGGTATCTGTGTATGTGAGTGCGTGCACATGTATGTGCATCTACGTGTGTCTGTGTGTGAGCATATGTGTGCGTGTCTCTGTGCGTGCACATGTATGCTCATGTCTGTGTGTGTATGTGGTGTGTGTGTGTGTGTGTGTGCGCCTGTGTAGGGGCGGCAGGCGTGGAGACATTCTCACGCCAAGCAGGCTCTCAGCTCAGTCCTGGCCGCCCACGCAGTTCTAGCTGTTGCTGCTTCCGAAAATATCAACTTCTTATCTCACCAGAATTTTCCTGACGTGGAGAATTCAATAAAGCAGCTGAGTAACACTTAAAATAATAATGAAGCTCTGCATTCCTGCAGCTCCCGGCTGGCTCCGCAGAGCTGGGCTGCCTTCTGTGATGATCAATCTTTGTTTTCTCCCCAGGCCAACAGCTCCACTGGGCCAGTCCGTCCGGGCCTGGGGGAGCAGCGGGCCGTGGGGAGGCCAGGGCTCATGGAGATGACGAGGCCAGGGAGCCTCCCTCCTACACTGACCGCTGCGTCCTCACCGCCAAGCTCCCCAGAATGAGTCACTCAGTGCCACCCACACCTGCCTCTGCTCGCGTCTGCACCCCATACTGTTCCCTCTGCCTGCTGCTTTCACACTGGGGGCTCCTGTGCACCCACAAAACTCAGTCAGGGCTCACCAACCCCTCCAACACCCACAGCCGTTGGAAGGGCCGGACAGAGCCATTGTGTGCCCCAAAGTCCACTTGAGCCACATAAACAGCTGGCTGTTGGGAGCCATCGTATCAGTCTCAACCTGTAGTGACCCCATAGGACAGAGTAGAGCTTCCCAGAGGGTTTTCTAGGCTGTAATCTTTACGGGAGCAGGCTGCCAGGTCTTTCCTGCCTCAAAGCCACTGGTGGGTTCTAACTGCCAACCTTTCGGTTAGCAGCCAAAGCGCTAACCGTTGCACCACCAGGGCTCCTGAATGGCTTAGGGAGGAGGACTTTCTATTGCTCCGATGTACAGAGGGCAAAACTGAGTCCCAGAGAGGGGCTGATTCACTGATTCCCATGTGCTGAGCAAGGCGAGGGGGCTCAGAGAGGGGTGCGCTAGCCTGGGGTCAGGGGGCTGTCAGCAGCCCAACCCAGGCATGAGCTGGACTCTGCTAAGGAGCGGTGGGTTTTGCAGGCCTGCCCAGGGCGGGACCCTGCAGTGAGCACTCAGAGCCAGGAGATCAGGCACTCCACAGAGGGGCCCCTGCGTGGGGCGGGGTCTCCATCCCGGGCGCGCGCCCTCCCCCATTCTGTGCACACCATCAAGCTCTGTAAAATGGGGAAGGGGCTGTCTCCCCGAGCTGGGGCCTGGGGCACGAAAGGGCCACTGTGTGTCCATGCGGGGGGGTCGGTGCGCCACCATCAGTGGCTGTGACACCCCACCAGGCTAATCCGCCCTTTCTCTTCACTCACAGCACAGCTGTCCCTCAAGGCTGACAGCGTTTGCCTTGAATCTCCTCCAATGTGTCAACAGCCGTCTCTGACAGAGCTGTTATTGAACACCTCCAGATTGACTCACCAGCCAACTAGGATTAATTAACCCTGCCCCCCACACCTGGCCAGGAGGAGTAGACCCCATCCTGCTTCGACTCCATCTTTGTAGCCAGGCCTGGTCAGGAGGCACTCGGCTTAGGGAGAGGTCAATAGGCCCAGAGGGGTGGCGGGCTTGGGCTGGGGGCACAGACCTGCTCCTGCCTGATCTCGGTCTTCCACCACGTCTTCACCTGAGAAGGAGGACAGAGACCTCAGCAGATACCTCCCCAAGGTGACTTTAACATTCAAATGGGATAATGGACATCTAAAAGTCTTTAAAGAGGTTAAAAAAAAAAAAAAACCAAACCCGTTGTCGTTGAGTTGATTCTAACTCATAGTGACCTTCTAGGTCAGCGTCCTATGGAGTTTCCAAGGAGCAGCTGGTAGATTTGAGCTGCTGGCTTTTTGGTTAGTAGCCGAGTTCTTAACTACTGCACTACCTGGGCTCCAAAAAGAATCACCCAAATGTGACATGTATGATACCATCACAGCACCTGAGGAGAGGGGCCTACAGGTACGTCAGTCTTCACTGGGTGAGAAGCTCATGGATAAAAGAGCAGAAGAGAACCTGACTGGAAGCCCCGTTTTGTGGGCCTTGGGTTTGAACCTATAAGTTCAAGGGTCCTTCATTCAGTTAACGAAGGGGCCCTAGTGGCACAATGGTTAAGCACCTGGCTGCTAACCTAAAGGTCGGCAATTGGAACTCACCATTGGCTCCACAAGAGAAAAGACCTGGCGATCTGCTCCAGTAAGATTAAAACAAAAATACCAAACCCATTGGCGTCAAGTGGATTCGAACTTATAGCAATCCTATAGGACAGAGTAGAACTGACCCATAGAGTTTCCAAGGAACACCCGGTGGATTCCAACTGCCAACCTTTTGGTTAGCAGCCATAGCTGTTAACCACTACACCACCAGGGTCTAGGAAACCCTTTGGGGCAGTTCTACTCTGTCACATGGGATCACTATAAGTCGGAAACAACTCGACAACACAAAGGACATTTAAGAGAAAGAGGTGGCAGCCTTCAAGCTTGTCATCTCAGCAACCCATCCAAAAAAGAACCAAAAACATGAATCTGGAAGCAACAGTGCTCGGTGTCATCCGAAGCCAACACTGACCCCCCCAACCATCAGCCCTTGGAAGGCAGAATATTTACCCCACCACCACCCTCAGCACCTCCCCAGCGCTGCCGAGGCACCTGGCCCTCGTTGCTAAGCACCATCACCAGCAATCGCTTGCTTTGCCATGTTGTAGCCACCGGTTATCGCTGCCTGACTGAGTCATGATTTTGATGAGTGTGTCACACTCTGGAGACCCTGAAGGGCCCCCACACCCTCCCTGCACAGCTCGCTCGGCCCCGCCCAGGTCGGCCATCCCTTCCTCCAGCTTCCTTTGCTTGTGATTTCATCCTTCCCGTGAAGCACCACGTTCTGCACCAGCGGACCCGGAACCCACAGTGCTGGGCACGTTGGAGGTGCTTGGCAGACGTTTCTGGGTGGGAAGGACCAGGAGCCAGACGGCAGGAGGGAAGATTCCGGATACCCAGGATGGAGTCCAGACCCACCCCCGGGGCTGGTGGGGAGAGAGAGGGGAGGCCGGCCTGCCCTGGAGGAAGCCATGTCCAACCAGGGCAAACGGGACAGCGGAGCTCACTGGCGGCTCAAGAGCAACCAGCCACATGGACACCCTGTGGTTGTTGTTAGCTGCTGTCAAGTGGGCCCCAACTTGTGGCGACCCCATGTACAACGGAACAAAATACTGTCCGGTCCTGTCGGCTTGCAAATCTGATCTTTGTGATCAATAGGGTTTTCACTGGCTGATTTTCAGAAGCCAATTGCCAGGCCTTTCTTCCTAGTCCTCCTTAGTCTGGAAGCTCTGCTGAAACCTGTTCAGCATCACAGCAACACGCAAGCCTCCACTGACAGATGGGTGGTGGCTGTACATGGGTGCATTGGGTGGGAATCGAACCCGGGTGTCCTGTATGGAAGCCAAGAATTCTACCACTGAGCCGCCACTGCCCCCATAGGGCACTCTACAGTTTGCAAAGCTCATTCATAAGTCACCTTTTACTTCATCCTGGGATGTTAGAGATGGGTGGCCCCTCAATGGGCCTTTCCCCCTACCTGGGTGCAGGTAGGGAAACTGAGGCTGAGAGGAACAGTTACCTCCAATCCCACAGCAAGGTCATGGAGGGCGGTGGCGAGGACCTATCTCACAGACTCCCTGTCGAGTGCTCACACAAGGGCAGCTTGAATTCCCCTCCACCTCTGATCTCTCAGCAAAGGGAAGGCTTTGGTGATACTGGCCAGTCTGTCACGGGAGCTGAGCTTTCCGGGCTTACTGGATGCGCTGGGGGAGTCCAGAGACGGGTGAGGCAGCAGAGAAGCACCAAACCCTTGTTGTGCATTGTCACTGCTATGACTGCTGTTGTTATTGTTGTTTTTGAGTCTGTACCCCGGTTGCAGGGAACAGCTGCACCTTAGAATCATCTGTGCAGCTAAAAATAAAGTTAAAAGGCCAAGGCCTCGACTGCCCCCTGGGGTTCTGACTGCTGTCTGCAGTGGCCCCTGGAGATGGGTGCTTTTTAAGCTCCACCCACACGATTGCTTTGTGCCGTCAGAGCTAGAATCATTGGGCTAGAGGGAGCTTCCGGGACAAGGCCACCAGGGCCCTGCCTAGGATCCCAAAAGGCCCCAGGGCTTGTCCCAGACCCTTGGCTGGCAGACCCTGCCGCCCCTCCCTGGAAGGCCCAGGGTCCCTTTGGAGACAGCAGGCCCATGGCCAGAAGTGGCCAGAAGAAAGGGTGGGCTTTCCAACTGCCGGGGCGGCAGACTCCCTGGGGCAGAGGCAGCCTGTGGAGTTAGGAGCTCCTGGCCTTGAATCCAGACTCTACCACTTGCAAGGTGGGGAAACTCTGAGCCTCAGTTTCCCCATCTGTGGAGTGGGGATGCTGAAACCCCCCCCCTTATGAGGATATAGCAGGCCTGTGCCTGAGAGGGCCCAGGGCTGGCCCTCCATGACATGGATTCCTCTCTGAGCCCCTCTGGGCCCCTCTCCCACCATGAGGAACATTGGAGAAGCTGCTCTAAAAATACTGCATGTTCAGGCTGTGTGGGCGGCTGCCTGCTCTCAGCTACCCAAGGCTGGCTTTGCTCCAGGGGCGGGAGGGCTGGCTGCAGGGGGAGGGCACAGAGGAGTGACTGTGGGATTGCCTGAAGCCCTGCTGGGGGCAGAGGTGGGGCTGGTGATGCAGAAACCCCACCCCAGTCATGACAAGCACTGCCTCTCTCGGTATTGATGTGATACGTGCTTTTGATGAGGGAAATTGCCAGTTAATGCCTGTGCAGGGCTGCGGAAGGGTTCCCTAGACGGCAGGGTTTTGGGGGAGTGGGGAGAGGGGCCAGCATGGTGAGGCCCCTCAGGGGCTCACTTGGAAGGGCAGAGCCCATCTGTACAACGAGGGAAGTGGGTGTCACGAGGGCCCTGTCAGCTCACCACCCCTTCATTGTCCCCATAGGCCTGAGAAGCATCCTGTTGGGGATGGAGGAGGGGACAGAGGAAGGGGCAGGTCCCCAGGCTGTGCCACCACCCCCAGACCATCACCGCCCACATCCTCACAGAGGGGCACTGCTGGTCAGCTGGAGGGCCACTGCCCTGGAGGGCTTGAACCAGGAGCTGGTGGGAGATGTGCTCCACCTGTGGGTCTCCTGAGTCATCCTGCTGCTGACTACATGCCTGGGGGGCACAGCAGGGGCAGTGCTCTGGGTGGGGAAGGCCGGCTTGTGGGTGAGGGTGGGGTGCAACATCCAGAGCCAGGTCAAGCCTGAGCCTTAAAAGGACAAAGAGGGGTGAGGCAGCTGAGAGGGAGCAGGACCTGCACACAGACACGGCAGGAGGGAGTGCGGTGGATGCAGACAGGAGGAACCCCAGCTGGCTGAGCCCCTGCTTGCGGGCCCCCAAAGGCCAACTTCATGCCAGGGCCTGGCTCCAGCCCACCCATCCTCTCCATAAAGCCACAGGGACCTTGAGTGTCCTGCCCAGGCCTGAGCCCAGTGATCCTCAGCCACTAACGATGAGCTGGTTCAAAATTCTGAGATGCCAACTGGGACCCATTTGGGCGGTTGAGCAGATGACAGGCTGGCAAGCCTGCCCCCAGGAGCGTGAGGAGTCCCCAGGCTCCAAGCACGCCTCTTTTAAGGTGAGATTTAATAAGAGGCCTGGGAGAATAAATTCTATTACACGGCTTTATTTCACAGCCTCCCCTGAATTGAATAGCAATTGCCGACACGGGGCTCCTGTTATAAATAGAAGAGGTTCCAGGGCGGGAGGCCTGGGGCTGCCTCCCACCCCATTGCTGCAGGTGGGTTGCACCAGTACGCTTTCCTCCGTCATGTGAGGCACTTCAGAACCAGGCCCAGAGGAGGCCGGGCCAAGCTAGGTGACCTTCAGACCGGAAGCACCCACCAGTGCACTGCCAGCCCCCCAGGAGCCCCCGTCACTGCAGACACCGCTCAGCGAGCCTCCCTCCTTTTCTTCCTTCCACAGTCGTGGGCTGAGTCTCTAGGCGAGGCCAGGAGATGGGCTGGGAAGAAAGGGGGAGGGAGAGAAGGAGGGAGCTCTTTATGGAGGAAGCCAAGGACCCATCACCTATCCTAGGTTCAGGGAGCACGGAGTGATAGGAGCTCAGGAAAAGGGGCACTCAGATGTTCCTGGGGCAGAGAAGGCTCCCACACCTAAGCCGAGACCTGAAGGACCAGAGGACCTTAGCAGGAGACAGGCTGGAGCTGGGTGAGTCAGACAGTGAAGGTCACTCCCAGAAGCAGAAAGACAGGAGGGGCTGGTGCAGGGGTAGGTAAGCAGGAGCTTGTCAGTGGAAGAGGGGGTGGGGCAGGGGCCACGGGGGCCTTGTCCTGCCCAGGGGCAATGAAGCCTTCAGAACTGGTAGAGGAGTAAGTGGTGGGCATTTCAGAAAGAACTTTCAGGCTGCTGGGGTTGGAAGGATGGAGGGCTGAGGATGGGACTGGTGGGGTGAGAGGCCTCTGCTCAGGGTCTATTCAAATCCTGCCCCCCGCCCTCATGGGTCCTCGGGTCTTCTGCAGGTTCCCAGCTTTTGAACCTCAACCTGTCCAAGACCAGGTTTGACCCGGTGGCTCAACCACCCTCCCCTCAGCCCGCTCCTTTGCTGCAGTTATTTTAACGTTGTGAATGGAGCCGGGACACTAGGGTAACTCAGAAGCAGCCCTAAACGCCAGGTATTAGGGCAATAAAGCCAGCAGCAGGCATTTTCTGTTTGAAACTTACTCTTTGCAAAGCACTTTTGAGGTGGGTGTTGTCCCCCAGTCTCTGGAGTTCCTTGCAGCCCCCTTTGCCTAGGCTTGGAGAGTGAAGGGCTTGCCTGAGGTCACACACCCCTGGGAAGTACTGGGAGGTCAAAGGCCAGGGGCTCTTTTTGAGAGCAGGGTCCTTCCTGGCAACCCTTCCTTGATTTCCAAGCTCTAAGGGCAGGATCCATCCCATCTGTCAGTGTGTGGTACTGTAGGGGCTTGCATGTAGCTATGACACTGGAAGCTATGTCAGCAGTATTTCAAACACCAGCAGGGTCACCCATGGCTGACAGGCTTCAGCGGAGCTTCCAGATTAGGAAGAAAGACTAGGAAGAAAGGTCTGGCAATCCACGCCTAAAAATTAGCCAATGAAAACCCTATGGATCCAACAGAACTTTGTTTGACTCACTTGTTATGAACACGTCATCAAGAGGGATCAATTACTGGAGGACATTGCGTTTGGCGAAGCAGAGGCCAGTGAGGGTGAGGGAGACCCTCTCTGATACAGATTGGCACACATCTTAGTTATCCAGTGCTGCTACGACAGAAATACCACACGTGGATGCCTTCAAGAAACAGAAATTTATTCTTTCACAGTCTAGGAGGCCTGTCTTGCTCCGCGAATTGGCAAGCCTAGCTCTACTGATAAGTGCCCGGAGGGACCCACTCCACCAGGAAGCCTCCTGCCCAAAGGCTCTCAGCTCTCTCACTCCATAAATCCGCTCCCACACAGTCTTGTGCTGGTCTTCTGCCTCTGCTGCTGCCGCTTCTCTGCTGCTGTTTCTCACCGGCTGTGCCGTCTCCAGTATAACAGCCCTCCTCATTTCCTTCTGAGTCCTCACCAGGATTGTCTTTGATGTCCATAATTCCACCAGAGACTCTTCAAGGAAACCTAGGCTTTTACTATGAGGCACTTTAAAATTCTTCCAGCCTCTGTCCATTCACAGTTTCAAAACTTCTTCCACGTTGCAGGTTGTCTGTTAGAGTAGCTCCCCACCCTGAGAACCAAATTCTTAGTCCTCTAGTGCTGCTACATGAGAAATACCACAAGTGGGTGGCTTTAACAAACAGAAATTTACTCTCTCACCCTCTAGGAGGCTAGAAGTCCGAATTCAGAGTGCCAGCCCCAGGGGAAGTCTTTTTCTCTCTGTTGGCTCTGAGGGAAGATCCTTGCCATCAATCTTCCCCTAGTCTAGGAGGTTTTCAGCACAGAAATCCTGGGACCAAAGCTCTGCTCCTGGCACTTCTTTCTTGGTGGTGGGAGCCCCTCTTCTCTCTGCTTGATTCTTCTATTTCTCAAAACAGATTGACTCAAAACACAACCTAATCCTATGGATTGAGTCCTGCCTCATTAACATGACTGCCTCCAATCCTGCCTCATTAACATCATAAAGTTTGTTGTTATTGAGTCTATTCCAACTCACAGTGAGTGACCCTGTAGGACAGAGTAGAACTGCCCCCTCATAGTGACCCTATAGGACAGGGTAGAACTGCCCCCTCATAATGACCCTAGAGGACAGGGTAGAACTGCCCCCTAGGGTTTCCAAGGAACTGCTGGTGGATTTGAACTGTGGACCTTTTGGTTATCAACCAAGCTCTTAACGACTATGCCGCCAAGGCTCCGTTAACACCCTAGAGGTAGGATTTACAACACACAGGGAAATCACATCAGATGACAAAACAGGAGACAACTACGCCGTACTGGGAATCGTGGCCTAGCCAAGTCGACACACAATTTGGGGGGACACAATTCAATCCACAACAGCACAGCCACCACAGTGATGGACTCAAACATGCTGACAATTGTGAGGATGACACAGGGCCATGTTTCGTTCTGTCATGCGTAAAGTGCCAAGAGTTCACTCACGGGCAGCTAACAACAAGGGCAGGATGCAGGAGGATCCCCCGCACCCCAGAGGTGAGCCGCAGCTTCAGGCGTGGGGAGCGAGCAGAGGGCTGGGGGCCGAAAAACCGGGGGTGAGAGTGGGCTCTGCCTCCAATTTGCATATGAGCTGGGGGTGTCGGGGGGTCAAGCCCTTGAGTGCCAGAGCCTTCTCCATCAAGGGCGTCGTCCTTTCAGTTCCTACAGTGCCTGTCGCCCCAGCCACATGGCCGCACTAGGTGTGTCCTGCCCGTGAGAGCTGGCTCTGTGCTTGCCCTGAGAGCTGTTGCTTCTATGCCAGCGCGGCCTCATGAGAGCCCCTCCTGCAGCTCCCTAGACCCCCGTCCTTCCCCCACCCTGGAAGAGGGGCCCAGTCAGACAGCAGACCGCCCCCCGCCCTCAGCTGCAACCACACACCGTCCTTCACCCCTCGCTGTCCTGGGGACGGTAGATGGAATTGGGAGGCATCAGGAGGGAGTTTAAGTGAAGGCCCAGCGCAGGTGAGAATTACCTCTTTCTCTCCAGGAGCCTGACAAGCAGTGGATGGAACTCCCCTTCGAGTGCTTGGAGGGGGACTGGGCACCCCTGGAGACTCTTATTTCAGAACTGGGGGTCCGTCACGTCTCCCCACCCAAGTCAGAAGACAAAGGGGGTCAGCACTTTCCCTCCAGAACCCCATCAGTAACTCCGGGGTGCTCTGGGGCTGGAGGGGGAGGAAAGAAGGTGAGACTGCCCGAGAGGGAAGCCCCCCCGGACCAGGTGCTCACAATTAGCCAGGGCTGGCTAACCCACTTCCAGACCCGCCAGAGGCCCCAGCAGGGGCCAGCAGCTCTTTCTCTTTGATATCAGACACACTTGAGGGGACGTGTGGTGGGTGCTGAGGGAGCGGGGTCATTAACCTGTTCTACAGCCTGAGACTTCACTGCCAGTGCGGACAGGAGGGGCTTTGTCCCCACAGAGCACCACCCCTCTCTCTGCCTCCCTGCCTCTCTCTCTCTCTGTTTCCTCCTCTCTTTGTCTCTCTCCCTCTCTTTCTGTCTCTCTCTCTGCCCTCCCCTCCACCAGTGGTCGTACTCTTCTCTCATGAAATAAAAGGAGCCCTGGTGGCACAAAGGTCAGCAGTTTGAATCCACCAGCTGCTCTGAGGAAGAAAGAGCTGGCGATTTGCTCCCGTAAAGATTAAAAAACCCTAGGAAACTCTGTGGGGAAGTTCTACTCCATCACATGGGGTCGCATGGTCTGAGTCAAAACCCAACAACACCCTTCACACAGTGGTGAGGGAGGAGCCAGCTCTCTCAGTACAAATGTTAAAAGCACACCCCCAGGGTTTGTCTCAGGCAGGAAGAAGACCTGGGTGGTGGGGGATGGCCGGGTCCCCTTCTCCGAGCCAGACAATGAGACAGTGGGCACTGCTCACCAGACCTGCTTCTCTGATAGGCAGAATTCCCAGATGGCCCCCCCCCACCCCTCCACCCCTGCCCCACGTACACTCCCTCAATTCGCCCTTCCCCCTGAGCATGGGCGGGACTGTAAATAGAACAAGGTCACTCTGCGATTAGGTTATATTATATGGCAAACCAAAGAACCAAAACTAAACTCATTGCCGCTGAGTCCATTCCCACTCCTAGTGGCCCTAGAGGACAGAATAGAACTGCCCCATAGGATTTCCAAGGCTGTAAATCTTTACGGAGGCAGACTGACACGTCTTTCTCCCAAGGAGCAGCCAGTGGGTTCAAACTGCCAACGTTTGTGTTAGCAGCCAAGAGCGCTTAACTGTTGCATAACCCGGGCTCCTTCCTGGCAAAGGTGAGGAGACTGTAGATGCAGTTAAGGGCCCTGGGGCACAGGGGGTCAGTGGTAGAATTCCAGGCTCCCATGTGGAGTCGTTGTTGTTGTGAGTTGCCAGTAGAGTTGAATCTGGCTCCTGGCAACCCCGTGCATGTGGAGTAAAACTGCTTCAGAGGGTTTTCAGGGCTGTGATCTTTCGGGAGCAGAACACCAGACCTGTCTTGCCAAGCACCTCTGGGTGGGTTCAAACAGCCAACCTTTGGGCTAGTAGCCGAGTACTTCACGGTTTGCACCACATGGGAGAACTGGGTCAATTCCCAACAAGCCACCTCAGGCACTGCCACCACCCATCTGTCGGTGCAGGCTTGTGTTGCTAGGACGCTGCACAGGCTTCAGCGGAGCTTCCAGACTAGGATGGACTAAGAAGAAAAGCCTGGTGATCTAGTTCCAAAGCTCAGCCAGTGAGAACCCCGTGGATCACAATGGTCTGGTCCACACCAATCCCGGGACAACTCGAGACCAGGGAGCATTTCATTCCATTGTGCATCAGGACAGTGTGAGTCAGGGGCTGACCTGAGAGCAGCGAATAATGTAATAATAAATTACAGCCCCTAATGAGTTTGTCCTCCTGCCTGGTCTGTCTTAGTCCGGAAGCTCAGCAGAAACCTGTCCTCCATGAGTGGCCCTGCTGGTATCTGAATACCGGTGGCATAGCTTCCAGCATCACAGCAACACAGCAGCCACCACAGTACGACAAACTGACAGACACGTGGGGGAAGAAGGACTACAATGAAGGACCCGGCAGTCCACTTCTGAAAAGCATTAGCCAGTGAAAACCTTATGAATAGCAGCAGAACACTGTCTGATATAGTGCTGGAAGACGAGCCCCCCAGGTTGGAAGGCACTCAGAAGATGACTGGGGAAGAGCTGCCTCCTCAAGGTAGAGTCGACCTTAATGACGTGGACGGAGTAAAGCTATCAGGACCTTCATTTGCTGATGTGGCACGACTCAAAATGAGAAGAAACAGCTGCAAACATCCATTAATAATCGGAACCTGGAATGTAGGAAGTATGAATCTAGGAAAACTGGAAATCGTCAAAAATGAAATGGAACGTGTAAATATCGATATCCTAGGCTTTAGTGAGCTGGAACGGACTGGTATTGGCCATTTTGAATTGGACAATCATATAGTCTACTATGCTGGGAATGACAACTTGAAGAGGAATGGTGTTGCATTCATTGTCAAAAAGAACGTTTCAAGATGTATCCTGAAGTACAATGCTGTCAGTGATAGGATAATATCCATACGCCTACAAGGAAGACCAGTTAATACGACTATCATTCAAATTTAAGCACCAATCACTAGGGCCAAAGATGAAGAAAGAGAAGATTTTTATCAGCTGCTACAGTCTGAAATTGATCAAATATGCATCAAGATGCACTGATAATTACTGGAGATTGGAATGCGAAAGTTGGAAACAAAGAAGGATCAGTAGTTGGAAAATATGGCCTTGGTGATAGAAACAATGCCAGAGATCGAATGATAGAATTTTGCAAGACCAACGACTTCTTCATTGCAAACACCTTCTTTCACCAACATAAACGGTGACCTTGCCAGATGGAACACACAGAAATCAAATTGACTACATCTATGGAAAGAAACGATGGAAAAGCTCAATATCATCAGTCAGAACAAGGCCAGGGGCCGACTGTGGAACAGACCAACAATTGCTCATATGCAAGTTCAAGCTGAAACTGAAGAAAATCAGAGCAAGTCCACGAGAGCCAAAATATGACCTTGAGTATATCCCACCTGAATTTAGAGACCATCTGAATAATAGATTTGACACATTGAACACTAGCGATCGAAGACCAGACGAGTTGTGGAATGTCATCGAGGACATCATACACGAAGAAAGCAAGAGGTCACTGACAAGACAGGAAAGAAAAAAAAAGACCAAGATGGATGTCAGAGGAGACTCTGAAACTTGCTTTTGAGCGTCGAGCAGCTAAAGCAAAAGGAAGAATTGAGGAAGTAAAAGAACTGAATAGAAGATTTCAAAAGGCGGCTCGAGAAGATAAAGCAAAGTATTATAATGACATGCACAAAGAGCTGGAGATGGAAAACCAAAAGGGAAGAATACGCTCAGCGTTTCTCAAGCTGAAAGAACTGAAGAAAAAATTCAAGCCTCAAGTTGCAATAGTGAAGGATTCCATGGGGAAAATATTAAACGACGCAGGAAGCATCAAAAGAAGATGGAAGGAATACAAAGAGTCATTATAGCAAAAAGAATTAGTCAATGTTCAACCATTTCAAGAGGTGGCATATGATCAGGAACCGATGGTACTGAAGGAAGAAGTCCAAGCTGCTCTGAAGGCATTGGCGAAAAACAAGCCTCCGGGAATTGATGGAATATCAACTGAAATGTTTCAACAAATGGATGCAGCGCTGGAGGTGTTCACTCATCTATGCCAAGAAATATGGAAGACAGCTTCCTGGCCAACTGACTGGAAGAGATCCATATTTGTGCCTATTCCCAAGAAAGGTGATCCAACCAAATGTGGAAATTATAGAACAATATCGTTAATATCAGACACAAGCAAAATTCTGCTGAAGATCATTCAAAAACAGCTGCAGCAGTATATCGACAGGGAACTGCCAGAAATTCAGGCTGGTTTTAGAAGAGGACGTGGAACCGGGGATATCATTGCTGATGTCAGATGGATCCTGGCTGAAAGCAGAGAATACCAGAAGGATGTTTATCTGTGTTTTATTGACTATGCAAAGGCATTTGACTGTGTGGATCATAACAAACTATGGATAACATTGCGAAGAATGGGAATTCCAGAACACTTAATTGTGCTCATGAGGAACCTTTACATAGATCAAGAGGCAGTTGTTCGGACAGAACAAGGGGATACTGATTGGTTTAAAGTCAGGAAAGGTGTGTGTCAGGGTTGTATCCTTTCACCATACCTATTTAATCTGTATGCTGAACAAATAATACGAGAAGCTGGACTGTATGAAGGAGAACGGGGCATCAGGATTGGAGGAAGACTCATTAACAATCTACGTTATACAGATGACACAACCTTGCTTGCTGAAAGTGAAGAGGACTTGAAGCACTTACTGATGAAGATCAAAGACCACAGTCTTCAGTATGGATTACACCTCAACATAAAGAAAACAAAAATCCTCACAACTGGACCAATGAGCAACATCATGATAAACGGAGAAAAGATTGAAGTTGTCATGGATTTCATTTTACTTGGATCCACAATCAACATCCATGGAAGCAGCAGTCAAGAAATCAAAAAATGCATTGCATTGGGTAAATCTGCTGCAAAGGACCTCTTCAAAGTGTTGAAGAGCAAAGACATCACCCTGAAGACTAAGGTGTGCCTGACCCAAGCCATGGTATTTTCAATCGCATCATATGCATGTGAAAGCTGGACAGCAAATAAGGAAGACTGAGAAAGAGTCGACACCTTTGAACTATGGTGCTGGCGAAGCATATTGAATATACCATGGACTGCCAAAAGAACGAACAAATCTGTCTTGGAAGAAGTGCGGCCAAAATGCTCCTTAGAGGCAAGGATGGCGAGACTGCATCTTACATACTTTGGACATGTTGTCAGGAGGGATCAGTCCCTGGAGAAGGACATCATGTTTGGCAGAGTACAGGGTCAGCAGAAAAGAGAAAGACCCTCAACGCAGTGGATTGACACAGTGGCTTCGACTATGAGCTCAAGCATAACAACGATTGCAAGGATGGCAGTGTTTCGTTCTGCTGTGCATAGGGTCGCTATGAGTTGGAACCGACTCGATGGCACCTAACAACAACAGCAACAACAATGATTTTGACCTTGAGGTGAGCCAAAGGGAGGTGATCCTGGGTGGGCCTGACCTAATCAGGTGAGCCCTTAGGCAGGCTTCACACTTTTCTGAGCTCGGAGACTTCCAGCAGCAAAGTCACTCCTCCTGCCGACCCAAAGCGAGAAGCATGAGTTCTACAGCTTCGAGGGAAGGGGTTCTCCACCAATCACAGGAGCTTAGAAGAGGACCCAAAGCCTCAGAGGAGACACAGCCCCAGCCACACCTTGATCATGGCCTGGGAGATCCTGAGCAGAGGACCAGGCTAACTGGTGCCCAGAGGCTGTGGGATAGAAAATGGCCTGGGCCCTCTGTGAGCCTCCGTTCTGGTGTAGGGACTTTGGTCTCCTGCTCACCACAGGTAAGAAGAAAGTATCGAAAAGCACCTGGCAGAACCTGGAACCCAAGAGCATGTCCTTAGCTTCGCCTCTGGGTTGCTGTCTGGATGAAGGGAGTGGAGTCTGAGGTCCCTCTTTGACCACCCAGCTACATCTCACCCTCAAAAGATGAAACTCGAGGAGCGGGGCCAGTGTGCCTACTTGAGCAAGGCTAGCAGAGGAGCTGGGCTGGTCAGGACCTGCCTAGCCGTGGGGAAACTGAGGCTAGCAGATGAGCTGAGCTGGGCTGATCAGGACCTGCCCAGCCATGGGGAAACTGAGGCTAAGAGTGGGGCTTGGGCACCCCTAAGGGGCAGTACAGGGTCTATCCTAGACCCCTGTACCTAGACTCCCCTTTTATACCCTAGGCACTCAGGGTGTTGGCCTTCCAGGGCCTGGCAGGAGACACTAGTGAAGTTCAAGGCACTCTCCCTGGAAAACGAGGCTTGATGACGGGGGCAGGGAGGAGGGTGGACAGGCAGGGTGCATTTTTCTCCCTGGCAGTCTGTCTTCCTGGCAGCCTGTGGGGTCACCTTGCCTCCCGCCCTGGAACAGAGCCCCAGTCCTCCAGCTGCCCTTCCCGTTTCCCAGTTCCCAGCCTCCCCCCTCACCAGCCCTAGACACTCCCAGCAGGAACAGGGGCAGGTGAGAGCTGCACCCCCACCAGCATCCTCTCCAGTCCCCTTGGGAGGGCAGGGTTTGCAAAAGGGGGGCAGACACCACCCCCAACCCTGGTGATGCCAAGATTCAGGTGCTACTGGACCCAGATGGAGTAAGGCAGACAGGTGGAAGGACAAGAGCAGGTGGGAGGAAGGAGAGAGAGAGAGGCTGAGTCTGGTGGCTGGATGGGAGCCCAGCATGCCTGGAGAAGAGATAGCCATGATTAAACTGTTGTTGCTAGGTGCCGATGAGTCGGTTCTGACCCATAGCGACCCTCTGTACAAGGGAATGACACACTGGTGGATCCTGCACCATCCGCACAATCGTTGCTATGCTAGAGCCCATTGTTGCAGCCACTATGTGAATCCATCTCGTTGAGGGTCTTCCTTTTTTTCGCTGACCTTCTGTTTAACCAACCGTGATATTCTTCTCCAGAGACTGGTCCCTCCTGACAACATGTTCCTAGTATGTGAGACAAAGTCTTGCCATTTTCACTTCTAAGAAGCATTCTGGCTGTACTTCTTCCAAGACAGATTTGTTTGTTCTTCTGGTGGTCCGTGGTATATTCAGTATTCTTCACCAACACCATAAGTCAAAGGCATCAGTTCTTTGGTCTTCCTTACTCACTGTCCAGCTTTCACATGCATATGAGACGATTGAAAACACCATGGCTTGGGTCAAGCGCACCTTAGTCCTTAAAGTGATATCTTTGCTTTTTAACACTTTTAAGAGGTCTCTTGGCAGCAGGTTTGCCCAGTGCAATGCGTTGTTCGATTTCTTGACTGCTGCTTCTGTGGGTGTTGATTGTGGATCCAAGTAAAATGAAATCCATGACAATTTCAATCTTTTCCCCGTTTATCATGATGTTGCTCATTGGTCCAGTTGTGAGGATTTTTTGTTTTCTTTACGTTGAGGTGTAATCCATACTGAAGGTTGTGGTCTCTGATTTTCCTCAGGAAGTGCTTCAAGTCCTCTTCACTTTCAGCAAGCAAGGTTGTGTCATCTGCATAACGCAGGTTGTTAATGGGTCTTCTTCCAATCCTGATACCCCATTCTTCTTCATATAGTCCAGCTTCTCAGATTATTTGCTCAGTATACAGATTGAATAAGTATGCTGAAAGGATACAACCCTGACGCACACCTTTCCTGACTTTAAGCCATGCAGCACGCCTTGTACTGTTCGAACAACTGCCTCTTGATCTGCGCGCAAACTCTGCACGAGCACAATTAAGTGTTCTGGAATTCCCATTCTTCCCAATATTATCCATCATTTGCTATGATCCACACAGTCAAATGCCTTTGCATGGTCAATAAAACACAGGTAAATGTCTTTCTGGTATTCTCTGCTTCCAGCCAGGATCCATCTGACATCAGCAATGATATCTGTCATTCCACGTCCTCTTCTGAAACCGGCCTGAATTTCTGGCAGTTCCCTGTTGATGTACTGCTGCAGCCGCTTTTGAATGATCTTCAGCAAAATTTCACTTGTGTGTGATATTAACAATTGATGTTGTTCAATTATTTCCGTGTTCTGTTGGATCACCTTTCTTTGGAATGAGCACAAATATGGACCTCTTCCAGTCGGTTGGCCAGGTAGCTGTCTTCCAAACTTCTTGGCATAGACGAGTGAGTGCTTCCAGCACCGCATCCTTTTGTTGAAACATTTCAATATGCAAGCCACTACAGTACGACAAACTGACAGATGTGTGGGGATGATTAAACTAGGCACAACTTAGTAAGAGACAGCACAAGCCAGCCACTGTTGTAGGCGCCATGGGTGGTTCACTGAGGTCATCCACACAGTGAGTCTGGGAGGCAGGCATGACCCAGGACCCGCGTCTCATCTCCCTGACCTCCTCTCCTGCCAGCCTACTGCTGGCACAGCCCTCCAACCTCCTGGGCTCCTCACTGGTCCTCAAAGACGCCAGACTCACTCCTACCTCATGGCCTTGAAACCACTGTTCTGGAACCTTCTTCCCCCAAGTGTCTTAGGTTGTGTTGTCTCGGACAATCTCAGACTTGTAGGAAAGCTGCAGCTGCCAAGCACACAGCTTGCCTTCCCTGAGCCTTTGACAGTACCTAGCCCAGCTGTTGCCTTGTCATTCCCAACAACTTGGTGAGTGTGTTGCTCACCAACCAGGACATTATCCCACGTACCTGCAGCGTGGCGGTGGTGGTTAGCTGCCATCAGGTGGGCTCTGATAGCTGCCATCAGGTGGGCTCTGACTCTTGGCCATCCAATGTACAACAGAAGGAAACACTGCCTGGTCCTGAACCATCCTTGGTAGGTCTGAGCCCATTGGTTCGGCTGTTGTGTCGCTCAACCTCATGGAGGGTTTCCCTCGTTTTTGCTGACCCTCTGTTTTACCAACCGTATGGCCTTTTCTAGCAATTGTGTCTTTCCTGATGACATGTCCAAAGTTAGACAGCCAAAGTCTCCGCATCCTGGCTTGTACAGTACAGCCTCCGCAATCAGGAAACTCAGACAGGTACATGAAGGCCATCTAGTCCTCAGACCCATTCACATCCCTCAGTGGTCCCAGCAACACCTTTTACCACAGAGAAATCCAGCTCAGAGTCTGCTTCCTGTGATCAGCCTGTCTCCCTCCTCTCCTTCAGCCTGGGAAGGTGTCTCTGCCTCCCTTTGCTTTCCAGTCCTTCCTACCCTGGAAGATTACAGGCCCGTTGCTCTGCAGAACATCCTTCAGCTTGGTTCCATCCAATGGCTCCCGGAGATGACATTCAGCGTGTGCGTCTTGGGCAGGAAGGCCACGGAGGCGTTGATCTGTTATTCCCTCTGCGTCTGGTCAGGTGGCGCCCAATTCTGATCCGTCCATTACATGCGGTTGACTTTGATCACTTGTTTGTGGGGCCGGCTGATGGCTTCTCCACCGTGAAGCCACTGTTTTCTCATGTAATTAATAAGTATTTTGTGTGTGTGGAGGGTGCGGTGATACTTTGAAGCTATGTGTATATCTCATTCCTTTCAAGCTTTCCATTTATTCATTCCTTTATTTATACTCGTATGGACTCATGGTTCCCTATTTTTCCCCCAGTAGGTTATAAAATGCGACTACCATGCCCAAATTGTCTCAGATACGGACAGTAGGAGTCAATTCGGGTGGGCTTCTGTGTCTTTTGTTCCCCTTCCCCCCAGGGTTTCCTTATGCTGGTTTCTCCACCTGGAATGATTTCTCTCTACATTTCTGCTTATCTGAATCTTATTCACCCTACAAAATCGAACTTAACTCTATAAACAGTTTTTGTCTTTTTTTTATCCCCATTCCCTCACATCCCGGGCCCCTGGTGACCAGTTACCCCTGGAACCATTCCAGACTGAAGTAACCACTAGTCTACTTTGGTCTCTTCTCATTTGCCTGTTCTAGACATCTCGTATAAGTGGGATCATACAATATTGGTCCTTTTGTGTCTGGCTCCTTTCACTGAGCATCTTTTCAAGGGTCCTCCGTGTTGTGGCAGGTCTCAGGACTTCGCTTCTCTTCATGGATAAGTAATATTCCGTTGCGTGTCTGCACCACCTTTTGTTGATCCATTCATCCACTGATGGACACCTGGGTTGTTCCCACCTTTTGCTACCGTGAATAGTGCTGCGATGAACAGGGGTGCTCGAGTATCTGTCTGAGTCCCTGCTCTCAAGCCTCTCGGGAGGAGTGGAACTCCTGGGTCATGTGATAATTCTGCGTTTAACTTTTTTAGGAACTGCTAAACTGTTTTCCACGGCAGCTGCACCATTTTACATTCCCACCAGCAACAGACAAAGGTTTCAATTTCTCCACATCCTTGCCAATGCTTACAAAAAAAAGAAGAAATTCCATTTTCTTTATAACAGTCATCCTTGTAGGTATAAGTGGTATCTCACAGCCACATTTCCCTAATGATGAATGACATTGAGCATCTTCTCATGTGCTTATTGCCCCTTTGTGTATCTTCCTTGGCTAAATGTCTGTTCACATCCTTTGCCCATTTATTAACTAGGTTATTTGTCTTTTTGTTGTTGAGTTGTAGTAGTTCTGTAGAGATTCTGAATACTAAACCTCTTTGACGAGGCCTCATCACTCTGGGAGTACGTCCTCACTTTCTTGCCCTACGAGATGTTCCAGGCTCATCGCACACTCCCCCGCCCCAGCCCTGGACAGGCGCTCCTCTAAGGAACCCTGGTCACTTGTAGTGGAGAGCGGTATTTAGATGCCACAGTTGGAGTGCGTGGTGCATTCGTTGCTGTTAGGGTACCATTGTCTCCAGGGCCTTTCAGGGAACAGAGCAGTGGCTTAAAACAACAAAAACATTTATTTTGTTCAAAATCTGCAGTCTGGGCAGGGCTCAGTGGTGACGGCCCACATCTGCTCTGCTAAGTATCAGCTGGGGCAGGCTGCGGGGTGGGGCCATCTGAAGGCTCACTCTCCCAGTTGTTGACTAGGACCTCATCTGGCCTGAGGCTGGGACCCTGCAGCTGGCTCTCCAAGCCACTACTTGGCTTCCTCACAGAATGGAGGGTGAGTTCCAGGAAAGCAGCCTACTTGGGCTTTCTCACAGAACAGTGACTGAGTTTCCAGGCAGCGGCCCAGAGGACTGGGCAGAGCCATGTCACCTTTTATGACTTAGCCTTGAAATTCACATAGTGTCAGTAATACCGTAGCCCCGGCTGCTCCAGATTCCAGGAGAGGGAACACAGACCCCAGCTCTCAATGAAGGAGCTCCAAAGCGTCCTTACAGAAGAGCATGAGGATGGAAATGTATTGGTGTGCCCATCTTGGAAAATACAATCCGTCACAGGAATGTATGTGTGTGTGTGTATACATATAGTAATATATATTATACATTGTTGTTGTTGTTAGGTGCCATCAAGTTGGTTCCAACTCATAGTGACCCTGTGTACAACAGAAGGAAACGCTGCCTGGTCTTGTGCCATCTTCACAATCGCTGCTATGTTTGAGCCCATTGCTGGAGCCACTGCGTCAGTCCGTCTCATCGAGGACTTCCTTTTGCTGACCCTCTGATCTTGTCCTTCTCCGGGGCCTGCCGCCTCCTGATAACATGTCCAAAGTACATGAGACAAAGTCTCACCATCCTGGCTTCCAAGGAGCACTCTGGTTATATTCCTTCCAAATATTATAGGTAATATATAATATTTTATTTGCATGTAATATGTCCCTGGGCGGTACAAGCAGTTAAAGCACTTGGCTGCTAACCAAAAGGTTGGAGGTTCGAGTCCACCCAGAAGCACCTCGAAAGAAAGGCCTGGTGATCTGCTTGCAAAAACTCAGCCACTGAAACCCCTGTGGTTTACAGCAGCGCAATGCTCGTCCGATCACGGAGACGACACAACAGCGCCATGCTCGTCTGATCATGGAGATGACACAGGACCGTTTTCGTTCTCTGAACATGGGGTGGCCATGAATCAGGGCCAACTTGACAGCAGCTAACAACAGCAAAGCTCTGAGCCAGGCCATCTTGGCTCTCACACCTGTAACACATTTAATCACCACAGCAGCCTGGAGGCAGGGCTGTTACCATCACCCCATTTTACAGCTGAGGACACTGAGGCACAGGGAAGTTGGCTGCCTGATGAGTTTTGGTGAGTACAGAGGCTGATGGGTTCCAGCAGCCCAGCTGCAGCATCCACCCTGGCGCCAGCGTCATCTGCGTTGGGACTGCCAGATCCCCGTCCTCCTCTCCAGCCCCGGGACCCTCCACCTGCTCCAACCCGCGCTCAAAGAGGTCCTCGACACAGAGCAGTTGTCCAGCTATGTGCGCAGAACATGCATGTAAATGAAGATATCACCCCTTGAGGGCGCGGGCCCGAGAGCACAGAGCCCAGGAAATCCAATTAGACTCTGGCAAAGCACCAGGCGGGGACCCAGAGAGCTCCTCGCTTCCAGAGTGTCCTGCACCCCCTGCCGCTTACAAGCAGAAACACAACAAGAGCCCCTTGAAATCATTAAACCCAAACAAATGTTTATCTTAATAAGCAGGCAAACAATGAGATAAGCCCGGCTGAGCATACAGGGACCGGCATCCCCTGTGATGCCCGTGTGGAGATGCAGCCGCTGTCCCAGGCGGACGCTCAGGAGAGAGCCTGAAGGCCCCTCTGCAGGTGGCTTCAGGGTCTCCCAGGCTGACCCAGCATCCCCAAAACGAGGTGGGATGATCAGACCCAGACCTCAGCCTGACCTTGCTCCGTGAGTCACCCCCCGGGTGACGCCAACTCTAGCGACGCCAATGGTGTCTCAGTTTAGACAAGAAATTACAAGATACCGTATCCCAGGGGACTTGGGGGGCCCCCCCACTCTGATGTGAGGGGTGAAGCTCCTATCTGAGGGCCCTCACACTGGCATGAGCATGTGGAAGGAGCTGGAGAGGTTGTCGACAGCACCATCTTTGTATTATTTGCCGACTTGATGAACACGCTTCATCCCAGAGGACACTGACTTAGGTTCTCACTTTTCAGAAGTTCCAGAAAAGCACCCCCCACCACCACCCATGAAGCAGCTCTGATGATTAAGGAGGAGGCTGGGCTAGAGGGAGTGGGTCACAGGCTACAGACAGGGGACAAGGACAAAGCTTGGGGAAAGGAGGGGAGGATGATCTGACCTCAGAGGCCGGGGCAAACCCCCACTGCACTCCCCCCCTCCCTGCAGGAGGGCCCAGCAGCGTCCCTGAGTGGGGGAGGGCTTGGGAGTGAGAGCAGCAGCCTGACCTGGCTGAGTGTGGCCCTGGTGGCTGGGGGAGGGGGCATCAGGGTGAGACACACAGTGGGGCTAGCTTCCCATGTGAGTGGAGGCTGGCCTGGGACAGGGAACCTCAGTGAGCTGTGGGGTGCTCCGTGGTTTCAGATGACTGAGAAGCCCAGGACTCTCTGGCTGGCTCTGGGGTCCTCTGATTGACCTGTAGGTGCTTCTAGTGGCCCTTAGATTTGCCCACAGCCTGTGGACCCTGCCAGGCATCCTCAGCAAGTGGGAGACCTAGGCAAATCTGAGGCTGACTGCTGTGATGGTTCACCCCCTCTGGTTGGGACTGGAGAAGGTAAGCCCTCTGGGCCCCCCAAAGTCCCCTTGGGGAGCCTGAAGGACAGGGTGACCTTGTCATTTCCCATCCAACTGGACACACACAGTTAATAATTAGGCTGGGACCAGAGGCACACCCAGGACCTCTGTGATCCCGTGGATGGAGAAACCTCGAGCCGCCAGAGCCCAGCAGAGCCGCTGTGCTGGCGTGCTGGGGAAGCCTCCTGCACAGTTTGTCACGTCTGCAGTGCGCGCGCATGGCTCACCACTTGTGCCCCTTGGAATGTGCCTGACGTGGCTCGCTCCTATTCCCTGGTTGGGACACCTTCGTGCCACGTGGCTTTATTAGACGTGTTCACACCAACCTGCCTGCCCCACCCACTGAGGGGGGATCCCCAGGCGATGAGCAGGTGAAGACAAGGTGCTGTCGGCAAGCCTGAGCTCCCCTCCACAGCAATTTATTTTTCACAACCTAGACATTGTGGAATAGGCCCGGGACATACAGTAATAATCGACCACAGATGGTTTCTTCTGGGAATAGCCAGGCTTCTGCAAAATGTGGAAAATAACAAAAAGCAGAAGCAGCACTTTGCTCTGCCCCACCTCCCTCCCCAGATAAACACTGCCAATGTTTGGGGGACGAGTCCTTTCATTATGTTTAATGCACTTTTTATAGGCTTTTTTATGTGGCGGTGGGTTTTCGTTGTTGTTTTTTCACGTCATTGGGATCATATTCTATTCTATTACCTGGTGGGATGCTGCTTTTCTCCCCACGAGGTTTCCTTGCGCGCTCTGAGTCAACATTAACGTTAACGGCCGCGGTACTCCTTCGGCTGCGTGAACGGTGGTTTACTTAACCATCCCCATGTTCAAACATTTAGGTCGTTTCTAATTATTTTTTCTAAAAATATATCTATTTTTGTATTTAGGATGACTTCCTCAAATTGCATCCCCGAAATTAACTTGCAGGTCTAGGGAGGCTTTAGAAGCTTGACATGCATTCTGCCAATGGCTGGCGCCCAGGAACAGCCCTGCCAGCACCCACTGCGTCTTAGAAATGTGCCTGTTTCAAGTTCAAAGGCACACATCGGACATTACCGTGTTCTAATGCCCGCCCCCTTCATCAGCCAGAATCGGCACGTTGTTTTAACATGCGTTTCCTTCCCTCACAACTAGTGAGGGGGCTATTCGCCTCCCCGCGTTTACCTCCTAATTGCACTTACATTTCCTGTGAACCAGCCAGCTGTGTGCTTTGACCAATAATCTGTTTGAGGTCAGCTGTGTTGGTCATCACGACTGTGACCCCTTTATAGACGGAAGATATTAACCCTTACAAGGCCGTGTTTGCGGAGAATGTTTTCTCTTCTCCCCAGCTGGCAGTCGCTTTTCGTTTTGTTGCCTTCCGTGGGGGTTGCTCTGTGATACAGTCTAGCCTTCTTTCTCTTTGCGATTTCCTCTGTGGTTTCCCATCTTCCACTGTCCTCCCCTCTGGAGTTCTGATAAACACCCAGTTCTGTTTGGCTCTGGATTCTCTGATTCTGAGCGCGTGTTGTAATAGTGTAATCTCGACCTGGGGTTACGCGGGTACACAGAACAAGGTGATGAGCCAATTGCTCACTGACAGAGGAAGGGGTCTCTTTAAACCCCCAGGCCCGCCTGAGTACAGCCAGCATTTCAACCCAAGATGGTGTGCCTCCAGGCTTACAGAAGAGGGAGAAATAAGCGTCTCTCTTGTTTAATAGAAACATAGTTGCCATTGAGTCAATTCCTGGCAGCCCTACGGGTGTCAGAGCAGGACTCTGCCCCGCGGGGCGTTCAATGGCTGGTGTTTTGGAAGGGGACTCCCAGGGCTTCTTCCAAGGGCCGCTGGGTAGACGCAATCTTCCAATCCTTCTGTTAGCAGCCGAGGACGTTAACTGCACCGTTTCAGTCTCTGTTACTCGCCCCTGAATCTGACTGTTGCAAATGGTGAGACAGGAAATGCCTATGAAAGCTTCTTATAAAATCTCAAAGTAAAGTTGGGAAGATTAAATGGAATAAAAGGTACAAATTGCTTAGTTCATCACTTGGTAGACAGTAGGCAATTAATAGACGATTTTAGCTGAGTTATATGAACCTTACCATGTGGCCACCACCATGCCATACCACCAATACCCAGCGTCATAATCCTCCCAGCAACCTACGTGGAAAGGGTATGATGGCCCCTTCAATGGATGAGGCAACCCAAGCACAAACTACATACAGCCTGCCAAGGTCGCACGGCCAGGACAGAGCAGGGCTCTGGTCCCCGGCTCGTGGACTTCATATTTTAGGGATGTTTTAGATCCAACAACTATGGAAAGACTCTCTTTGCCTGATAATCTTGAGTCACCCTGACCCCGCAAGGTATTTGTTGTGGCATTTGGTACTCCGGCTCCTTTTTTCTTGTTGATCCATGATGCATGGCCTCCATTCCCAAAGCTACTGCACGGCCCAGTGAGGCTGCTTCAACTCCAACCATCACATCTGCATTCCAGGGTCCATCCCCAACCCTGAGAGGTATTTGCTGTGGCATTCAGGTTCCCATAAGGAATCTGAGGCACAGAAAGGCTAAATGACCTTTCCAGGGTCACACATGAAGAAGAAGAGCTGGAAGTCAAATCCCTGTGGATCCAACATCAGAGTCTATGCACTTAGCTATCAGGCCAAACTGAACCCCGATAAACACCAGTGAATGAAGGCAGGGAACATGGGAAGTGCCATCTAGTGATGACGATGCTGAAGGCAAGATTGTGTCCCCCAGGCACTAACTCACTCAAACTCACAGTAACCCCCACTCTACAGACAAGGAAACTGACACACAAGAGACTGACCCGGACCCAGGCACAGCATGTGTCCCCACCTCCCTGCAGCCTCTTCCTCCCTGGAGCACCAACAAGGACGCAGGGCCATGAGCCAGCACTGAGGCTAGCTCTGCTGCCCTGAGCCCCTGGAGCGAAGCTCAGGGTTTGGGCCTGGCTTAGCTGTGGTGGAGAAGGGAGATCTGAACACAGTTCTTCTAAGGTGGAGATGGTCAGCATGTTTGGGGAGAACCCTGTGGCCTTGAGGGGGAGGGGGACAGGGAGCACTTTCTGGAGGCAGTGAGTCTTGGCTGTCCTCCGAGAGAGGGGAGTGGGTGTTATGGGTTGAATTGTGTCCCCCAAAGAGTTATGTTGAAGTCCTCACCCTTGTAACTGTGAACATGCCCCTGCTTGGAAATGGAGGGGTTTTCTTCTGGTATGTTTATAAGGTCATAGGGAGTAGGGTGGGTTCTAAACCTAATCATTTTTGGGAGACATGTTTTTAAAAAGAGCAGACTAGACACAGAAGCACACACAGAGGAGGAAGAGAGGCCCCAGGGATGGCCAGGGACAAGGAAGGACCCTCCCCTAGAGCCGAAGCCCTGATTTGGACTGTCAGCCTCCAGAATCCCGAGACAACGAATTCCTGCTTCTGTTTAGAACCACTCACGTGGACTCTTTCATCACGGCAGCAGTAGGAGGCTGAGCCAGTGCACTTCACACAGGAGGCCAAGATTCTGGGATCCCGGCTGCCTGGAGGTGGTCCGACTCCCCGGAGCCTGAGAGTGTGGCGACAGGCAGGGAAGGCAGCTGCGCCCTCCTGGGTCTGCCAGCAGCTCACCCGGGAGTCAGCAGCTGACGAGTGTGTAAAGTGCCTTAGGAGCCAAGATCAGGCGCTGGGGCAGAAACACACCAGGGCCAGTGATTGATGGGGCCGGGCAAAGAGCTTTTATAAGTGGGTTTTTTTTTTTCATTATTAAATTTTAAAGGCTGCATATTTATGTGGGAGAACCTTGAGCTCCTGAGCCCGACGTACCACTACGGAGATGGCCTCACCTGGCCTCCCGCTGGCAACTGCCCAGGATGTAAAATGTGCTCCTGATGGGGGGGTCCCTGGGGCCTGGAGCACAGGGAGGGTTAGGCTTGGAAATTTGATGGCTCCATCAGCTCCATTCCCAGATATCCACCTGACTTTCTTAGGCCACCTCTCCTGGGATGACGTCTGGGAGGTTGTGAGGGAGCAAAGGAAGGCGGGGGAAGGACAAGAAGCAGCCAAGCAGCTCAGGGCAGGGCCAGCTTCATCACTGTATGCCTGGCTTAACCACCATGGCTGTACACCCAGTTTAACCACCATGGCTGTACGCCCAGTGCCAGCCAGGCAGAAACAGAGCAAGGCTCCACGACCTCGAAGGGCCTGATGCCAAAGGTCCCCTGAAACCGCAGGGCCCCTGCTGCTCCGTGGGACCTGGCCAGCCCAAATGCAAGAGGGTACTGGGAGGTGGGGAGCCCCACAGGGAGTCCTGGCCACAGGGCTAAGCCAAGCCCCAGGAGGCAGCTGAGTCCTTCAGGGCCACCAAGTCTTCTAGTGAAATCTTGAGAAGGCCACTTTGTAGGCCTCAGTTTCCTCATCTGTGAAGTGGGCTAATAGTTCACCCACGTCTCGGGCGAAGGGTAAAAGGATGTAAGGTGAGGTCGGCACATCCCCAGCCCAGGGACCCTCTCCTCATTGCTCTCTTCTCCTGTCAAACCTCCTGCTTTCACCCAAGGGGAGCCCAGTGGGTGCACAAAGCTCGAGAACCTAAAAAGGATGCCCAGAGCCCCCACCTGCAGAGGGTGGAGAAGGTGTATTCTGAACTCAGCCCCAGCTGCCAGGAGGAGCTGCCTGAGCCAGGAGAGGTGAGAGGTCCAGTGGTTCCTACAAAGGTCACCCGTCCAGTTAGTCACCTGCCCCCCAGCTCCAGGCCCCTCCACAGGAAGCCAGCTGAGGGTGGTTGTAGAACACCAGGGTGACCAGTGTCCCCCAGGATGAGGCCTGGCCACTAGCAGAAGGACCAGAGCCCTGCTCTCAGGCTGCAGACAGGTAGAAGAGGCTGGCCTGTGCCCCCTGAGCCGCAGAGTGGGGAGACCCAGCAGGAGAGCCCCCCCACCCCACCGCCCATGGACCCAAAGTTTCCCTGAGAGGTGATCTCCCACGAGGCTCAGGTCTGGGGACACAGAGAGGTGGCGGAGGTGGGAACACTGCAGCAGAAGCAGCCCCTGCAGGTGGGGGGCCTAGGGGAACAGCAGGGCGAGGCCCCTCGTCGGGCAGCGGGAGAGACCCAGGGGCCTGGGGGTAAGAGCTCCGGGCTCAGCTGTGGGATGTGGACTTGGCCCTGAGCAGTGGGGTGAGCTGTGAGATCTCTGAAGATTCCGGGCAGCAGAAGTTAGAGCCCCGGCCCCCGAGCTCCCAGGAGACAAGCTCTGGGGCCACAGGGGCAGCGGGGGAGGGGAGGAGTAATCCATCCAGTGGGGCAACCCTCAGGAAGGGGTGGTCGTAGCTGTGAGCCCAAATGGAGAGGCAGGGTCTTCTCTGCCTGGGGACGCAGTGGCTGGGAGGGAGGCACCACAGTTGTCAGTCTGCTGCTTTGCAGAATGCCACTTTCTGTGGTCTAAAATCACCACCGCAGCTGAGTTCAAGCTGCCCGCGGTGTACCTACCAGCTAGTGCGGTTCCTGGACACCAAACCAGCCCCTCTATGGAGCCAGCAGGAGCTGATCACAGCTGTCAGGGAAGACAGAGGACACTCAGAGGTGAGCCTCCCGAGGGACAGGGGTGGGCTTCACTGTCCAGTGCTACACTGACTTCCCCCCAGAGTGGGCCATCCAAGAGTCCCATACTGGAAAGAAATCCCAGAAGACAGAGAGCTGGGGGTTCCTTCAAGACATGGGGTATACCAGGGCCGGGCAGGCAGCTCTAGGGGTTGCCGGGACCTCCTATCACAGCCGGGCTGGGTCTGGGCACCCAGTTTCCGGAGGCAGGGCAGGGTGAGCTGGGGCACTCCTGGTCCCTGGCACCATGTAGCACCTCTCTACGCCTCAGTAATCATCCTCCGCTGCCCCCCGCCCATGCCCCCTGTGCCCCCAACCACTGCTGTGTCAGTTGATGGCAGCTGGAGAAGCCTCGGAGCTAAGAGGTGAGGCCAGGCACTAATGCCACAGGATAGATGGATGAGAAGCGCTGGCCGGGGCAGAGAGAAGATCACAGGCAGGGATTAAGTCACAAATGAGCCCCAGTGAAGTCCTACCGCCGCCTCTGGGCTGGGGAGGAGGGCTGCCTTCTTGGGGAGGAGGGCTGCCTTCTCTGGTGTGATTGACCTGCCATTAGAGGTGGAAGGGAAGGAGGCCGAGGGACCCTCCCCGCCCCCTTCTGTACTTTTTCAGCAGGGCCTCATCGCCCCCCACCCCCCAGCCTGGCCACCCCTCATCCATCCGTCCATCCATGCACTGGGGCTGCTGGAGGGTCAGTTCCTGGATATCAGGGCTCCCCAGCCCCCGTGGGCTGCAGGATTAACACAGCCCCTAGCTGGCTCCTGGCTGTCCCCACCCCCTCTGCCTCTTGTTCTCCCCTCTCCTCCTCACAGTCCTCTTCTCCTTCCACCCTCATCCTCCTCCCCTCCCCCTCCCAGTGCACCCTCCCCACCCCTCCTCTCCTTCTCTCAATCTCACTTTTTAAAAAACATCTTTTATTCTGAAAGTTATAGTCTCAGGAAGTTGCAAAAATAGTACAGAGAGATCCCTGTACCCTTCACTCGGCTTCCTCTGTAGCTTACATTCTGGTCACACTCTCCACACCAGAAAACTGGCTGGTACCATCTGCAGGCACTGTGTGTGCATGTGTGTGTCCATGTCTGCTTGTGTGTGCATGTGTGTGTCCATGTCTGCTTGTGTGTGCATGTGTGTGCACGTGGATGTGTGTGCATACATGTGTGCATTGCATGTGCATGTGTGTGTTTATATGTGCATTGTGTGCACGTGTGTGTATGGATGTTTATGCACACTGCATGCATCATGTGTATGTGTTTGTGTGTGTGCATACGTGCATGTGTTTGTGTGTGCGTGTGTCTGTGTGTGCATGTGTTTGTGTGTGTGCGTGTGTGTGTGCATGTGTGTCTCTGTGTGTATACATGTGCATGTGTTTGTGTGTGCATGTGTGTCTGTGTGTGCACGTGCGTCTGTGTGTGCATGTGTGGATGTATGTGTATGTGTATGCACATGCGTGTGTGTGTGTGTGCGCACAGTGCCAGGCAGTCTATCACACATACACATGAGTGTACCCACCACCACAGTCAGACACAGGCTGTGCCGTCAAGACTCTGTCACGCTTGCCCTTTTAAAGCAGTGCCTGCCCTCCCCACCGCGTCGCTAGCCCCTGGCAACCACTTACCCGCTCTCCGTCTCTGTAATTGTGTCACTTAGAGAATGTTATATAAATGGAGTCATATGGTTTGTAACCTTTTGAGATTGGCTTTTTTTCCCACTCAGCATAACGCCCTTGAGACCCGTCCAAGCTGCACAGATAGTCCGCTCCCTCTGGCTGCGAGCAGCACTCCACAGGGACCCGTGCGTGCCAGGGAAGAACTGGGCTCCGCGGGGACCCGTGCACGCCAGAGAAGAACTGGGCTCCGCGGGGTTTCAGTGGCTGATTTTTCGGACAAAGATGGACAGGCCTTTCTTCTGGGACACCTCTGGGTGGACTCGAACCTCCAACCTTTCAGTTGCCGTGAGCTGAAAATGACTTGAGAACAAGTGGTTTGGATTTTTGGTGTAGCACTCCGTAGTATGGACATAGCGGGGCTTTTTGTTTGCACTTTTAAGAAACATCGGGGTGGGGGGGTGGGAGCATAGCCTAAAGGCAGCACGAGGGCCCAGGGATCTGGAGGGAGGGCCTGGAGACTCCTGGGAAGGTCGATTCCATGGGGTGGTGAGGGAGCTGCGGTGGCCCTGCCACCGGAGGTAGGCTGGGTCCACAAGGTGGGGGTCCCTGCACTCTTGGTGCCTCCTGGGCTGAGCCCCACAGAGGCCATGTGGCCCTACGTGGCTGGTCAGATCAATAACCCTGGGCCCCAAATCCACATCTCCCTACCCAGAGGGACACTTCTGGGGGTGCGTAAACCAGTGACGACGTCAGACGCAGAAGGAAGCGGCCATACTGGGGGCTATCGGTCCCTGAGGTAGAAAAAGAAGGTGATCATCACCTAGTTCCAGAAGCCAAAAGCCTCCTCAGATGCTGCCCTTCCTCCTTCCCTGGACTCTGGTCAAGTTGTAAAGAGCTTTTCAGCCAGCCAGGAACAAGGGCCCGAGGCAGCAGTCGCCATGGGGAGCCTGGGGGGCACGCAGGTGAGAGGTGGGGACACCTGGAAGGGAGTTGGAGGCGGCAAGTCTGAGGCGTGGAGGGGCAGAAGCCGTGGGGGTCTGGGCAGTGCTGGGCCCAGGGGCATTGGGGATGCAGGCAGGAGCCCAGGGAACCAGCAGCCACGGAGGAGGGCGGGGCACGGGGAGGGTGAACAGGCTTTCCAGGGGAAGGGGCGGTGGGCATTGAGCTTGTCGCACCACCTTCTGGGGATGTTACAGAGAGCTCCACAGCACGCACAGATAACACAATTACACTGCTCAGAGGAGTGACAGTGACGCCCCACCCCTCATCTCCCCGCCGCCCCCCGCCCCAGGAGACAAGCCATTTCACAGAAGCCACTGACGGCGTCCCGCCAGGAACCAGGCTGTGATTCAAAGACTGCAAGAGCAGGTGAGACTCCACGGTGGCATCTGCATCTAACGCAGTTTCTCCTCAGGGCGCCACTCCTGCTGACAAGCCCTGGAAGGGGGCCCCAGGCTTTCTCAGGGAGTCAGCCCTGCAAGGGGGCCCCGGCCTCTATCTCTTGGGGAGTCAGCCCTATAAGGGGGCCTCAGGTTCTCTTGAGGAGTCAGCCCTGCAAGGTGGCCAGGGCTCTCTCTGAGAGTCAACCCAGGTGGAACCCATGGGCTCTCTCTCAAAGAGTCAGCACTAGGCAGGGCGCCCCCAGGGCCCACACAGCCCCTCGTTGCAGAAGAGGACACACTGCCCAGGGAGGGAGGGACCTGGCCCAGCCCCCTGACCACAGGGCAGCCCCCGCAGCACTCGCCTCAGCTAACTCAGCACAGACAGGGAGCCCTTGGCTGGCCAGTGCTCTGCTCCAGTCCCAGCACAGCTCGTCAGGACCCTGGCTTCAGTTCCCTCAATTGTAGAATGGGAAGGTGCCTGGATGGCGTAAACGGTTTGCCTTCGGCTGATAACCCAAAAGTTGGCAGTTTGAACCTGCAGCCACTAACCCGCTGCGTCAGAGGCACCACAAAGGAAAGGCCTGACAATCTGCTTCCTATAAAGATTACAGCCTAGAAAACTCTGTTGAGCACAGTTCTGTTCTGTCACACATGGGGTCTCCTAAGTCACAAATTAACAACAAAAACAACACCAACACCCAGCTGTAGAACTGGGTCAGCAACTTCAAAGTGTTCCCAAAGATGCCGTGGGGGAAGGAAGGTGCTGGCCCCCTCCCCGGCAAACCCCCGGTACTTCAGACAGAGAGGAGTGGGCCCAGTGGGGGCAGGCACCAAGCACCAAGATGGGGGCTCAGGGCGGAGAGAGCCATCACCACTGGGGGCGCAAGGGCGTCCTGCCAGGGCCCCCAACCTCACTGGACCTCCACCGGTCAATGGCCCCTCCCGCCTCTGTATCTCCAAATTCCACCCTTCCCCTGGGACACAGCCAGGCTACCCTCCCGGCACTGCTGAGGGACCGTGGAAGGGGTAGCCTGGAGGGGGGCTATGTACACTGCATGGGGATGCAGGAATAATAACAGCAACACTGGAGACGCTAGGGCATGTCAGAGAAGAGAACCGGAAAGGTTCTCCGCTGGGCCAGAGCCAGGACTCGAACTCAGGCCTCCAATCGCCCTGTCTTTCTCATCCCAAACACGCTATGGCATCTGAGAGTGGGCACCACCAGGCCCCAAACGAGCTCACCTGCGCCTGCGGCTGCTCACAGCAGTTCCTCAGAGCAGGAGTCAGGAGCTGACGCCCCCAGGAAAGCAGACAGCAGCCACTTGCCCAGCTAGTTCCCTATGCACAGCTAGCAAGCTGCCGACAGGGCTCTACCTGCTTCTGCCCACCGCTGTCCGCACCAGCACCGGCTGAAAAGATGCCCAGCCTCTGGATGCAGAGAATCTGGGAGTCCTGGTTCCCCAAGCCCACCCTGCAGACACACAGCAGGCGCCCTGGCCCACCATGCAGACCCACTGTGGGTGGTCGGGCCCACCCTGAAGACACACACCAGTTCCCCAGGCCCACCCTGCAGACACACAGTGGGTGCCTGGGCCCACCCTGCAGACCCACTGTGGGTGGCCGGGCCCACCCTGAAGACACACACCCGTTCCCCGGGCCCACCTTGCAGACACACTGTGGGCGCCTGGGCCCACCTTGCAGACACACGGTAGGCACCCAGGTCTGTTTGTTCAACAGAGACTCTGTCAGACACATTCCCAGCTCCAGCCCTTTTTGGAACTAGATCCATTTGAATTCTCTCCTTTATTTTGGCAGAGAAAAAAAATACAATTTCTAATTTAAAATTTAAAACACCGTCAGCCTCATCAGCACGCACTCGGCTCAGATGGTGTTTAGAAAATTAGCTCTGTCACTCCCCATGGGCAGGCACGCGGCCCAGAGAGCAGGGACAGGCTCTCCCAGCCCAGCCTCCATGTGGGGTGGTGCTGGGTGCCTGCAGGCTGGGAGAGCTGGCATGCCCTCCTTGCTGTGTGACATCCAACTTGTGACCTCACCTCTGGCTTAAGTTGTCCTTTCTATGACGTCACAGTGACAATGCCTAGGGGTTCACAAGAGCAGCGTGGCCATTGTGGAAGGCCTGAGTCAACCTAAGGAACTAGGCCAGCAAGGTATACTGCCAGGTATACCATAGTTTGCTCATCTGCCTCCCTGAGGCACATGGATGGTGTGTGCTTGCCTGGCTCAGAGTCTGGCATTCAGTAGGCGCTCGTTCCCGGCTGGTTCTCAGGAGAGGTTTGCAAAGTGTGTATGTTGGGCAGGAAGGGCTTCTGTTCAGATTATTAAAATAAGTTCTACATGACAGTCAAAGACTGACCACATCAGAGAGGCTAGGGAAGGCTAAGCACCCCGCAAATACCCCGAGTGTGTTTTGGGAGGGTGGCACCAAAGCCCAGGACTGTGACCATTCTCACAACCAGGAGTGAGCCCTCGCGGCCTCTATGAACAAGAAATCCCAGGGAAGCACTTGATTGGCCCAAGTCGAGGCAGGTGGCCACCTCTGCCCGAATCAGCTGTGGGCAGTGGGCGGGCCCAGTAAGGACAGTGGCTCCTGTAGCATCCCTGTGGCTGGAGAATGGGAACGGGATGGGTTCTCCACAGTGCTGGAGCTGGGATTCGAACCCAGGCCTGCCAATCATCCTTCTTCTCCACACCACTGGCCCTCAGGTCCCTAGCGTTCATCTCTCTGTTTTCTGCAGAACCGGATTTCAGGGGAATCCTTGCCTTCCGTTTGAGAGCTCTTCTCTGCTTCTTCTAAGCCTGCTGTTCTTGGCCAGGCACCTCTGTGGGCTCTGAGCCCTCCACCCCTCAGCCCACCGTATCCTCAAACCTCCCGACACCTCCCTGGCCCTGTAAAGACAGGCTATGGTTCACTCTGGACAGAGCTGTCGAGAGTCCAACCACCTCAACCGTTTCCTGCAGAGTGGCCTCGACCACTTTTCCTACCTTCTGCGAGGCCGAATTTCCACTCCCGGAAGTAGGGAATCACAGCACCTGCCTCTACAGTGGAGACCCACCGCCCGTCTGTCTGTGTGTCCTACTGTGGAGGCTTGCGTGTTGCTGTGATGCTGGAAGCTATGCCACTGGTATTTCGAATACCAGCAGGGTCACTCGTGACGGGCAGGTTCCAGTGGGGCTTCCAGACTAAGACAAGAAAGAAAGGCCTGGCAATTTTCTTCCAAAAATCATTCAGTGGAAATCCTATGGATCACAACAGAATACTGTCTGATACAGTCCTGGAAGATAAGCCCCCTAGGTTGGAAGGCACTCAGAATACACGGTGGCTGCAACCATGGACTCGGGCATGCCAGTGATCATGAAGATGGTGCAGGAGCGGGCAACACTTAGTTCTGTTGTCCGTGGGGTCCCCCCAAGTCGGTTCCCACTGGCCGGCAACTACCACCGCCACCACAACAGTGCTAACGCCGCGATGACACCGGGCTCTTGCTCTCAGGGCGGTGATAAGTGCATGAACTGGCAGGCTGCCCGTAGCTTTGCCCCAAGCAAGCTGCTCTGCACACCTTATTTCAGATCCCTCTCCTGGAAGGAGCCTCTCTGTACGCCCACACCAGGGAGGACACTGCCCTGCGGGGCTCCAGTGACAAAGTAGGGAGGTCAGCTAAAGCGGGAGCCTAGGGGCAAGCAGGTCCCGGGTGAGCTGAGACCTTGGGCTGAAATCAAAGAACTGGACTGAGGAAAATTGAAATGAATTGAAGGGACTGAAGAAAGGAAATCGAATTGAACGGACAGAACCCAATAGAACGGAATTGAAATAAATCAAATTGGCTCGATTTGATTTGAGTTGAGGAATCGAAGGGGAAGTTGGAAGGCGTTGAGTCGGAGGTCTTGGGCGGAGTTGGGTGAAGGCGACTGGAAGAGTTTGAGGACAGTGAACTGCGTTGTGTTGAACTGAAAGCTTTGGCAGCTGTGACCATGACTCGTGTTGATTTAATCCGGGCTGAGAGGAGCCTGCTACACCTATGTGTCTCCCCTGCTGAAACACACTGTCCTCTGGATCTGGGGTTGAGAGAACATTTGTGGAGCACCTACTGCATGCAGGCCCTGGGCCAGGACTTCAGATGGCCACACAGCCCTCAGGGCCCTCAGGGCCCCAGACAGGCAAGGCCTGGAGGAGCCCCGGATGGCAGGGGCTGACCTTGTAGGGGAGGAGGCAGCCCCGCACACTGAGCTGCAGCACAAGTAGAAGGGAGCCCCATCTGAGGCCACGGAGGGCTGGCGGGAGACACTCAGACCCCACGGGAGTACTCACTGGCTGTGGGGCTATGGGCTCTGTGTCTGCTCTGACCCTCAGTGTTCCTATCGGTAAAATGGGGATAATGTAGTCGTCTGGGCGGAGTGTTGCAAGAATCTAAAAATCTTATTAGAACTGTGGCTAGAAGGTGGAAAACTCAGAGTTCCTTGTCTCCGTGTCCCCTGACAGAACTTCTGAATGGCCACGCCTTTCCTCTTAGCTTCCCAGACACTGGGATTTTTGGAAGCCATTTGTGAAGCCTTGACCATGCTTCACCTCCCAGAGGCTCAAAGCCAGCCCCGGGCAGAGCAACCACTGTGGGGCTCTGGGATCTGCTTCCCTCCTCCCCTCTCCTCCAGCCCCCCATTGCTTCCCACAGGCACCCTCAATGCAGCAGAGTAAACCACAGCCGGGATTCCTCTAACCTCCACGTGTCTCAACCTCCAGGCCATCTCCTTTGTCTCCAGGGCTCAAGGGCCCTGCTGCCTCCAGGCAGCCCTCCAGGCAGGGTTCACCTGGGGCTTGCCCTGCCTGTGGTTCCCCGACTCTAACGTCTGCTTCCTCAGCTGGCTCCTCTGGCGTCTCTGATGCGCGGGGCCCAGCCGTGTCGTTCCCCGAGACCCAGGGCAGCCTGCAGGGCCCATACACACAGCTGAGAGCAGTCGGTTTGCTCCATGGTGGGGCTTGCTTTCTGGGCCTTTCTTCCCAGTTTGTTTCCACATTGAGCCTTTCAAGGACTTTCCTACACAATTCATCTAGGGACACCTTTGCCTAACAGCCTAGTTGTGACGAGGATCCGCCAGGCTCCGCACGTGCCATCCCAGCAAGAGCCGTGGAGCTGCTTCTGGGTGTTCCTGCATCTTGTCTCTGCTGTTTTCCCAACCTGTGTCAAGTCCAAGGACTTTTTGTCAATCAGTCTAAGAATACCTCAGCCTTGCTTGAGTATTTCTAATGAGCATTTAGCACGGGTGCAGAGCTGCAGAAAGGCTCCTCCTGCGCCTCCTTCAGTGTCCGGCTCCCGGCCTGGTTTGTTTGGTTTTTTTCGGGGATGGGGCAGTTGGGCAGTGGGTGGAAAGACCGCTGTCCTTCCCGAGTGCAGTGAGGTGAGTTCACACTGAAAGGGGGCAAGCAGGGTGACAGCAGATGTCCCTCCACAGAGGCCCTTCCTCATCAGCTATCGGGAGCAATGCCCAGTCGGGCTCCCATTCAAACCCAGCTCTCCCTCTCACTAGCTGTCTCCCTATGGTCAGATCCCGTAACTTCTTTGAGCCTCAGTTTTCATATCTTTAAAATGGGGCTAATAATAACTTATGCGTGTTGTCAAAACTGTACCAGCAGTCAGCAAAAATGAGGTAAACCCTCCAGGAGATGGATTCACACAACAACCACAGCAATGCGCTTGAACGTACCATTTGATCATGAAGATGGCGCAGGACCCGGCATTGTTCTGTTCTATGTGAGGCCATCACGGTCAGAGCCAACTTGACAGCAACTAATAACCACAACAGTAACTACCTCCCAGGGGTACTGTGTGGATTAGATCAGATGACGTGTAAAGAAGTGGTGCTGCTCACGTGACAATCGCTCCATAAACAGTGACAATCACTGCTTGCCAGTTACCGTCGGGTCCACTTCAACTCATGGCAACCCCACACGTGTCAGAGTGGAACTGTGCTCTGTAGGGTTTCCAATGGTTGACGTTTCAGAGGTAGATTGCCAGGCCTTTCTTCCACAATACCTCTGGGTGGACTCGGACTGCCAACTTTTTGGTTAGTAGCCATGTGTGTTAACCTTTTGCATCTACCACCCAGGGACTCCCTATTACTGTTTGTTCTAATAATAATATTAATAATAATGACAATAATGGATTATAAAATGTTAATTGACTAATAACCACACGTTTTTGGCCAAACCTTTTCATTTTTAGGTAAAACATACCCCTTAAGGAAAATACAAAAACATAAATAAATGACCCTCAGTCCAACCACCCCCCCAAAAAAAAGTCTCTCTCACTACCCTGTTTGCTCTCCCTGCGTGAGTTTTTAGCCTGTCTTTTTCCCTCTCGTTTTAATAACCGCTCCAAAAAAAGAAGAAAAAAGCTCGAAACTGTCTGTCATACGCTCTGTCTTTACAGGGTTCGTATAAGCTCTTTATTTAATAAAGAAATTAAGCCTTTGGCTGTCATATTTGCTGCAAACACCTTTCCCAGGTCCTATCTCTTTTTTGCCTTTTGATTTGGGGGTTGAATTTTGCCATGCTGGAGATTTTCATTTTCTTGCAATCAAATCTGTCCACATTTTCTCTCCTGATTCCTTGTATTAGTTCTAAACTTAGGAAATCTTCCCTCTCCCAGGGCATGATGAATATTAAATTCTTCTTAATTCTCGCTTTTCTGTGCCCTGATTTTTTTTTTTTAATATGCTTAACGTTAATCCCTTCGGAGCTGGGTTTGATGAGCGGATGGAGATGAGGCTGAGTCCATCTGCCCAGCCCTTCCAGGGAAGGGGCCTCAGTCACAGGCCAGCTCCGCGGCCCCTCCCGGGCTGAGGCCAGAGGCTGCCTCAGTGGCTCCTGGCTCTCTAGCCCATTTGTCCCTGACAGAGGGAGCATGCCCCCCACACTGCCTAACATTGCCCTCCCTACCCACCTCCTTCCCAGCAAGGACTGGAATGAGCCCCGTGTGCTTTCATTTTGCTTCCAAAGGGACAAATGGGCTAAAATGCTCCAAAGTGGACCCAAGAGAAAATGACCCTGAAAAGCAGGCAGTTACTGGTAACGAGGCTTGTTGGGGGAATAACTCCCCTTCAGGCCTCCGGCTCCTGCTCTACCCTCGGGCCTCCCCACCGGCTGGCCCCTGCCTGGAGCTCTGGGTTCAGGGCTGGCTCTGTGAGCACCCCAGGCCTTTCTCTGCTGCCCAGCGCCCATTGAAGCCCGCCCCCGCCCCCCGCCAGTCTCTACCACCTCCCTGATGAGAGCTTTCCTGGGGCAATGGCTGTCCCCAGACCACTCCCTGTTTAATACAGCAGCAACTTCCTGAGAGGTGGCGCCATTGCCCACACTGCAGGTGGGTAAACGGAGGCACCACAGGTCTGACAACATCCCACAGCCACAGGGAGCGAAGAGGTGGGCTGACCGCAGACCCAGACTCTGCCAGACACTGAACAATGCCCACAGTGCTGGCCACCTCCAGCAGTGGGCCTGTGCTGGCCAGCCCCATGGGGGCTGTGAACTTGATGTTTAAGCACCATGGAAGTCCTCAGCACCCAGAGCCACACCTGACCCCTGACCCAGAATAGATGCTCAAACATGACTATCAGGTGATGAGAGCAAGGATGGAGGAGGGAAGGAAGGGGGGGAGGAGGGAGGGAAGGAAGGAAGGAGGGAAGGAGGGGAGGGGGAAGGAGGAAAGGAGGAGAGGGAGAGGGAGGGGGAAGGAGGGAGAAAAGGAGGGGAGGCAAAAGGAAGGAGGATGGGGGGGAGAGAGGGCGCCATTGCCCACACTGCAGGTGGGCACAGGGTGGGCACAGGGCTGGGGGTGGGCAGTGATCCCGTGCCAGGAACTGAAGAGGAGGGGGGTGGAGCCATGCTGCTTGGTGACTTGTGGATTCCAGCAGGTTTATGGGATTCTGAAATGCTTGCCAGGTGGAGAGGGAGTATTTTGCCCGTTAATTTCCTGGTTACTCACAAAGGACAGTTGGGTAATTAGGGTGCTCACCACCCTCAATGCCACTGCCCAGTCCTGGGCTAGACGGTAAATTCACCACAGTGGCTGTGAGCAGGGGTCCACGGGGGCCAGGGCAGGGGGAGCCAAGGCCAGGGGTCTGGTGGCTGGGAGGTGGGGGAGCAAGGATCAGGGGCTGGGGGCTGGAGCCAGAGCACCGTGACTGGGGGACAACTACTGCCTCTGGCCTGGCCAGGTCTCAGACCACCCTGCATGGAGCTGAAGGCCCGGCCTAGTGAGGGCTCAGCACACCCCAGAAGCCCCCATGCAGCCAGGTGCAGCGAAACACCCGCAGACCCAGTGGTTTCCTCTCCAGCCTCGTCCTCACCTCTAGCATGTGGCCCTGCTCGGAGGGTGGCTGGGAGGACAAAGAGAAGAAGGATGCTGGCCAGTCCTCACTGGCGCTCTGCTGGCCGGGTCCCTGCAGAGCTCAGCTACAGGGTACTCATCACCTGGGCCTGGGTGGAGCAAGGTCAGGGGTGGGGGGGAAGAGGGGGTTATGGGCATGGGCCTGACCTGTCTGAGTCTCCAGTTGTATACATCCTTGTGAGACATAATTGCAGGGTCTCCAAGCTCAGAACCCCGCCTGGAAGCCAGTAACTGACCTGGCACCGTGACTCGTGTTATCCTCGCCCCCTTCAGTCCCCAGCAGTGGTGGAGGGAGGGCACAGGAAGGCAGAGGGCCTGGGCTTGCACGAGTGGCCCTGGTCCAAGCCTGGCCTATGGTGTGGTGTCATCACCCCCAGAAGACAGAGAGGGGAAGCTCAGATCAGGTTAGGGGTGCCCAGGCCACTACACCCCTAGTTCTGAGTCCTTTCTTCCTGTCCGTGCCCACTCCAAATTCCCTGCCAGGCAGGCAAGACAGACCAGTAAACTGAGGCATAGAGCTCATCATGTGAAACACAGCTGGGCTGGCCGATGAACAGCCATGCGGCCCCCAGACCCCAGCTGAGACCCTGGGGGACAAGGAACAGGACCTGTTGGCTGTAGCAGGACTGGGTAAGGGAAAAGTAAACACCATGTAGTGAAAGAAGAAACGTCACATCACTGACTGTCAAGGGATTAGGAGAAGTAACACCTGAGAAAGATAGCAGCCACATAGCTGATGTGCTAAAACGCCCCTCTTCCCCCCTCCTGCCTCCCACTTCCCTAATTTCTCTCCTCCACCCCAGCCAGCCAGGACTTGGAGGACAAAGACCTACACAAAGCAGAGAAGAGCAGGCTGGAAACCTGTATGTGGGACACTAGGAGGGGAGGGGCCCTGGAGATGCTGTGACAAAAGTGAAGCCCTCACCTTTGCTTCCCTAGCTCCAACTGCAACTTCAGCAGTTTCCCTTTGAATAACAAAGCTGCTTCGAGCTGTGATCACACGAGAGCTCCTGCACCTTTGAACCTGAATCAAAACCGAGCCCCCAGCCCCCCGAGACTGTGCGCGCGCTCTTTTCTGTGCACTGGGCCGTCTGGTGCAGCAGCAGCTCTGACTTGTCCCCACCAGCGTCAGGGCTGCTAGGGAGTGACTCCACCAGGTACTCCCCAGTGCACCTGCACTGTCCTCGCAGTCCCTACAAGGGAAGGGACCACCGGAAGAGCAGGAGGCAGGCCAGCAGCTTTCTCCTCCAAGTGCATATCTGGTTGTGACCCTCTTCTACTCAAACATCTCCCATGGCTTCCATGTACCTAGAAAACAGCCAGCTCTCTATGGCCCCAACCACTTCCGCCAGATTCCCCTGCCACTGACATCCTCTGTGTGTCCAGCCATCCTGGACGTCCTGGACACCCTCACACGTGCCGTGCTCCCTCCCCCAGGGTTTTGCCCAGCTATAACCTCTGCCTGGGACAGCCCAAGTGATGCTTCCTTATGGAAGCCCTCCCTGGTGTTCTAATTCTTCATGGATTTGTCACCGCCACAAGTTCATATGTGTTCATGTAACTATTTGAGGCGTGTCTTTGCTCCACCTCACAAGGCTGGGAGCTTCTTGGAGAAAGTGTTGCTTCTCTCTCCATGGAATTTCTGGAGCTTCGCATGGTGCTGGCACATAGTAGGTATGGCATTCATTGATAAGCTATTGGCAAATAGGTTCTGAAGGTACTCAAACAAAATCACAATGATGGGGACAAGGGACACAGGATCCATCTGTGTGAATGATGGTATTTAGCCAACAAGAGCAACACAATTTGAGGTAGATAAACCAGAGATGGGTAAACACCACAAAGTTTGCCCAGGTGTTCTCTGGAGAGTGAGATGCTGGGTGATTTGATTTTCTTCCTTGTGCTTGCCTTTATTTCCATGTTCTGAACAAAGAAGAGCTGTGATCAAAAACCTACAGTGAGAAGAGGGTGGAGAAAGGTGCTGAGCTGAGTAATTTTGGAGACAAGTGGAGTCGGTAAGATAAAAGGCAGAAGGAACTGCACAGAAGCACTGCACTCTAGCTGATAAAGTTGTTTCCCTCTGAAACCGCTTTACGTGTTACTAGAATTGAACAGTTAAGTGAGTAGATGGCAGATGGTGGGAGCCAGGTTTCTTGCTGCTGGAGTGGGAGGTTACAGATAGGAGAGGAGGAGGCGAAAACGAACCATGTGTCACTGGATTAGAGTCAGAGGCATCGATATGAACTCGCGTTGAGCTTAATATAGACACAGATGGATACATATGGAAATATTTATAGACGTGTGCATACACGCGGGTTAGCATACATGCACGTCTCCTTGCTCTGTCAGCTGAAGGGCCTAGCAGCAATAACACCCCCATAGTAGTGAGCACTCCTAGCACCCAGATCTGGTCTCTAACGCCCTTCTCTAATTCTCCAATTAACAGAGCCTGGGCTCCTTGGGGAAGTGGCCAATTCTGGGACCAGGGCAGGAAATGTACAAGATGAGCCTGGATATCTCGTAGAGCCAGAAGGAAAGGCAATTTTCAAACAGAACCACAATGATGGGTCATGTCAGAGGACACGGGGGCCAACTGGAAGAGTACCCAGTGGTCAGAGCTGGGGCAATTTGAGCAGTGAAATAAATAAAATGTTAGTGGATTGTAACCCCGGGAGGCAAGTCTGGGAGCTAGCTCCCCACTCTCCTGCTGGAGAAACTGTACCCAGAGGTTCGGGGACTCACACTCGGCTCTGAGCTCCTACTACTCACCCACATCACTCAAGCCACTTCTCAGGACTGGGGACCCTGGTGCTCCATCCCTTTCCTGGACCCCACCCCCTGCCGCCTGTCCCACTCATATCTGCCTTGATCCTGCTCAGCCTCCTTCTCCCAGGCCAAGCCTGGAGCCTCTAACCATCAGCGGGAACCGGCCACTGTGTGCCCCAGGAAAGGTAGTGCCCATCTCCCCACACCAATGTGTGAACCCCCTTCCCACACAGACAGAGTCCCAGACCCCCACCTTCTGGCTGAGTGACCTTGGGCAGGTCACTAGCCTCTCTGAGCTGCCATTTTCTTTTCTGTAAAGTGTGGGTGGCCCTCCTGCCTGAGAACCATGAGATCAGCTAAGTGGCACACCCACTTTGGTGCCTGGGATAACAGATGCCAAAAACCGTCCCCAACAGACGTTTCCTTCCTTTACGGGGAGTCATGGGGGTCGTTCTGGAGATGAGGTCCCTGCCTCCAGTGTGAACACAGAAGAACCACTTAAAAATATAAAAATAACATTTCTTACGGTTATTAAAGTAATAAGCATTGACTGCAAAAAGCATGAAATAAAGAACTAAGACAATACCTAAAGGAATGATGAAGTGGAAGAAAATTACCAGCAATTTCATCCCTGGAACCATTAGAATGTTGGTAAATCGGTTTTTAAGCTTCTCCTTCCCTGTTAGTTGTATTCAGAGATGGAGAGCTGGGGTGTGGGAGGGAGGGAGGGGGTTCTACCGAGTGGCACCATCTGGGACGTGTCTGCCGGCTGCCTTCACCTGCATTAGCACCCACCACGGACACGGCCGCACGTCAGTGAGCTCAGACCCACAGGAGCGTCATGGCTGTGCAATAACCCCACAACGCGGTACGCCATCATTTATTGAGCCACCCCTCTGTCGAAGGGCAGTGAGCACATTTCCAGTTTTGCCCAGTACAGCTCCTGATAACTGACAAAGCCCAGGGCATCCTCATCAGCCCATCCTTTGGCTCCCGTCCAATCTCTTATTGTGCTTCATCCTTAGAAGGCAATCGCTGGGCCACAAAGCACAAGCACGTTAAAATCCGTTACGGCTCAGCGCCAGATGGCCTTCCGGGAATCTTGTGTCCAATTACACCACTGTCCTCCCGGTGTGAGGGGCCTGGGTCCCCGCGCCCTTGCCAACACACGTGCGTTCACACACAGGCACGTGCTGACAGATAAAGTAATCGCAGAGGGTACACAGTGCTGTGAAGATAACAGGAAGGACCAAAACATGATTGTGGAATGCTGACTTTCCCTATCCACTGCAGGCCCAAGACAACGGCCCACACGTCTGTCCCGCCCACACACCTGCCCTGCCCACACACCTGTCCCTCCCACACGCCTCTCCCACCCGCATGGCTGTCCCACCCACACGCCTGTCCCTCCCACACGCCTGTCCCTCCCACATGCCTGTCCCGTCTGCATGCCTGTCCCTCCCACATGCCTGTCCACACACCTGTCTCTCCCATACACCTGCCCACACACCTGTCCCACCTGCACACCTGTCCTGCCCACCACAGTAGCCTTGCTTAGAATCGGCCAGGACTTGGGGAATGAGAGGGGCACGCAGGACACAGAGCAGGGGAGGTGAGACAGAGCTGAACTCCGGTTGGTTTGACGTCACAGCATGTGAGTTGGAAGGTCAGTATTGACGCCCTGGAAAAGCTGACCTGTGTGCTGGTGCAGCCATGCACCCGTGTGTGGGACCCTGCTCCACACCTTGCCAACCCCAGCCTCTGCCCTACCCAAGATGAGGTCACCTGTGGACAGAACACGGGCCCTAGAACCAGGAAAGGCTTGATGACCCTGTGCAGGAGACCAAGTAAAAGCCCAGTGACCTCAATAGGCCCTACCAGGGGCAGAAGGTCCAGGAGGCAACAGACAGTGGGACACCCTGTCAGGCCAGCCCAGCACCGTGCCCACACACCAACACAGCTGAGGGACCTACCTGGAGCTTCCTGACCCGGAGGGCTCATGGACTGTCTTCAGGGTGCTTCTCCTGCAAGCCCCACCCTCCCTCAGAGCTCACCATACCACTACTTCCTCCCAGAAGCCCCCCGACCGCTTGGCCTAGCATCAGCTCCAGGCAGGCATGGCTGATGGAGAAGCTGGACTTCAGCACAGCAGGTGCTAGTTAGTACCTCAGCTCCAATGCCCGGCACCTGGAGCCCAGGCCGGCACTTGCCTCCAAGTCTCCAGGAGACATGCAACCCTCCTTAGGGTCAGATTTCCATCTGAGAATGGGGTGCCGGCCCCTTCCTCGTGAGGCTGGGGCAACAATCCATGAGACCGTGGATATAGCACTTGGTGGGGAAAGGCTGCAGGTTCCATAAAGGGCCTCTGTATGTTACTCACTCTCCCGTGAGGCCCCCCACAAAGGAAGCCTTATTGTCTTCCCAGCCCTTAAAGTGAGGAAACTGCAGCACAGAAAGGCAAAGCTGTGTCCCAGTAACAGTGCCAACGCAGAGCCGGGATTTGATCATGAGCCTGAGCCAGCGGAGAGGTCGACCAGCAGGCTCTGGTGGCCATGGAAGGATTGAGGTGGGAGTCCCCTCAAGGTTGGAAGTGGGGGAGCAACATGACGAATGGTGTTAAACAGCTTCCTCTCACTGCGCTGAAGAAGGGCTTTGGGGATGCGGTCAAGGAAAACAGTGCCAGCAGGCTGGAGGGCCGTCACCAGTGAGAGCGAGGGAGACCTTCTGGGTGCCTCTGGTGGAAAACTCAGGATCATCTTCCCTGCACCTCCGAGTCATCAGGAGGCTCAGTCGGGTTAATGGATGAGAAAGGATTTTGTGAGGGGACGCAGGATACAAATGTCAGCCCTGTTATTTTCTCTTCCTGCCGTCGCCAGCTACTTAGCAGAGAAGGACTCCTTGGAACGTCCTCTGTTGACAGGAGGGGAGAGAAAGGGTGAGACGTAAGTCACCGAGACTGAAGGATTCGGGGCAAAGCATCTGTGAAGCAGTTTTCCTCCAGAATCTCACGATGAAATATTCATCAGGCCCCTCGCCAGGCCTCTCAGAGCGTCCTGGCTTCCTGGGGAGCTGCAGGCGTGACGGAGGACGTGTCACTGTGGCCTCTACTTCGGGTGTTAGAATCTGATTTTACAAATGTGGACAAGAGGAGTCCTGTCTGCCCTTTGTAACGGAGCCTCAAGCAAGGAACGGCCACGTGACAGCGTCATTCATCTGCGAAGCCACGGGCAGGGGCCAGAGAGGAGAGGAGGCACAGGGAGCAGTCACCTACTGTGCGCAGGGCACTGCACAGAGTATGTCCCACATGCCAACCACACAGCCATCACAGCAGCCCCAACACAGGCTGTTATTCTTACTTTGAAAAGTGAGGCTCAAAATGAAGAAACTAACCCCGTTGTCATCATCGTTGAGCCAGGACTTGAATCCAGGCCTGCCCACTTGGCAGGGCACATACATTTTTCCTCCATAAGGCCCAGATGGGGCTTGTCCCTCACCCATCATTACATGGGACCCAGGGCAGCCAGCTAGAAATTCCACTCCTGGCACAGTGGAGAAGTCATGTGGCCCCGAGGCTACTCTTCCCTGAGATTTCATATGTGGACACTGAGAAGAAAGGGGCCCCGCTTCCTCTCCATGTGGGTGTGGAGCTAAAGTCCCATTTCCCCAAGCTCCAAAGCTTCTTGGAAGAGCTCCATATCACACTGTCATTGAGGAGAAGAGTTTTAGCGCTCATTATGTACCGAACATGTGGAGCGTTCAATGGGGCAAAAACTAGGAGAAAAAAAAAGGAGGCGAGGGAAGGAAAAATAGCTCTAATCCACAGTTGGCTGCACGATGTCCAAAGAAAGTGAAGGTTCATTCACGTAGGTGGGCAGAGTTGGAGCAGGGATACAAGTGGGGCAGGTGGGTGGGGGATCTGCAGACGAGCTCTGCCAATCCTGTCTTACACACTGGCTCCCTTCCATCTCTGCTGGAGCACGTGTATGTAGGGTGGGGTGGTGCCAAGGGTGAGTTCTTCCCTGCAAGAGAAGAGGAAGCCATTCCTCTCAGTCCACCCAGTTCCTGTTGGACCAAGACTTTGGTATCAGATAAACTAGAGTCTGAATCCTGGATTGATCACTAGTTAGCTGTGAGAGGTCAAGCAAGTTACTTAATTTTTCTGAGCTTGAGTTTTCTCATCTGAGAACATGGAGATACCATCCCCTCCCTCAAAGGGTTGTTGTAAGAAGGAAATTAAATATGGTAGTACAGTGGTTAGCACAGGTTTTAGCACATAGTAAGTGCTCAACAAATGTTTGTGATCATTGTTGTATTGTTATTGTTGTGATAACGGCTATGATGATGGTGGCGGTAGTGATGATGGTGTTGATAATAGTAATGGTGACAGTGATAATAGTGGTGATGGTGATGACGACGGTGATGACGGTGTGGTGATGACGACGGTGATGACGGTGTGGTGATGACGACGGTGATGACGGTGTGGTGATGACGACGGTGATGACGGTGTGGTGATGACGACGGTGATGACGGTGTGGTGATGACGACGGTGATGACGGTGTGGTGATGACGACGGTGATGACGGTGTGGTGATGACGACGGTGATGATGGTGTGGTGATGATGATGGTGATCCCCCAAAATGTGTCAAACTGGCTAAGCCGTGTTTCCCGGTACTGAGTGACCGTCCACCATTTTGTCACCTGATGTGATCCTCCTGTGTTGCAGATTCTACCCCTATGACGTTAATGAGGTAGCATTAGAGGCAGCTATGTCAATGAGGCAGAACTCCATCTACTAGATTAGGTTGTGTCTTAAGCCAGTCTCTTCTGAGAAATAAAATAATGCGCAGAGGGACGTGGGAACCTCAAACCACCAAGAAAGCAGTGCCAGGAGCAGACCTCATCCTTGGGACCTGAGGTTCCTGCTCTGAGATGCACCCAGACCAAGAGAAGATTGACACATCACAAGGACCTTACTTCAGAGCCAACAGAGAGAGAAAGCCTTCCCCTGGAGCTGACGCCCTAAATTTGGACTTATAACCTACTGGACTGTGAGAGAATAAAATTCTCTTTGTTGAAGCCTTCCACTTGTGGCATTTCTGTTAGAGGGGCTCTAGATAACTGAGACAATGGTGATAGTAATGATAGTAGTGGTGACAGTGATAATGGTGATGAAGATGATGATGACTTAAGGAAAACCCCAACTGCCCCTCCCGGAGCCCCAGAGGTGTGGAGCCCAGTTTGGAAGTTATGAGGAGGAGAGCTATGGGTTTTTCATTACTCTACTCTTGGGTAACATGTCTCAGGAGGGTAAGATCCGTCTTCTTGTGGCCCCATCACTCATACGTATGACAGGGAGAGCTGCTTGGGAGGTTTTGACGATGAGTGAATTGAGCTGGGCTAGGTTGGTTCAGTCAAGTTCCTTATCACGGCAATAAGCTTAGGGTACACAAGGAAAATGGTAGCCAATAGCTATGTCACCTGTGAAAGACCTTTGGGGCCTAAGGGGTGCAGGTCCTGACCAGGAGGCTGTTGCTGGAGCCACCAGGCCCCATCGCTTTACTTCCTGGGGTATCCTGCTCCTCTAAGGAGACAGAGGACTGTGATGTCACCCCATCCCCAAAGGTAGGCACAGAAGAAGAGCCCAACTGTGGATGAAGAGATGAGAGGGTGGGTAAGGTGATAAAGGCAGCCAGGTCCGTACCGTCTTGGAGAAGGACGCCTGGCTCTCTCAGGACTCATCCTCACCAGCCAGACCGCGGGGGCTCTGTCTGAGAAAAGCCTCCTCTTGTCTCTCTCAGCAGGAAGGCCTACAGGTCCCTCCGGTGTAAGGTCCTACTTCCAGCTCCGGTTGCCACTGAGTCGGCTCCAGTACACGGTGACTCCCTGTGTGTCAGAGTAGAACTGGGCCCTGCAGGGCTTTCAATGGCTGATTTTTTGGAAGTAGATTGCCAGGCCTTTCTTCCGAGGCTTCTCTGGGTAGACTTGAACCTTCAATCTTTCTGTCAGCAGCTGAGCGCTTAACTGTTTGCACCTCCCCGGGACTCCTGGGTTCTCCCGCCCCGCCTTTACCTATTTGTGTCTGTATCTGTTTCACCAAGACTCCTTCTCTATGATTGTCTGACTTGACTTCTCACTCTGTGTCTGGTAATCTATCTCTCTCTCTCATATCTGAATGGATGACCTCATTTTATATATTCTGTATTGCTCTCCCTTCCATTTCCTGCTTGCTCTTCTGTTATCTCTTCCCTGGGTATCCTTGCTAGGTCACTTTTTTCCTGTCTTTACCTCACCGGTTCCTATTTCCCCCTTGGACTCTCCCTTCCTCAGTTTTCTAGCTTCTTCCCTCTCTCCGTTTAGGGGAAGAACTTGCATCATAGAATTCAAAATCTACGTCTAGGACTTATCTGTGTGCAGCCTGAGCCAAATTTCTGGCAGTAGCTGCATCGCAGCACTCAACATACTCAATGAAGATTCATGAATATCATGACTTCCACCTGTGGAAATGGAGTTGTACTTTTTCCTGTTCCTCCTACTAAGTATAACAAGAAACCCTGGTCATTATACATACAACAAATACTAGGAGACTGACAGATGGAGGGAAAAGGGGACCTCCAGGCCTAAGGAACAACATGGTAGTGAGTTCCCGGAGTTTTCTTTTCACCTCATCTACCCCAGACTTGGACCTGAAGAAGCTAGTAACCCAGAAATGTCAATAGGCACACTAAAAAAAAAAAAAAAAAAAAAGCCTACTCTCTCTATGAAAAAGACTAGGAAATGGGAAGCCTAACAAGACAGAAAACTTAAAGAAAATAATCAATCTATTCCAGCTAAAAACCACAGAAAAAACGTGGCCCCCATCTCTACTCATATCAGCTAAGACATCCACCCTCTCAAGGCTGTAATGAGGCCCCCCAACCCTCCCACCAGGTGGTGTCAGAGAAGGTGAAGTAGGCAGCCAAGATTTTCATCCCTGCTGGGGGATAACAAGGCTCTGCATCCTCAGGTGTCAGAGGAGACTAGGTGTGGACTCTGAACTTTCACCCCTTCCTGGCAGTAATGAGGTGACTCCCCCCACCCCCACCTGGGTCACATGGGGAGTAGTAATGAGGCATTCCTCCCCTACCAGCCAGGGAGGCAGCAGTGGAGGCCTAGTGGGGAGCAGGAACTTCCAACCCCACCCAGCAGTAACAAGGAGACCCCCGCTCAGGAGTCAATGGAGGCAGATTGAGAACCTGGACTTCTACCTCCACCTGGGATCTTTCCTTGGCAGTAAAAAGATATAATCCCCTTCCCTTACCATAGCAGTGTAGGAAAAAAATCACCCAAAACAATAAGTTTAAATAAGATCCAGAGACTTATACCTAAAATGTCAAGATTTCAATCAAAAATCACTCATGATACAAAGAAGCAGGAGGATCTCAAACTGATAACAGACCATTGATAGATGCCAACGCCAAGATGGCAGAGATGGTAGAATTATCTGACAAATTTTAAACCAGCCATCATAAAAATATTTCAATGAGCAATTAGGAACAGAAATGAAAAAATAGAAAGTCTCAGCAAAGAAATAAAAAGTCTTAGCAATGAAATAGAAACTGGAAAGAAGAATTGAATTGAAATTTTAAAACTGAAAAAAGTACAATACTCAAAATGAGAAACTCCGTGTATGGTTCTGTAGCAGAATGGAAGGGACAGAGGAAAGAATCAGTGAAATTGAAGACAGAATAATAGAAATTGCTCAATCTGAACAGCATAGAAAAAACAGACTGAGGGAAAAAATAAACAGAGACTCAAGCTCCTGGGGAACCATAACAAAAGACCTAACATTCTTGTCATTGAAGTCCCAGAAGGATAGGAGTAAGAGTTGTTCTTGTTAGTTGTGGTTGAGTCAGCTCTGATTTGTGGTAACCTTATATATAACACAACAAAACGTTGCCCGGTTCTGTGCCGTTTCCATGATCTTTGGCGTATTCGAGTCCATTTTTGTGGTTGTTGTGTCAATACATCTCACTGATGGTTTCCCTTCTTTTTGTTGGCCCTCCACTTTATCAAACATGGTGTCCTTCTCTAGGGATTGGTTTTTCCTGAAGGCAGTCCAAAGTAAGTGAGCAGGGCTAAAAACATATTCCAAGAAATAATGGCTGGAAATTCCCCAAATTTGGCAAAAGACATAAACCTACAAATTCAAGAAGCTGAGTGAACCACAAACAAGACGAATCCACAGAAATCCACACCAAGACACATGGTAGTCAAACTTCGGAAAACTAAAGACAAAGGAAAAGTCTTGAGAGAAACACCTTACCTAGTGGAAAACCATTCTGGTGACAGTGGATTTCTCATCAAAAAGCACGGAGGCCAGAAGGAAGTGCCACAACATTTTTCAAGCACTAAAAGAAAACAACTGTCACACCAGAATTCTATTCTCAGAGAAAACATCCTTCAGGAATGAAAGGGAAATCAAGACATTCTCAGTTGAACGAAGGTTAAGACAATTTACCAGCACACCACCTTAAAGAATGGCTGCAGGAAATTCTCTAAACAAAAAATAAATGATGAAGGAAGCAACCATAGAACATCAGGAAAGAAGAGAGTACAACATAAAGAGTAAAAATATGGTTAAATACAATACATTTTCTTTCTCCTCTTAACTTTTCTAAAGTATGTTTGACAGTTGAACCAAGCATTATAACACTGTTTGACTTGGCTCTAAATGTATGTAGAGGAAATATTTAAAATTATTATATTATAAAAGTGAGAAGGTAAACAGACATAAAGCAGGGTAATGTTTCTACACCTCACTTGAACTGGTGAAACAACACGACCAAGAGACTGATAAGTTATGTACGTATAATGTAATACCTAGAGCAAACACTAAAAAAGCTATGTAAAGAGAAACATTCAAAAATACTACAAATAAATTGAAATAGAAATGAAAAACAAAAGTTCAAGTGGCCCACAAGAAGGCAGGAGAAACGAAAAACCTAGAGAACAAACAGAAAACAAAAAATAAAATGGTGGCCCATTTTATGCTCAACATATCTGTAATTAATTAAATATAAATGGTCTAAATATATCGACTAAAAGACAGAGATTGGCACAGTGTGTTAAGCAACATGACCCAACCATATTCTGTCTACAAGAAACTCACTTCAAATACAGTAAAACCTGCAAAAGGTAGAACCTGTGTAAGGCAGAAGCCTGTCAGAGAAGGAAAATCAAATATTTTCCACTAATACAGACTGGTAGAAAAATGGCAAGACAACATTCTGTCAAAGGCGGAAAACTTGTGAGACCCAGAAAAACAAGGTAGTCCTGCGGAGTTCTGGTGCTAACAGGTTTCACTGTATAACAATATAGGCAGGTTGAAAGTAAAAGGAGGGACAGAGGTATACCATGTAGACACTAACCAAAAGGAAGGAGGAGTGCTCATCTTAATATTAGATAAAGTTGGATTCAGAACAAAGAAAATTGCCAGAGAGAGAGGGGGACATGATATAATGATAAAAGGGTTGATCCGCCAAAACCACACAGCAATCCTAAATGTGCTGTCCCCAAACAACAGAGCTGCAAAATACGTGAAGCAAAAACGGCTACAACTCTGAGGAGAAATAAACAAACCCCCAATTAGAGTTGGAAATTCTAACTCAAAACTGGTAGAACGACTAGGCGTAAAATGAGCAAGGAGATAGCAGAACTCAGCACCACCATCAGCCAACGGTATTTAGCCAACATTCATACTTTCACCCAACAAGAGAAAAATACATATTCTTTTCAAGTGCTCACAGAACATATGCCAAGACAGACCACATCCTGGGCCAGAGAACAAACCTTAGCTACTTCAAAATAATCAAAATAATACAGAGTGTGTTCTCCAGCACAGTGGAATCAGACTAGAAACCAGTAACAGGAAGACAACAGGAATATCCTCAAACACTTGGAAACTACTTAATCTATGGGTCAAAAGGGAAGTCTCAAGGCAAATTTTTAAAATACACTGAACTGAATGGAAATTAAAATACATCAAAATTTGTGAAACACAACTAAAGCAGTGCTAAGAGGAAATTTTACAGCACTGAACGCACATATTAGAAAAAATAAAACGTCCCAAATCAGTAGTCTAAGCTCCCACTTCAAGAATCTAGAAAAAGAAAAGCAAACAAACACGAAGCAAGCCCAGAAAGGATATACGACAAGAAAGAGCCGAAATGAATGAAATTGACAACAGAACAACAATAGAGAAAATCTTTGCAACAAAGAGCTGGTTCTTTGACATGATCAATAATATAGAAAAACTTGTAACTTGCTGACTGATGATTCACCTCTCCCCTTCTTCTCCCGCCATTTCAGAGGTAAGTCCATCACCTGGGCATCAATTCACCTCTGAGTCCATTAGCTCATTAGATCATCAGGAAAACTTATAACAGTGGACAAGACACCGATGCCTGTTTTAGCACTGAGGGAATTGAGGAGAGGAGAGGTGTGTGCTCGACTCAGGGTCACCCAGGTTGGAACATGGGCTGGCTGGCCCCTGCCCCCACCCTCACTCAGTAGACATAAGCCTCTGCTTTACCAAACATGATGTCGTTCTCCACAGACTAGTCACTCCCGATAACATGTCCAAAATACATGAGACAAAGTCTCCCCATCCTTGCTTCTAAGCAGCATTCTGGGTGTACCTCTTCCAAGATGGATTCCTTTGCTTTTCTCTCAGTCCCTACATGGCATATTCAATATTCTCTGCCAACAGCATAATTCAAAGGCATCAGTTCTTCTTCTCTCTTCCTTGTTGATTGTCCAGCTTTTGCGTGTGCACGAGGCTATTGAAAATACCATGGCTTGGATCAGATGCACCTTAGTCCTCAAAATGACATCTTTTTTTTTTTTTTTTAACGCTTGAAAGAGGTTTTTGCAGCAATTGCCCAGTGAAATACCTCATTTGATTTCTTGAGTGCTGCTTCAGTGAGTGATGATCATGGATCTAAGCAAAATGAAATCCTTGAACATCGTCAATATTTTCTCCCTTTATCACAATGTCCCCCCTGTATCTGTCGGTTTGTCATAATGTGGAGGCTTGTGAGTTTCTGTGATGCTGGAAGTTATGCCACCGGTATTTCACATACTAGCAGGGTCACCCATGGTGGTCAGGTTCAGCAGCGCTTCCAGACTAGGAAGAAGAACTTGGCTGTCTATTGCTGGAATTGTCTATTGGCCAGTGAAAACCTTATGAATAGCAGCGGAACATTATCTGATATAGTGCTGTCAGATGAGCCTCTCAGATTGAAAGGCACTCAGAAGACGACAGCTCCTCAAAGGAGAGTCAACCTTAATGATCTGGATGGAGTCAAGCTTTCGGGACCTTCATTTGCTGGTGTGGCATGACTCAAAATGAGAAGAAACAGCTGCAAACATCCATTAATAATAGCAATGTGGAATGTACTAAGTATAAATCTAGAAAAATTGGAAATCATCAAAAATGAAATGGAACACAGGAACATCGATATTCTAGGCCTTGTTTTTGTTGTTGCTAGATGCCGTCGAGTCAGTTCCGACTCACAGAAACCCTATCTATGTACACAGAACAAAACACTGGCCTGTCCAGTGCCATCCTTACAATTGTTATGCTTGAGCCCATTGAGGCAGCCACTGTGTCAATCCATCTTGTTGAGGGTCTTCCTCTTTTTTGTTGGCCCTCTAATTTACCAAGAGCGGTGTCCTTCTCCTTGGGCTGAGCCCTCCAGTTAACATGTTCAAAGTATTCAAGCTGTAATCTCGCCATCCTTGCTTCTAAGGAGCTTTCTGGTTGTACTTCTTCCAAGACAGATTTTTCATTCTTTTGGCAGTCTGTGGTATATTCAATATTCTCCACCAACACCATAATTCAAAGCCATCAATTCTTCAGTCTTCCTTATCCATGGTCCAGCTTTTGGATGCATATGAGGAGACTGAAAACACCATGGTTTGGATCAGGCCCACCTTAGTCTTCAAGGTGACATCTTTGCTTTTTAATACTTTAAAGAGATCTTTTGCAGCAAAATTTCCCAATGCAATCCATCTTTTGATTTCTTGACTGCTGCTTCCATGGGTGTTGATTGTGGATTCAAGTAAAACGAAATCCTTGACGACATTAATCTTTTCTCCATTTATCATTCTAGGCATTAGTGAGCTGAAATGGACTGGTATTGGCCATTTTGAATTGAACAACCACATGGTCTACTACGCCAGGAATGACAAATTGAAAAGGAATGGCATTGCATTCATCATCAAAATGAACATTTCAAGATCTATCTTGAAGAGACAAAGCTGTCAATGATAGGATAATATCCATACACCTACAAGGAAAACCAGTTAATATGACTATTATTTAAATTATGCACCAACCATTAGGGCAAAGATGAAGAAATTAAAGATTTTTTACCAACTTCTGCAGTCTGAAATTGACCAAACATGCAATTAAGATGCATTGATAATTACTGGTGATTGGAATCTGAAAATTGGAAACAAAGAAGACAGATCAGTAGTTGGAAAATATGGCCTTGGTGACAGAAAAGACACCGGCAATCGCATGATAGAATTTTGCAAAACCAACAGCTTCTTCATCGCAAATACCTTTTTTCAACAACATAAAAATGTTGACTTTACACGTGGACCTCACCAGGTGGAATACACAGGAATCAAATTGACTACGTCTATGAAAGAAACAATGGAAAACCTCAATATCATCAGTCAGAACAAGGCCAGGGGCTGACTGCTGAAGAGACCATCAATTGCTCCAATGCAAGTTAGCTGAAGCTGAAGAAAATCAGAACAAGTTCATGAGAACCAAAGTACAAGCTTGAGTATATATCCCACCTGAATTTAGAGGCCATCTCAAGAGTAGATTTGATGCATTGAACACTAACGACCAAAGACCAGACGAGTTGTGGAACGACATCAAGAACACCATACATGCAGAAAGCAAGACGTCATTAAAAAGACAGGAAAGAAAGAAAAGACCAAAACGGATGTCAGAAAAGACTCTGAAACTTGCTCTTGAACACAGAATAGCTAAAGTAAAAGGAAGGAATGAAGTAAGAGAGCTGAACAGAAGATTTCAAATGGCAGCTGGATAAGACAAAGTATTACAGTGAAATTTGCAAAGACCTGGAGTTGAAAAACCAAAAGGGAAGAACATCCTAAGCATTTCTCAAGCCAAAAGAACTAAAGAGAAAACTCAAGCCTCAAGCTGCAATTTTGAAGGATTCTATGGGGGAAATACTAAACGACACAGGAAGCTTCAAAAGAAGATGGAAGGAATACACAGAGTCATTATACCAAAAAGAATTGGCCGACATTCAACCATTCCAAGAGCTACCATATGATCAGGAACTGACGGTACTGAAGAAGTCCAAGCTGCACTGAAGGCAATGGCGGAAAGCAAGCCTCCAGCAACTGAGGGAATACTAACTGAGATGTTTCAACAAATGGATGTAGTGCTGGAGGTGCTCACTTGTCTATACCAAGAAATTTGGAAGACAGCTACCTAGTCAACCGACTGGAAGAGATCCATATTTGAGCCCATTCCAAAGAAAGATGATCCAACTGAATGTAGAAATTATTGAACCATATCATTAATATCAATACAAGTAAAATTTTGCTGAAGATTATTGAAAATCAGTTGCAGCAGTACATCAACAGAGAACTGCCAGAAATTCAAGCTGGATTCAGAAGAGGACGGGTAACCAGGGATATCATTGCTGATGTCAGATGGATCTTGGCTGAAAGCAGAGAATACCAGAAGGATGTTTACCTGTGTTTTATTGACTGTGCAAAGGCATTCGACCGTGTGGATCATAACAAACTATGGATAACACTGCGAAGAATGGGAATTTCAGAACACTTAATTGTGCTCATCAGGAACCTGTACATACAGCAAGAGACAGTTATTCAAACAGTACAAGGGGATACTGAGTGGTTTAAATTTAGGAAAGGTGTGTGACAGGGTTGTATTCTTTGACCATATTTATTCAATCTGTATGTTTTTTGTATGCTGAGCAAATAATCCAAGAATTTGGACTATATAAAGAAGAATGCAGCATCAGGATTGGAGGAAGACCCATTAACAACCTGTGTTATGCAGATGACACAACCTTGCTTGCTGAAAGTGAAGAGGACTTGAAGCACTTACTGATGAAGATCAAAGACCACAGCCTTCAGTACAGATTACACTTCAACATAGAAACCAAAAATCTTCACCACTGAGCAACATCATGATAAACAGAGAAAAGATTGAAATTATCAAGGATTTCATTTTACTTGGATCCACAATCAACACCCATGGAAGCAGCAGTTGAGAAATCAAAAAACATACAGCATGGAACAAATCTGCCGCAAAGGACCTCTTTAAAGTGTTAAAAAAAAAAAAAAAAAAACCCAAGACGTCACCTTGAGGACTAAGGTGCACCTGATCCAAGCCTTGGTGTTTTCAATTACCTCATACGCATGTGAAAGCTGGACGATGAATGAGGAAGCCTGAAGAAGAATTGATGCCTTTGGATTGTGGTGTTGGCGAAGAGTACTGAATACACCATGGACTGCCAGAAGAACAAACAAATCTATCTTGGAAGAAATGCACCCAAAATGCTCCTTAAATGCAAGAATGAGAGACTTCATCTCATGTATTTTGGACACGTTATCAGGAGGGACCAGGAGAAAGACACCATGCTTGGTAAAGTAGAGGTCCAATGAAAAAGAGGAGACCCTCAACAAGGTGTATGGACACCGTGACTGCAACAATGGGCACAACCACAATGACGATTGTGAGGGTGGCACACGACCAGGCAGTGTTTAGTTCTGTTGTACATGGGGTCTCAATGAGTCAGAACGACTCAATGACACCTAACAACAACAATATCATGATGTTGCTTATTGGTCCAACTGTGAAGATTTTTGTTTTCTTTATGCTGAGGTGTGATCCATACTGATCTTTGACCTTCATCAATAAGTGCTTCAAGTCCTCTTCACCCTAAGCAAGCAACAAATTTGGCAGTTGTGTCTCCTGAGCCCGGTGAGGGCGACGTGCTGGGCTTGCACACCTGGTTTCTTCGCAGGGCTGAGCACACCCTGCAGGTGCTGAGGAAGCCTCGTGTGTGAACCGCAAAGGCGGGCCTGAAAGAGTGATGTCAGAGCGCACGTCTGCAATGACTCCCCCAAAGTCATGCAGACACAGGGGCCAGAAGGAGCCACTAGATGCAACAGGCACAGAAAAAACTGCACAGCATTGGGACCTACCCCAGGCAGGGTGCTCATGTCCCCACCTATCAGTTGTGTGGCCTTGGGCTCAGCTTCTTCTTCTGTAAAATACAAATAGTGAGAATACTTGCCTCATTGGGTTAGGATGAGGACAGACTTGGAAAGGGCCAGGGAACTCACCCAAGACAGGGTAACGGTCACCTACAAAAATGGGCAGGTAACACAGAGGTTTAAATCGTGGCCTTGGGGCTAGGCGTCTGGGTACCAAACCCAGCTCCGCCTCCAGCTGGCTGTGTGACCTGGGGCAGCCTTGTTAGCATCCCTGCACTTTGTCTGTAAAATGAGGAGAAGATACTCCCTGTGCAGGGGGTGTTGGGAGGATTAACTAGGCGGATACCTGGGTATCCCCCGCTAGCAGAAGGTAGAGCGTCCCTATGAAACCTTTCCGTAAGCCAAAATGGCTTAGAGCAAAGATGCAATTACCATTCATTTACAAGGGAAAAAAATTCTTTGAGTGTTCCCAGACCCTAAAAATAACCTATTGAATCATACCAAATAACACATAAAACCTAAAACAACACTAACACAGAGTAAAAGCAGGAAGGGTACGATAAATGTTGGCACAGTGGTTAAGAGCTCAGCTGCTAACCAAGAGGCCTGCAGTTCAAATCCATCGGCAGCTCCTTGGAAACCCTATGGCACTTCTACCCTGTCCTGTAGGGTTGCTATGAATCAGAATCGGCTTGACAGCAGCGGGTTTGATTTTGGATTTTTTTCTGCTTGGTTTGGTATATAAAGTAGACGTTGAGTGTAGTTCTGGGGAAGGAGCTTGGCAACACCACTCTGGCTGCTCAGGGCGCGTGCTGCGGCCTTAACTGCTCGCTGCAAAACAAAGGCTGAACAAAACAAAAGCTATTTCCTCTTTCACCTTTTTCCTTAAAAGCCAAAAGCTTCTTCAGATTTCTTCTGGTTATCGAGAACAGGTACAAGTGTAGGTCTTCCAAAAAAGCAAAATGCCATAATGCGAGCTTTGAAAAGCTGAGGATACATGTACGTCAACACTCTTAAAGCAGCGAGGGATGGTAAGTTCTGCAGATGCATTCACTGTTCCTGCCACCATGGGGAAACTGAGGCAGAGAGCAACTCTGTGTAAGAGGAAGCCCCCAAATCCTGCCCGGGTTCACCGGAAGGAAACCTTCAACCCAACACCAGCACAGCTCCACCCTCCACACCCTGGTCTTCTCTCTGCAACTTTTAGTTTTCGCATTTTCCTTTGATTAACAGTTTCAATAAAGAGGCGTAATGTCTGCTTTGCAGCCAATCTCCAGAAGAGGAGAAATGTGCAGATCAAAGCCCTTGAAGGCACTCGCTGGAGCAGCAGCCTCTACTCTTCCTCCTCCCTCTTCCCCTTATGGTCAGCGCCCCCAAGGAGGGTCTAGACCCCACAATCGGGGCCTCGATGCAGAAGGTGAAAGCCCGTGTACTTTCTCACATCTGGGAGGGAGTTGTTGCTCTGGATCCCACCTCAAGACAGCCATCCCCCCGCCTGCCCAGCTCTGCCCAGGTCATCAGGAACTGTCAGCTGCAGGGGCAGAGGCGGGGTGTGAAAGAAGAAACCACTCTGCAGACACCATTGCTCATGCTCAGGGAGCCTCACAGGCCCCTCTTCTCTTTCCACAAGCAGGCCCAGAGCTGCCAGGGAGATTCAGGGGGCAGAGGGAGCCCAAGGCGGATGCACAGGTCCTCCCAGCCTCCAGCGGATGCCTGCCCCTGCCCACACCCTTGAGCCCTGATCCTGGTCACACACTGAGCGGGACCCTGGTCACACACTGAGCCCTGATCCTGGTCACACACTGAGCCTGATCCTGGTCACACACTGAGCGGGACCCTGGTCACACACTGAGCCCTGATCCTGGTCACACACTGAGCCTGATCCTGGTCACACACTGAGCCTGATCCTGGTCACACACTGAGCCCTGAACCTGGTCACACACTGAGCCCGATTCTGGTCACATGCTGAGCCCTGACCCTGGCCACATGCTGTGCCCTGACCCTGGTCACACACTGGGCCCTGATCCTGATCACACCCTGAGAGTGATTCTGGTCACACACTGAGGCTAATCCTGGTCACACCCTGAGCTCTGATCCTGGTCACACTCTAAGCCCTGTTCCTGGTCACACCCTGAGTCCTGACCCTGGTCACACCCTGAGTCCTAGCTCTGGTCACTCACTGAGCCTGATCCTGGTCACACGCTGAGCTCTGATCCTGGTCACACATTGAGCCCTGTTCCTGGTCACACCCTGAGTCCTGACCCTGGTCATACCCTGAGTCCTGGCTCTGGTCACACACTGAGCTCTGATCCTGGCCACACATTGAGCCCTGTTCCTGGTCACACCCTGAGTCCTGACCCTGATACACCCTGAGTCCTGACCCTGGTCTCACACTGAGCCCTGACCCTGGTCACACCCTGAGCCCTGACCTTGGTCACCCTGAGCCCTGACCTTGGTCACACCTTGAGTCCTGACCCACCTATAAACTTAAATCCTAACCTCAGCCTTCTGAAGAATATGTGCCCAGGGCAGGGGCAGGGGCACGGGTAGACAGGCACAGCCCTTTTCCTGCTGACCACCACGTTGGATGCTGCACCAGGTGAAGGAAGAGACTGGGCTGCTGGCTGTGCTGAGACTCATCTGGCCCTCGGTGCTCTCCCGGAGCCCTGGGAGGGGGCTGATCTCTTGGCCCCACATCCTACAGCTGAGCCTGTGTTAAAAGTTTAGGAAAAAGCTCTTAAAGGGAAACTCGTCTCTGATGTTGGACCTGAAATAGCACTCCCTCCCCCAAGTTAATAACCAGTTGTCTAGCTAGTCAGTTCTATTTTAGAAATAAATGTCTATTAGCGCCACTCACCTCCAGCCCTGCTCAAGGTCACCCTTCACCTTGCTCCCAGAAAGAGGTAAGGTCTGGATGCCAAGGCTGGAGGTGGGGAAGCTGTGGGGGGTCAGTAGCCAGGCAGCAGGGTCAAGCTCAGCCTGTGACCAGGGTCAAGGCTCAGTGTGTGACCAGGATCAGGGCTCAGGGGTGTGGGCAGGGGCAGGCATCCGCTGGAGGCTGGGAGGACCTGTGCATCCGCCTTGGGCTCCCTCTGCCCCCTGAATCTCCCTGGCAGCTCTGGGCCTGCTTGTGGAAAGAGAAGAGGGGCCTGTGAGGCTCCCTGAGCATGAGCAATGGTGTCTGCAGAGTGGTTTCTTCTTTCACACCCCGCCTCTGCCCCTGCAGCTGACAGTTCCTGATGACCTGGGCAGAGCTGGGCAGGCGGGGGGATGGCTGTCTTGAGGTGGGATCCAGAGCAACAACTCCCTCCCAGATGTGAGAAAGTACACGGGCTTTCACCTTCTGCATCGAGGCCCCGATTGTGGGGTCTAGACCCTCCTTGGGGGCGCTGACCATAAGGGGAAGAGGGAGGAGGAAGAGTAGAGGCTGCTGCTCCAGCGAGTGCCTTCGAGGGCTTTGATCTGCACATTTCTCCTCTTCTGGAGATTGGCTGCAAAGCAGACATTACGACTCTTTATTGAAACTGTTAATCAAAGGAAAATGCGAAAACTAAAAGTTGCAGAGAGAAGACCAGGGTGTGGAGGGTGGAGCTGTGCTGGTGTTGGGTTGAAGGTTTCCTTCCGGTGAACCCGGGCAGGATTTGGGGGCTTCCTCTTACACAGAGTTGCTCTCTGCCTCAGTTTCCCCATGGTGGCAGGAACAGTGAATGCATCTGCAGAACTTACCATCCCTCGCTGCTTTAAGAGTGGAGGGCGGGAAGGAAACAGAGCACCCAGCGGGGTCCTGCAGTGAAGACCCCTTCTGGGGTCAGGTTTACACACGTCACCCCTGCAGTGGCAAACAATACTACTGACAGCAATAATAATAATCATGAGAACATCGGTGTTCGCTGGTCTCTGCTGGGAGGAAGGCCACAGGCCAGAGGAAGACAGCTACCACAGCTGAGTGTGCTTGCCACCAGGCCGAGGGCAAGGAGCACTCCCTAGACAAGGCCCTGGGTCAGAGACAGCTGGGGATGGGTGCACAGGGTCCCACAACCATGGCAGGTCTGAACCCAGTGCCTTTGGGACCTAACCCTGGCCCTACTACAAGCCTTCTGGGGAACCTGGGACCAGCTACGTAATTTGCGGAGCCCGTAAAAAATAAGAATGCAATTTAAATGATTTTAAAACGATAAAGAATTTTAAGAAATCATTTTAAGAAATTCAAAATGGCAAGAGCAGGGCATTACCCCGAGCTTGGGACACTTCTGAACATCGGGTCCTGGGGACTGCTAGGGTCACTTGCCTCGGAAGCCAGCCTGTTGGTCACATAACCTCTCCAATCCCCCTGTCAGTTCCTCATCTGTAAAATGGGTTGATTGGGTGCCTGCTTTGCAGTGTCTCAGAGTTGCTGTGAGGGTGAGCTGAGGGAGACAGGGAGGACAGAAAAGTGCAGACACTTGTCCCAGGCGCCCCAGGGACACCAGGAAGAGGGCTGGGGTGTTCCGTCTGCTCTGCCAACACCCAGGCTCTCAGCCAAGGTCTCTGCCCGCCAGTGGCTGACGGTCCAGTGGAGGAAAGAGACACAGGATGCTGTATTTTGTCAAACCAAAGACACGGTTGGTTGTGAGACAAACCGTTATTTTGGTGACGATAAGAAAAAGCACTACACAGTTGTGCCGACGTAGGCTCCAGTCACGCCTCCCAGGGTGGTAATTACTTCCATCTGTTCTGAGCCACTTGGCTATTTCTCCTGCCTCAGACCACATTCCTCAGCCTGTGCCGGGCAATCCTTTTTCATCTAACTTAGCACAAAACAGAGCAGGTTTCCTCTCTCGGGGCACGCAAAGCACCTCGTGGTTGCTTTGCAAGAAAACAAGAAACTGGGGTCATTTCTCCCAAGAGCAGTGTTTGCTTTACTAGAGTCAAAGGGAAACTGCAGCACCCTTGCCTCTCGGGTGAGTCCTAAGGCCTCTCGCGTGTATAACCCTAGTGTGTGCACTGGAAGTTGTTTTAAATGACAGTTGGACTCTGCGCATGTGGTAGGTCAACCACACACATAACTGAAGAGACCGCAGTGTCAACAGCTATGTTTCAGTTAGCTATTGCTGAGTAACAAAACACACCAAATGTAAAGATTTGCTTAAAATGATACAATCAAAGCAACACATTGCTTAAAGCAGTAAAGTCCATCGGTAGAATCTAGCCATGAGCTCACCCGGTCAGTGGGAGGTTCTGGTTTCAGCGGGGTCCGCTCACATACCTGAGCTCAGCTGTGAGCTGAGTGGACAGCTCTGCTGGTCTTGACTGAGTTCTCCATGTCTTCGTGTAGGCCAGGTGTTGGCTGGTCTAGGGGGGTCTTGGATGGGGCAGCTTGGCTCTGCTGTCTGTGGTCTCCTATCCTCCAGCAGGCTAGCCTGGGACGGTCTGCATGGCGGTAGCAGGGTCCTAAGAGAGCAGAATTGCACCTAGCTCCTCAAGGTCGAAGCTCCGTAACTCACACAAGGACACTTCTCCCACGCTTCGTGGTGAGCTGGAGAGCCACCTAGGCATGTGGGATGGTTAATTTATGTGTCAGCTTAGCGAGGCTGTGGTTCCCAGTGGTCTGGCCAAACACTAGGCTAGTTGCTGTTCCCTAATGTAATGTAGTTAACCAATCAGTAAAAAGGGAGTTTCCTTAGGGTGTCTTCTGCCTCCAGACTATAAACAGATATTTTAGCAGAACTTTCTCTCCACTCTGCACTCTTGATTTGAGACACAAGCCTGCAGGAGCCTCCAGCCTGCCATCTGACTGATGGATTTCGGACTGGCCAGACCCCACAATCATGAATCAATCCACCTATTCTTTGAAGTAATTCTCTCTCTCCGTCTCCCTCCTTTTCTCTCTCTCTCTGCCTCTCTATGTTGTTGTTGTTGTGTGTCATCAAGTCAATTTCAACTCACAGGGACACTATATATTTGACAGAGCAGAACTTCCCCATACAGTGTTCTTGGCTATAATCTTTACGGAAGCAGATTGCCAGGTCTTTCTACTGTGGAGCTGCTGGGTGGGTTCAAACAGCTGATGTTTCGGTTAGCAGCTGAGCACTTACCCATTGCTTCCCCAGGGCGCTCTCTCTCTCTGTA